>NC_090382.1:28845166-29158745 GCF_036365525.1 Heterodontus francisci
AGTCACATAGGATGTCATTTGTGACTTTGATAAGAGCTGTTTTGGTACTGTTGTAGGGATAGAAGCCTGATTGGAGGGATTCAAGCATGGAGCTCTAGGAAAGACAGGAACAGATTTGGGAGGCAACAACACATTCAAGGACTTTGGAGAGGAAAGGGAGCTTGGAGACAGGATGCTAGTTTTCAGAACAGAGGGATTGAAGGTTTTTTTTGAGGAGAGTGATGATGACAGCAGATTTAAAGAGAGAGGGACAACACCTGAAGGGAATGAACTGTGAACCATGGGGACCAGGAGGGAAGTCGGATATCAGCAGTTTAGTGAGAATAGGGTTGAGGGAGCAGGAGGTGGGTCTCCTGGACAAGATGAGATCACAGAGGGCATGCAGGGAGACAGCAGAGAAACTAGAGGAAGATGTGCGTTCAAGGCGAGGGCAGGGGGGAGCATTAGAGGAAGTTTGTCCACGTGGGCTAGTGGAAAGGAGGGACGTGACAGAAGCAGCTGATTGGATGATCTTGATCTTAGTGACAAATGAAGTCCACGAGCTCCTCGCACTTATTGTTAGAGGTGAGGGTGCAGGGAAAGGGGTTTCGGAAGACAGTTTGCAGTAGCAAAAAGAAGCCGAGCGTTATCTTTGCATTCCAAGATGATCCTGGACCCAACAGTGTTTTAAATGGTCCAGCCAGATCTGGCGGTGGATGGCTAAACCAGTTGTCCGCCATATCTGTAGAAGTCTGCATCCCATGGATTTAAGGGAGCAGAGATGAGGGCCTTACCGGGGGAACGGCCAGGGTGAGAGAGAGTAATGGTTTTATTAGGAACTAGGGATCAAAGGTGGAGGTGAGGGTGCGGTTGAGCAAATCAGTGACTGCAGTAATGTTGTGGCAAATGAACGTTCAGATGCTAGACAGCTGCAATTGTAAGTGAATTGGGGATAGCGTTTTCCAGAGGCAGATACATGTTGGGTTGGGGCATGGAAGGGGGATGTGGGCGAAAGGGGAACTTTGCATCACCAGTGACATCGATCAAGTGAATGTTGCTCAGTAATTTGTACAGATAATGTTTTGGAAAGTGCAGTAAAGTTATTTAAAACTATTTTACAGTGTTTAAATGTGAACTAAATATGTGGCACATTTAAAGAGGCATCATTGAAGCTAATCTCATAAAAAAGTTGTTCAAATTGTAATTAAGAGCAAACATGGTGCCACATTGTTGCTTCTCTAACTTAAATGATTATTTTAGATTAAGATAATATATTGTTGGTAAAAGAAGACAAATGGGAGGGACAGATGGAGGAATCGTTTAGTAATTAAAATGACAATCTTTCTCATCCATATACCTGGCTGCAGAAGTTTAATTTCTGTTGCTGGACTACACTGCCATATGCATCAGCAATCATCTGGTACCTCAACCAATTAATCAAACATCAAGCTATTCAACTGTGGCAGTCATCGTAGCCAAGGCTAATCTGAATAGGATCTAATATCCATACAACTACACTTTTCCAATAGGGATCACTGGGTAACGATTACAAATAAGAATTTTGTCAACTTTCTGTTTTTGAAAAAAATTGATTGCATAACTTATTTGCATGTTTCCTACATTACAACAGCGACTACACTTCAAAAGTACTTTACTGGCTGTGAAATGCTTTGGGGCATCCTGAGGTTGTGAAAGGTGCTATATAAATGCAAATCTGTCTTTATTATTAATTTGGTAGAGGTTTAAAGATTCTTTTAGCTCTCCCAATGACTCAGTGGATGAATGCAATGCAGTACAGTGCTGAACAACATGGGGAAGGAAGCACAATAAGAGTGAACATTGCTTTCTAACCAATAAAGTGCTTTAAATGGTAGTCACTGTTGTAATGTAGGAAACAAGGCAGCCAATTTGCATATAGCAAGGTCCCAAAAGCAGCAATGAAATAAATTGACAATCTGCTTTCAATGATGTTGGTTGGAGGATAAATGCTGGCTGGGACATTGTGAGAAATCACCCTTAATTTTTCAAGTACTGACAATATGATAATTTACATCCCTGAGAGAGCCTTGGTTTGACATCTCATCTGAAAGACAGCAACTCCAACAGTGCAGCATTCCCTGAGTACTGCACTGAAGCATTAGCCATGATAATGGCTAATGGAGTGGGATTTGAACACACAAGCTTCTGACTCAGAGCTACATATGTTCCCACTGAGCCATGGCTGACAGCCTCACTCCATGTTTTGTTAACAACTTCTGAAAAAAACATCTCACTATATGCAGAATATGTCTAAATGTTTTTATCGTTTTAACTGTGAATCTGTGTGAAGATGGCGAGTTGGTATTTTATTTAAAGACTATTTCAGAGAATGTTTCACTTCTTTACCTAAGTTATTTTGGTAATCATAATTGATTGTTTATCATGCTAATTATCAGGTTGCTTGTCAAACACTATAATGTCAATAGCCTGGTGACATCACAGCATACACAGTGAGGGTATCAGTATTGACATTCCTCATTGTTAGACAATAATATTCAGAAGCCAGCAAGTTTGTTTTTGGTTATTAAGTTACATTAAAAAAATAAATAGGCTTTTGGAAAGAATTAAATGATCGTGACTTTTTTAAACTTAAGAAAAACATTACCAGGGATATTAATGCCTAGAAAGAAAATACTTTACTACTTTGACATTCAGATCAAAGCAAAAAAGAATTTATACAGTGCCTTCTCGTGTCTCTCAGTTTGCACTAAAACACGTCTCATACAATGAATTACTTTGAATTTCATTCTCTGTTGCTATGGAGGTGAACGTGGCAGCCATTTTTGTGCACAGCAGAGTCCCATTGTAACAACAAAAATTTAATTGATCAGTTAATCTAATTTTGATGGTTTTGGTTGAGGGAAGAACATTCAAACTCCCTACTATTCTTCATATAGTGTCATGGGATCTTCAATGTTCACAAACAGGCAGACAAGGCTTTAGTTTACAACCATGACTTGCATTGATAAGAATGTATTTAATGTTGTAAAATGCCACAAATCAAATACCTCAGCCAAAGGATGGTGCCTGTAACAGCACAGCACAACCACACTACATCAAACCATCAAACTAGATTATGAGCTTGAAGCCTGGAGTGGGGCTCGAGACACGAGATGTAAAGGGAAAAGTATTGTCAACTGAGCCAAGATTAAGCTGCCCCAGCTAAGGCATAAGATGTCCAGATGCAGAGTAAAGCTCCCTAAGCTTTGCCCCAAACACGCAAGACTACTTTCTTTCATACCAATATGATGTTTTTCTATTTCCCACACCAACTACCCTGTAACCTTTGTGAGTAAGACTGTCAACTTAGGTACATTTCTGTGCTAGGTAGGAACTGGAGTGGGACTGACCCTTCAATCAGACTGAGCAGAATTTCATTCCACAATCTGATGTGTTTGAATGCAGGTTCCAGTGTGAAGGGCAGTGCTTAACCCAGTAATATACATTTTCAAAGAGCTACGTTACCAATTCATCAATTTAACCATTCTTGATTATTTTAACCTAATATTTCAAAATCACCTTTGCTTCCCGTTCTGCATCCAAGATACCTCCCGTCTGCTCCTGAAGTAGTGCATAAGCCCTCTGGAGTGCTTGATATTCCCTTGTTAATTGTCTGAAACGGAGCTCAGATTCTTCAGCTGCCAGACTCTAATGGTGAACAAAAAGTGAGTTAACCTCTTGTGCATGATAACCTTTAAACTCAATTGCATATTGAAAAGAATCAGTTATGAGAAGCAGGCATTTTACATTCTTCCATTATTAACATACATCAGGTGTTTCATGCACAATTGCTTACATTCTGTTTACAATGGAGTTCTCCCATGTTTTTAGAAACATAATATCAGTAACAGTGTATGTATGTGTATGTATGCTCCTCTTCTATCAAAGAATCACAGAATGACACAAAGCAGAAGGAGGCCATTGAGTTCATCTTGCCTGTGCTGGCTCTTTGAGAGAACTATCTTACTAGTTCCACTCCCCTGTTCTTTTCCCATAGACCTGTAGCTATTTCACATATATTGTCATGCAGGCCCCTACCTGCCAAGCATGAGGCATATTAATTTCGCCACATGGACATTAAATTTCAAACTGTTGTTGAAGTGAAGAAAGGACTTGCTTTAAAAATTTGCCAGATCTTGGCTGGAAATACATTTACATATTAACAGACAATGTTTGGAATGACAAAGGAGCCATTCCCTGACACATTCAACCCACAATGGACCCTTGACTGGAAAGATATTTGCATATTAACAGACAGTGCTTGGAAAGGACAAAGGACCATTCCCTGACACATTCAATCCACAATGGACTTTTGATTACCAGTCGTTGAAGGTGGGAGAGCTTGCATTCCAGGTTGACTGCTTAGATGGCCGAATACACAAATGGACATGGTCAAACTAGCTAGTCATGTGACTAACCTGCTGGGCAACCTGAGTTTTTTTTGAGTTTGTACAAACAGATTGGGCAGAAAGCAGAATGTTCCTGGACTAAGAAAATCTCTCCTGGCTGGCTTGCCACAGCCTCTCCTGTCTGCCTGCTCCCATCTCTTTATCACAAGCCTCTGAATCCACTGAACACACATGAACCCCAAGAGAGAAAAGTCTCCTACAGCAAACAAGGTTTAAGAAGAATACTGGGCCCCAACGAAAAGCAAGCTCCACCTACGATCAAGGACTCCACAGTGAACTCGAAGAACTGTAACAAAAACTCTTCAGATATTGCATCAAACCTTTCCACTCTATTTTTCTTCTGCTCTTTTCTGTCTCTTTGCATGTGTGTATCACGTATGCATGTTAGCGAGGGTTCATAGCGTATCCTTAGGCGTTAACCGAATTAGAGTTTAAGTTTAATAAATTTCAACTTTTCTTCTTTAAACCTAAGAAAGCTTGTTTGTGCTGGTAGCTTTCCCTTATAATTGGAAAGCAGTGAACAAGGATTCTCCAAGGGGGAACTAAAAACACAGTTGCAGTAAGACCAGGTGAAGGCTGAAAGGGGACCCTTGACCTCTTTCTCACCTTGGTCGTAACAGCCTGTATATTTATCCAATATCTGTAAAAATTTATTTAATCCCCTTTTGAAAGTTACTATGAATCACCCTTTCATTCGGACATTCTAGATTAACAACTCACTGGCTGGAATCTTCTGGACATAAAATTCTCAGGCATCTGGACCATTTCCAGGTTTTGGATCCCGAACTCTGTCGTGTGCCATCCAGTGCAATCTTAGGGGAGCCAGCCAATTAACAGGCAGCCTCCATGTTTTCTGTGCATTTGGGGACTGCAGGTGAGTTCCGGAGGCAAGTGCTCAGGACAGTATGGCCCACTGCAAGGGAGGAGGTCAGCCCCTACTGTGTGACCAGTGGGGGCACTGCTCAAGCACAGCAGCCGACATCAGCATCAGGGGTGAGGCTGAGACATCATGAGGCTCACATGAATTTCACTCAATAGTTGGGATTTTATGATTGCCCCTAAGGTGAGGTCAGAGGTGGTGGAGGGGGTGGGGGTCGGGGCGGGGCACAGAGTATCGCAATGGGTGTTGGAGGGGTGGGGGGAGTGAGAGGGCCCGTCGCCAAGTGATTTTCCCAGAGGTGGGATAGACTGATGATGGCCTTCCCACCCAGCAGCCAACTGAGGCCCCTAAATGGCCTATTAACGGACAATTAAGGGCCTTTTCCCGTTCCTGCTGGCGGGGTGCCTCCGCCGCACGGAGAGTGGCAGGCAGACAGTTAAGCCAATTAGTGATGTATTTAGCGGGCATTTCGTGAGCAGACTGCAATCCTGCTGGTGTCACATGGGCACATGTCACATGAGTTGCCTTGTAACACGAGGCACCCTCCCTGCGAGCCAGGGGTGTGTCCCTCCTTCATGGGCAATTTATGGCCCATAGAGGACACTCCAGGGAACCAAATTATCCGCCCAGGGACCCTCCCCCCCTGCCCACTGGACTACATGGCCATCCCCCAGCACCCCCTTGCTGGGGCCTTCCGACTGGCCCCAGCGACCCCACCTCACGTACCTCTGGTCTGGGTTTCCAGCACTGGGCCTAAGTCCATGGCCTCTGCAGTACCAGCAGTGGTCACTACTCTCAGTGGCACTGCTGCTACTGCTCAGCTTCCAGCTCTCTGATTGGTCAGCAGTTCTTGGAGGCGGAATCCCCATCTTTAAAGGGACAGGGATCTTGGCTTGTGAAACTTTGATTGAAAAAGACTGGAGGATTGCTCTGGGGTGGAGGGGTGGGGGAGCAAAAAAGGCTGGGGCAGGGCTCCCCCCACCTTTTTGGCCCAGCGCCAGGAGCCCCAACTGCAGCACAGCATCCAGCCCAATGGCAGGGTGGTGATGGGAAGACAGCAGCCTTTTCATTTTCTGCTGCTATCATTTAAATCTCAATTGTATGTAACACATCCTCAACCTTCCACTGTGCAGCCACCTCCTGTTATTTGCCGGGGTGCAGACACAGCAGGATTGCAGTCTGCTCACGAAACGCCAGCTAAATACATCACTAATTGGCTTAACAGTATGCCTGCCACACCCAGGCAGGTTGGTGGTGTGCTCCCACCTCCAAGAAAAATGTGAGGAGGCAGGAACTCATTGGGGAGCCAGCCCAATGCTTTCAATCTTAAAATTCCAAACACCCCGCCTCCAAAGCTGCCTTTACAGAGCTGGGAAAGCTTTGGCCGCTATGTACAAAAATGTTTTCTTATCTCGCCTCTTGTTCTTTTGCAAAGCATCTTAAATCTGTGTCCTCTGGTTACCAACACTTCTGTCACTGGAAGCAGTTTCAGTATTTACTCTATCAAAACCATTCATAATTTTGAACACCGCTATCAAATTTCCTCTTAATTTTCTCTGCTGTAAGGAGGACTATGAGAGCTTCTCTGGTCTCTCCATATAACTGAATCCCCTCATCCATGGTACCATTCTAGTAAATCTCCTCTGCACCCTATTTCAGGCCTTGAAATCCTTTGTAAAGTGCGGTGTCCTGAATTGAAAACCATACTTCAGCTGAGGCTTAACTGGTATTTTATAAAGGTTTGCATAACATCAGAAAATACTGGAAGTACTCAGCAGGCCTGGCAGCATCTGTGGAAAGTATTCCAGGATTTTCTGCTCTTATTTCAGATTTCTAGCATCCACAATGGGTTTTGCTACTGTTTTAGCATAACTCCATTGCTTTTGTAGCTTATGCCTCTCTTAATAAAGCCAAGAATTACATGAGCACTTTTAAAAGCCTTTTCAACTTGTCCTGCCACCTTCAAAGATTTGTGCACGTACACCCTCAGGTCTCTTTGTTTCTGCACTCCCTTTAAAATTGTATCACTTAGTTTATATTGCCTCTCATCATTCTTCCTGCCAAAATAAATTACTTCACACTTCTCTGCATTGAACTTCGTCTGCCATGTGTCTGCCTATTTCACCACTCTGTTTATATCCTCCTGAATTTTTTACCATCCTTCTTGTGTTTCCGAGTTTTGTGTCATCTACAAACTTTGAAATTATGCCCTGCATAACCAAATCCAAGTCATTAATATACATCATAAAGAGCAATGGTCCTAACACCAACACTGTATAATTCCCTCCAGTCTGAAAAACAACTTTTCACCATTACTCTCTGCTTTCTGTCCCTTAGCCAATTTAGTATTCACATTGCCACTGTCCCTTTAATTCATGGGCTTTAATTTTGCATACAAGTCTATGATGTGGTACTTTGTCAAACGTCTTTTGAAGGTCCATATACACATCAACCGCATTACCATCGACAATGCTCTTTGTTAATTCATCAAAATACTCAATCAAATTAGTCAAACATGCTTTTCCTTTATCACATTTGTGCTGACTTTCATTTATTAGCCCATAATTTTCCAAGTGTCAATTAATTTTGCCCCGGATTATTGTACTTAAATGTTACCCCACCACCATTAGGCTGATTAGTCTGTTGTTGCTGGGTTTATCCCTCTTTCCTTTTTCAAACAGGAATATAACATTGGCAATCTTCCAGTTCCATATCTATGGAGGACTGGAAGATTGTGGCCAGAGCCTCTGCAACTTAAATCTTTGCTTGTCTCAGTAACATAGGATGCATTATATCTGGACCAGCTGACTTTTCTACTTTGTGTACTGCCAACCTTTTATGTCCCTCTTTATCTATTTTTATCCTAACCAACCATATTACAGTTACCTTCTCCTTTACTGCTACATTGGCAGCATCCTCTTCTCGCTGAAGACAGATGCAAAATGTTCATTTAATGCCTCATCTATATGCCCTCTGCTTCCAAAATGTCATATCTCTTTTGTTCCCACTCTTTTTGTTTACCTCCACTCTTCCTTTGACTACCCTTTTACGAAGAACATAAGAACTAGGAGCAGGAGTAGGCAATTCAGCCCCTCGAGCCTGCTCCGCCATTCAATACCAACATGGCTGCTCTCATCTCGGCCTCAACTCCACCTTCCTGCCCGTTCTCCATAACCCTTCATCCCTTCACTAATTAAAAATCTGTCTATCTCCTCCTTAAATTTACTCAATGTCCCAGCATCCACCGCACTCTGGTGTAGTAAATTCCACAGACTCACGATCCTTTGAGAGAAGTAATTTCTCCTCATCTCTGTTTTAAATCTGCTACCCCTTATCCTAAAACTATGACCTCTCATTCTAGATTGTCCCACCAGAGGAAACATCCTCTGTCCGTCTACTTTGTCAATCTCCTTAATCATATATACCTCAATTAGATCTCCTCTTATTCTTCTAAACCCTAGAGAGTAAAGGCCTAAACTGCTCAATCTTTCTTCATAAGACAAACCCCTCATCCCTGGAATCAATCTAGTGAACCTCCTCTGAACTGCCTTCAATGCAACTACATCCCTCCTCAAGTAAGGGGACCAAAACTGTACGCAATACTCCAGGTGCGGTCTCACCAATGCCTTGTACAGTTGCAGCAACACTACTTTTACACTCTATTCCTTTAGCAATAAATGCCAAAATTCCATTTGCCTTCTTTATTACCTGCTGCACCTGCATACTAGTTTTCTGCGATTCATGCACGAGGACACCCAGATCCCTATGCACTGAAGCACTCTGAAGTTTCTCTCCATTTAGATAATAACTTGCCTTTCTATTCTTCTGACCAAAATAGATAACCTCACACTTATCCACGTTAAAATCCATCGGCCAAATTTTGGCCCATTCACCTATCCATATCCATTTGCAAATTTCTTATTTCTTTATTGCAACTTACTATCCCACCTATTTTAGTGTCATCTACAAATTTGGCTAAAGTACCTTCTATCCCTCCATCCAAGTCATTAATATTGATTGTAAATAGTTGGGGCCCGAGGACCGAACCCTGTGGCACCCCACTAGTTATGTCTTGCCAACCAGAAAAGGACACATTTATCGCGACTCTCTGTTTTCTGTTGGTTAGCCAATCATCTATCCAAGCTAATAAATTGCCTCTAACCCCATGTGATCTTACCTTGTATATTAACCTTTTGTGCAGCACCTTATCAAATTCCTTCTGGAAGTCCAGATATACTACATCTACAGGATCCCCATTATCCACTTTGTTACATCTTCAAAGAACTCTAGCATATTAGTCAAACACGATTTACCCTTCATAAAACCATGCTGACTCTGATGGATTGCATTTTGACTTTCTAAATGTCCTGTCATTACTTCCTTAATAATGGATTCTAACAATTTCCCAACAACAGATGCTAAACTAACTGGGCTATAGTTTCCTACTTTCTGCCTCCCTCCCTTTTTGAATAAGGGCATTATATTAGCATTTTTCCAATCCACTGGAACCTTTCCCACATCCAGGGAATTTTGGAATATTATAACCAATGGATCCACTATCTCCGCTGCCACTTCCTTTAAGACCCTAGGATGTAGGCCATCAGGCCTTGGGGACTTTTACTAGTTATATGTTTACAAAAGGCTTTTGGGCTCCTTTTATATTCGCCACTAATCTATTCTCACAGGCTCCCTTGCCCCTCTTATTCCATTTTTTAGACCATTTCTATACTTTCTGTATTCAGCTTAGTTCTCTATTGTATTATGAATTGTACATTTGTCGTTAGCCTCCTTTTTCTGTTTCATTTTAATCTCTATATCTTTAGTCATCTAAAGAGCTCCAGCTTTTAATACCCTTCATTTCTCCATCTTGGGGTTGTGTCTATGCTGTACTTGAACTATCTGCTGTCTTAAGGCCTCCCGTTGTTCAGTTACTGTTTTGTCCACCAATATTTGATTCCAATCCACTCGTGCCTGATCAACTCAGTGAAATTAGGCCTCCTCCAGCTAAATATTTTATGCTAGATTGTTTCTTGTCCTTTTCTGTAACTAGACTAAATGTGATATTATGATCACTGTTCCGCAATTGCTCCTCCAATGAAACATGCTCCACTTGTCCCACATTCTACATATATATAAGATACTTTCAGTATTTCACTTTTCAGAACAGTATGCTGCATGAGAATCATGTAATGATTATCTCAGTCATCTGACTACCTCCTGGTGTTCTTTTAAGCAGTTTACAGGTATACTTTATCATTTGTTCCCTCCCCTCTCCTCTTCTCTTTGTTCTAATTCGATTAAAATGATGTAAAACTTTTTTTGAATTTATTCTCAGGATGTGATCATTGCTGTTAAGGGTAGAATTTATCCCCCATCCTTAATTGGGATGTGATCATTGCTGTTAAGGGTAAAATTTATTCCCCATCCTTAATTGCCCTGAAAAGGTGATGGTATTTAACAGGGCAGTTAAATACCATTGTGGGATGGAGTCACATCTTGGTCAGGAAAGGTAAGGGTGGGAGATTTCTTTCCCTAAAGGACACGAGTGAAGTGGTTGGGTTTTTACAACAATCCAATAGCTTCATAGAAATACTGGGGGGAATTTTATGCTCTACCCGCCCCTGACGGTTTGGAGGCAGGGAGAACATAGAATCAGGTGGGATGGTGGCAAGGGGGATTCCCGGCATCATCCTTCCTCCGCCAAAATTTAGCCTGGGGTGGGAAGGCCTGTGAACAGCCTTTCTGCCCCACAATGAATTTAGGCCCTTAATTTGGCAATTAGCCCTACTGAAGGGCCTCATCCTGCCGCGCCACAATTAGCCGAGTGGTGGGCGGCTCTGTCGCCGCATGGGAAGTACAGCAAGATAAACGGTGTGGGCTACTTCCCAGCTCCGGAGTTGGGGGGGATGTGGATCAGGGCGTGGGGGAGTCACTCATTAAAAGGCACTTAGTGCCTGAATGAGGGACATGGCGTCAGGAAGGAGGAGGTCCGCTGATAGCCACCCTACCACCCTGACCTACCTGTGGCCTGGGTCCAGTGCCGCTCCTGGGCCTCTGATAGGTGCTCCTCCGGCAGCAGCCATCGCCTCTGCGGTAGCACTGCTCAGTGGAAGAGCTGCCGGCCTCTGGTTGACCGGCAGCTCTCCGAGGGTGGGACTTCGGGCGCCAAGGTCCTTGATCCTGTGGAATTCCCACCGCTGTCCACTTAAATGCTTAATTCGCACTAGATTTGATGTGTTTTCCAGAGAAGAGGCAATGCGGGGATTTCAGCGTCACTTTTTCCATATGTCAAGACCCCCATTGCAAGCATAAAATCCTGGCCATTGTGTAGGATTTGCACTCAGGTTGTCTGGTTTATCAGTTCAGGTCTCTAGGTTGCTAGTTAAGTAACTTAAACACTACACTAACAAATTTGTTTGTTCATCTTTTATTGTTTTCAGTTTTGATGAATTGCTCAATGCCTGAAATGTTAAATGATCTATTCTCTCCTCAGATTCTGACTGACAGCATTCTATGGCAATGGGTTGGGGCTGCTAATGATGCATGAAATGGGATGAGCTCATTATGGAGACACCAATTCGCAGATATTTTGGAGAAGCTATTCTCTGTCTCATGAAAGCCTGCTGGGAGGATAAGATATAAAAGGGAAAGGGAAGATTTCTCCATAAAACCCAACACGAATCATAGATATCAGCCAGCAGGCAGCTTGATCCGGATTTATTCCAGGCCTGAGATTATTTGACTTATTAGGCAATGTCAGGCCTGAGACTGTCTAAGTGATTCGTTTATGTGTGGATTTATTTGCAGAGTTAACATTAAGAGTGAGTTATCTACTAAGCCAGAGATAAGCAGCTTTGCTTCCTACGATTGCATCTTGCCATCCATTTGCAATAGTTAGATACGTAACATAAACTCATCCAGGCCATTCCCTTATACAAGTACAATCACGGAAAGCTCAGGAAAAGGAAAACTGCAAGGTAACCAAGACCTCCTACTGAGATGCTGAATGTATATACACATAGAGCACGCTGTGTAGGTTCATTATTTCAAGTGTTCAAAGTGTGTCTGAAGTCATCAGATATGGTATGGCAATAACTGAAGGTTTTGACATGGTAATATTGAACCTTGTCTTTAGATAGGAGTCCATCAGCTCTATCATTAATAACTGGTGAAAACAGTAGTGGCAATTGGGACACAAACCCATGATTAATAAGAGAACAAAGGATGCATAGAGAAGGTTCCTGTCTTTTGGGGAATGGGATCGACTATTCTCTCCCAGGACATACTGAAATGAATAATTGGTGCAGCTTTTATCTGAAAGTCTGAAACTTGTCTCTTTGAAAAGTCAGTACACCTTTTGAATTCTATTTAACTTCTTTCAGCACTTGTGCATGTTTAAACAGTGACGATCAGAAGAGGAAGAACTGAAGTGCCTGTGACGTGTATACTACTTACTATATTGATTGTGATTCTGTATGTTGTGGTCCATATGTGTCAAAAAATCATCAGCTATTCAAATTGAGCAGTCAATGATATCTGACCATTTTTAGAGGAATAAGGTAATCAGAATGATGGGAAATTAGAGGACACTAGGAATTATTGGAATCTGACACAAGAGAGGGAAAAGGTCAACCATCAGTGAGGAAAATAAAGGGTTGTGGCAGAAGGTACTCCATTTTGGTCCAATTAGAATCAACTGTCCACAATGTTTTCAAAATCATAGTCTAAGTTTCATCATTGAAATAGAACAGCAAAGGTTACATCCAACTTAGATCCCATTTGCACCCTCGCTAAGGCCCAAGAGTTCATATTATGCACTGTAAAAAAAGTTTAATAGTTCAAAACCATTGACAACATTGCAATGTTACAAAAGCAGTTACTGTCTTCTCAGTTTTCATCAATAGGACGAAGAGCTTGCATTTATATAGCGCTTTACACATCTTCAATGTGGCCCAAAGCATTTTAAAGCCAATGAAGTACTTTTTGAAGTGGAGACACTGTTGCAATGTATGAAACATGACAGCTAATATGTGCTCGGCAAGGCCTCATAAACAGCAATGAAGCAAAATGACTAGATCATCTGTTCCGGTGATGTCGGTTGAGGGATAAATACCGACCAGGATACCGGGGAGAACTCCCTTGTTCTTCTTTGAATAGTGTTTTGGGATCTTTTACATCTACCCAAGATGCCATTGGGACCTCAGTTTAACATTTCATCTGAAAGCAGAATGGCAGTAAAGGAAGCAATGGCATTTTCCAGTTCATGCACATGTTGAAGTATGAGCATTTCAGCATGGAGCTGAAGATCACCCACTTCTCCCATGTAATGGTGAGCAGTCAGGATAATGCAGTGCTCCTCACACTTAGCCCTACAAATACACTCAGTACTGAATGGCCAAGTGAAATAAGAATTTACATTCTAAGAAAGAAGAAGCCGTTTATGTGACATCCTTTCACATCATGCAGGATGTCCCAAAGTTTTTCAGGCGCACAGCATTGCTTTCTTTTGAAGTGCAACAACTATTGTTGTATGACTGTACACAAGATCCTGCATTCTTGGAGAATAATGTTGGCCAGGACACTGGAAAAACTCCTGCTTTCCTTCAAATAGTGTCATGAAACAGGCAGACATGATCTCTGTTTAAAGTGCAGCTCAACATCGGTGCACAACATATAAAATTGGATCCACTGCATTCGTATCCTAACAAAAAATTAGGCTTATTAAGAAACCATAGCCAAAGAATTAAATAAGATTTCTGGGAGTAACAGTTATGACCTTTAGTTTGCCACCTGAGATTACAGCAATGCACCAATCCTCCGTTAGCTGTATGCACTTACTATAGAAACAACGGCAAAGGCAAGAAAGCTCTGACACCAAAAATGTTCACAGCCACTTCACAGGAGCATTATCAGACAAAATCTGGCAATAAGCCTCAGAAAGAGGTCAGGTGACCAAAAGCTTGGCCGAGGTAGCAGGTTTTAAGGAGCATCTTAAAGGAGGAAGGAGAGGTACAGAGTCAGAGAGATTTAAGGAAGGAATTCCAGAGCTTAGGGCCTAGGCAACTGAATGCACAGCCACCAATGGTGGAGTGATGAAAATCAGGAATGGTCAGGAGGCCAGAATTGGAGGGGCAGAGATATCTTGGAGGCTTGTAGGGCTGGAGAAGGTTATAAAGATAGGGAGGGGAAAGGTCAGCGTACTTCTTATCCACCACTCCCTCCACTCTATCATTGACTATGATTAATTGATGCAGCCATTATGCTCCTGTCCTATGGACCTTCCTTCTCAGCTCATGCTGTGTCATCACTTCTTCCTCAATTTTTCTTTGCATTTCCTCCCTAACCATCTACATTCTCCCTTTGCCCATTTGTTTGATGTCCATTGTATCTCCTCCTTAAAGCACTTTGAGATTGCCTCCTGGGCATGCAAATAAGTGTTGTTGCCTAATAATTAACTTAGAGTCATAGAGTTATAGAGTTATACAGCACAGAAACATGCCCTTTGGCCCATTGTGTCTGTGCTGGCCATCAAGCACCTAACTATTCTAATCCCATTTTCCAGCACTTGGCCCGTAGCGTTGTATGCAATCGCATTTCAAGGTCTCATCTAAATACTTCTTAAATGTTGTGAGGGTTCCTGCCTCTACCACCTCTTCAGGCAGTGCATTCCAGATTCCAACAACCCTCTGGGTGAAAACATTTTTCGTCAAATCCCCTCTAAGCCTCCTGCACCTTACCTTAAATCTATGCCCCCTGGTTATTGACACCTCCGCTAAGGGAAAGGTTTCTTCCCATCCAACCTATCAATGCCCCTCATAATTTTGTATACCTCAATCATATCTCCCCTCCGCCTTCTCCGCTCGAAGGAAAACAACCCTAGTCTTTTCAGTCCTTCTTCATAGTTGAAATGCTCCAGCCCAGGCAACATCCTGGCAAATCTCCTCTGCACCCTCTCCAGTGCAATCACATCCTTCCTATAGTGTGGCAACCAGAACTGTACACAGTACTCCATCTGTGACCTAACCAGTGTCTTATACAGCTCCATCATAACCTCCCTGCTCTTATATTCTGTGCCTCGGCTAATAAAAGCAAGTATCCCATATGCTTTCCTAACCACCTTATCTACCTGTGCTTCAGTGATTTATGGACAAGTACACCAAGGTCCCTCTGACCCTCTGTACTTCCTAGGGTCCTACCATCCAATGTATATTCCCTTGCCTCGTTGGTCCTCCCAAAATGCACCACCTCACACTTCTCAGGAGTAAATTCCATTTTCCACAGCTCTGCCCATCTTAGCAGCCCATCTATATCATCCTGCAATCTTAGGCTTTCCTCCTCAATATTTACGACACCACCAATTTTCGTGTCATCTGCGAACTTACTGATCATACCTCCTATATATACGTCTAAATCATTAATGTACACTACAAACAGTAAGGGTCCCAGCACCGATCCCTGCGGTACACCACTGGTCACAGGCTTCCACTCGCAGAAACAACCTCGACCATTACCCTCTGCCTCCTGCCACTGAACCAATTTTGGATCCAATTTGCCAAATTGTCCTGGATCCCATGGGCTCTTACCTTCTGACCCAAGCTCCCATGTGGGACCTTATCAAAAGCCTTACTGAAGTCCATATAGATTACATCAATTGCTTTACCCTCATCTACACATTTCGTCACGGCCTCAAAAAATTCAATCAAGTTAGTCAGACACGATCTCCCCCTGACAAAGCAATGCTGACTATTCCTGATTAATCCCCGCCTCTCCAAGTGGAGATTAATCCTGTCCCTCAGAATTTTTTTCAATATTTTCCCTACCACTGATGTTAGACTCACCGGCCTGTAATTACCTGGTTTATCCCTGCTACCCTTCTTAAATAATGGTACCACATCCACTGTCCTCCAGTCCTCTGGTACCTCTCCTGTGGCCAGAGAGGATTTGAAAATTTGTGTCAGAGGCCCTGCAATCTCCTCCTTTCCCTCACATAACAGCCTGGGATACATCTCATCTGGGCCTGGGGATTTATCCACTTTTAAGCCTGCTAAAACAGCTAATACTTCCTCCCTTTCAATGCTAATATGTTCAAGTATATCACAATCTCCTTCCCTGATCTCTACACCTACATCGTCCTTCTCCATAGTGAGCACCGATGAAAAGTAATCATTTTATTCTTAGGGCCCTACCAAATTCACAGTCAAATTTAACAAATTTCACGGTCACAGCATTTTAAGAATTGTGAACTTCACGATTTCACATATTTAAATCATAAATTTCGCAGTGTCGCAACAAACCATGAAAATGATCCATTTGAAACAAAACAAAAAGACAAGAGAGGTTTTTGGTTTCAAATGGCATTTATTGTATACTCAAAAACTATTGTAAAAAGCTGACTATAAACAGATCACATTCTTTACTCACTGAAGTCAGTGGTTGAATGTGAGCATGGAGCAACCTGCAACTGTCTCTTTCTACATTCCCTGTCTCTGCACTGTGAACACCTGTCCATGTTTAGACACAGCTCTCTCCGCGTCCACAGAGTTTTTTGGAATTATCAGACAGAGCTATGATTGCCCTTCAAGTTGGAGCATTTTATATTCCACAGAGTTGCAAAACCACAGAACAGGCAAACTATAATCTGCTTCTTTTGCAATGCTTTTATAAGCAGGAATTTCCAGCCTACAGTTGTTGTCAAAGCCAAGAATCACATCAAACAAGTTGAAATCCACCATCAACAGGTGCATTTGTGCAGGGTCAAAGATATGCACTTCAGGAACACCACAGAAGGTTGTTGAAACCTCTGTACCACTTTTTCTGCACTGCTTGACTCTTCCCCATAGCAGTAATGCTGTTTGAGCATTTTTGTCATGCAAGAAGACCGCTGCTGAGCATAGGCATTCAATTCAGCATCATCAGAGTGTTGTTCGTTTGTGCTTCAGCCCAGAACAGTAAATTCATTAATTAATTGTAAGCTTTGTGGATTGTGACATGTCAAGATTGAAGCCAAGTGATTAAATCCTTCAGTTTTGTAATTTTCTTTGCTACGATCTGAACCCCGTTGTTAAGCTGAGCATCGTTTAGAATGCTTATAATGTCTATTAAAACCTGTGTTTTCGGTTTCAGTGTGAGCTCTTCTGAGATGAAGTCTAAGTAGTATTTCAGGTGAGCTGCACGATACTGTACTGCGGAAACCAAGAATTTCAATGTGTAATTACTGGCTCTGGAGGAAGGGCAATATTTTGTTCCCCAATTTCAACCATTTCACCCACATTTGCAATGTGTCACCTGTATCGAAGCTTATGGCTAGGGCAGTGTTTGAAGTTCTTTTTAATGTAGCTAACCAGTTTGTCAACGTTACCAACCTCATTTTTCCACATCTCACTGACAAGAGAAATTAAATGTGCATTACATGTAATATGGACAGCATTAGGCATTACACCTTGGAGCACAGATTTGAAAGATTTTGTCATGTAAGTTGTATTGGCACTAATGAAAGCAGGCACTTTGTTGAAATCTGCACCATATTTTGAAATAGTTTTGATTATTGCTTGGGAAACTGTGGTATAACTAATAGTTTCTAAATGGACACAGTCTGTGTGCACTATTTTTAGCTTTCCTGACTACATCTACCAGACATAAAATCAAACAAAACATGCAGTACATAGTTGACTTGCATATCAGTGGACTCATCACAAATTATGGCAAAAGACTCACGTGCATTAATCTGAGACTTCATCCCCTCACAATGTGTAGCAAAAACCCTCGGTAGATAGTCCTGACATAGTTTATTTGCACTTGGCAAACAACCACCATTTTGCACATTGCATTGAATGAATACCCACAGTTTTAGCTGATCAATTTTTTTCCAGTGGTACGTTGGCGCTTGCAATGGCATCCACAAGTCCCATTGTAACCAACTGATGGTTTTCTGTGATCTCTGTCGACTTCTTAAAAAGAGATGAAATCGTTGCTTGTTTTTTTGCATGTTTGTTTTCCAGCAGTGCGGTGTCGGATGCTCTCTTTCTGCTGCGATGCCTTCAGACTCTAAGTGGCGTGGCATCGTTGCCCACCGTGTGTGATCCAATGAAACATTGCAGCTTGTACAAATCAGTATTCCACCATCGGCATGCAGAATTTGGCTTCCAAATTCTTTCACTCTATGTGCTGCAGTAATGGTTGTGGCCATTTTTCATTTGCTCATTCTGGCATTCTCACTTGTCTGCTAATTCTTGAGACTGCTTCTCTCAAAACTGCACCGGAAGCCCTCTTTCATCTACGAACCAGCGAGTTTAGCCTTTTCAATAAATAAAACGCACTATGCTTGTAACATACCCAGCAATCAGCAAGGCCAGCCTTGTGTCAATGAATGAAATGTGCAAATTTGGCAAAATGGCTGATTTCACGGAGGATCTGCGATTCCATGGTCTGTGATGTATTTTTTCATGGCCGTGAATTTGGTCGGGCCCTAATTATTCTGAATCATTTTCCCCAAGAGCAAACAAAAAAGTGTTTTAGTTGTTAATGCTAAGCAGTAAAACTGTAGGTGGAATTAACAGACAGTTAGCAGAAATTTGCGTCATACTGTGATATCTACCTTCTGTTCAATTGTGAAAGTCACTGCAGCAAAAAAATAAAGAGAAAGAGGGGAGGTATTAAAAGAGAGAGAGGGAGTGGCAGAGAGAGAGAGAGAGAGAGAGAGGGTGGGAGCAAGTGGGGGAGGGAGGGAGGAGGAGGAAGAGAGAGAGGGAGGTAGCAGGGGGAAAGTGAGGAAGAGGGTGAGGTAAGGTCGGGGAGAGAGAGACCAAAAGAAAAAAATAGAAAATGGCAGGGATGATGGTTGGGGGTGGGGGGGTGCATCTTAGCTCTCAGTAATTATTGTAAGCTTTTAACGTTTCCAGTTTAAATTTTTTTCAAGAACCATTTCTTAGTCTACAATAATACCATATTATATTCAGTTTCTGGGAAGGACATTCCTGCTTTCAGTTCCTGAGACTCACTCCTGTTCACGTACTGTTGTTTGAGATGTGGCTCAACTCCAAACAGGTCTGATTGACTCTGCCTGTTTAATCTTTTTTCACATTGACAAGGGCACCACTAAAGGCAGGGCAGCAATGCCAACAATCACTGGTCTATAAAATACACAGGAGCATTACAACCCAGTTGGAGAAGGCAGACTATTTTTCCACTAAAAACGTTCACAGCTGAAACTTGGTCTCGTGTCAATAATGCTGCCTTATCTGGGAATGTGAAGTCAAACACCAAAGCTGTTATTGCAATGGTTAGCAAGATAAGGAAAAACTGTTGATAATGGAAGATACAGATTTCAATAGCAGAACTCAGATGAGAATACCCAGTAAATGGAAAAGGGATTACCTAATCTTATCAAGTGCTAGAGCTGAAGCAAATTCAAAATCTGCCATGACCATAATAGAGCTAATTTGAGTTAACTTGTTGAACACATTAATTTGGGCCACTTTGGATAATGCTTTCTCTGAAAATCCACTCAACTTGTCCCAGGGTCAAGGGACATCAGTTATGTGGAGAGACTGGAGAAGCTGGGATTATTCTCCTTCGAGCAAAGATGGATAAGGGGAGATTTAATAGGGATGTTCAAAATTAGAGAGGTTTTGATAGAGTACCTAAAGCAAAACTGCTTCCTCTGGCAGGAGGGTCTATAACCGGAGGACAGCGATTTAAGGTAATTGATTAAAAAACAGGAGGGAGATGAGGAGACTTTTTTTATGTGGCATATTATAACAATCTGGAATGCATTACCTGAAAGGGTGGTGGAAACTGATTCATTAGTAACTTTCCAAAGGGAATTGGATATATACTCGAAAAATAAAAAATTGCAGGGCTATAAGGAAAGTGCAGGGGAGTAAAACTAATTGGATAACTTTTATCCAATTCGTGGGCCAAATAGCCTCCTCCTGTGCTTTAAGATCCTATGATTCTATAACTCCATTCAAAAATGTCTGCTTCCAGGGACAGAGCGCCAAGTATTGACTGGCTTATATATACCAACATTTCTTTTCTGTCAGTGACAGGTTGTGGGTGAGTGGTTGGGACTAGAGACGCACTCATTCACAATCATCATTCTTTCTCTTCCAGGACAATATTGCACATAACAGACATCAGGAGGACCTGACCATGAGATCACACCCTTGAGGAGGCAGTGTTGATGGTATTCAGGAAGGCACTTGTGGCCGGACATCTCACTTCAAGATATGTGGCTGCTACAGCTTCCTTCCAGATCCACAACTATGTCCAATCCCTAATCCCCCTATGTCCAGACTGGCCAAGAGAGTGTGGGAAAATGGCGCACTGACACGGAACACAAAAGTCCGAGTGTATCAGGCCTGTGTCCTCAGTACCTTGCTCTATGGCAGCGAGGCCTGGACAACATATGTCAGCCAAGAGCGACGTCTCAATTCATTCCATCTTCGCTGCCTCCGGAGAATACTTGGCATCAGGTGGCTGGACTGTATCTCCAACACAGAAGTCCTCGAGGTGGCCAACATCCCCAGCTTGTACACACTACTGAGTCAGCGGCGCTTGAGATGGCTTGGCCATGTGAGCCGCATGGAAGATGGCAGGATCCCCAAAGACACATTGTACAGCGAGCTCGCCACTGGTATCAGACCCACCGGCCGTCCATGTCTCCGCTTTAAAGATGTCTGCAAACGCGACATGAAGTCCTGTGACATTGATCACAAGTCGTGGGAGTCAGTTGCCAGCGATCGCCAGAGCTGGCGGGCAGCCATAAAGACAGGGCTAAAATGTGGCGAGTCGAAGAGACTTAGTAGTTGGCAGGAAAAAAGACAGAGGCGCAAGGAGAGAGCCAACTGTGCAACAGCCCCGACAAACAAATTTCTCTGCAGCACCTGTGGAAGAGCCTGTCACTCTAGAATTGGCCTTTATAGCCACTCCAGGCGCTGCTTCACAAACCACTGACCACCTCCAGGCGCATATCCATTGTCTCTCGAGATAAGGAGGCCCAAAGAAGAAGAAGAAATCCCCCAAACCTATCCTTACTCACAAGCTCCATATGGTCTCATTACATGCATCCTCTTATAGTGGCCACATGCATTGCACACTAACCCTTCCAGCTTTAACATTACAGGCTCCCGGAGCAATATCCATCTCATCCCCCTGAAGGAACTGGAAGAGGAGGAAGAGCCACTGTAAGAAGCCGTAACATTCTTGACTAACTTAATGGTACTTTAAGTGAAATTTGTGGTTGAGATTTGTAAAAGCTATTTAACTCAAGGGGCCAACGACAGTTCAGATAAAGGCAAAGTGCTTTTTGCTTTAGTCAATTGTACAGAAGTCTTATCAGCATGTTGTGCAAGGCCAAAGGAGAAAATCTACAGGCTGCTTTTCCACAGATAAAATAAAACCATTGGTCTGTGAAGATGATCACACTTTTGAAGCTATGGAATGTTTAGCAAGGTGCGCAAGGATCATAAATAGAGTTGAAACCAACAAACAGCCATACTTCAAAGCTGTGCTTTGCTTTGATGCAAAGTTAGAACCTCAGTGAAACTTTGTTTCAGTAAGTCTGATAAGAATTAAAACTGAACATAAAGAACATGGAGTCACGATGTCTGTTCCGGGGGGATTATAAAACCCACCTACAGAGATTTAGCTAACTTAAGTGGTATAAAGTTTAATTGGAAGCTGCAACAAGATAACACAAACTGACACTGATTGATGATGTCAGGGTTTGTCTTCTTTTGAAATGCAAAGAAGTTCAGCTATGTGTGTTTTATTGTGCTTCCTCGTATCAGATAAACTCCGCCTTTAATTCACCAAGCAACTTGCAAGAAATCAGTAATTTGAGGGACCCTGATTGTTTAATTATCTTGATGGTCCTGGAATGTGTGACAAGGAAAAGAAGCTGCTGTTGTGTGTGCTGATAACAATCTAAAGACATCTGTAGCACTGGATTCATGTAAGATCACTGAAGGAAGTTTAAAACAGATGGTCAATGTTGTTATAGTACTTAATGCCGTGATTTGAACAAAGAATTAGACACCCCATTGGATGATTGTAGCTTAAGTGGATTTTGACAGGGCAATATGAAGCTATCAATAGAACATCAATGCCCACCTTGGAAAGAAGGCGAAAAGATCATTGTAAGGAATGATTTGACGCTGCAGTCAGGCAACTTGGTCAGTTGCTGAAGAGTACAATCAACAGGAGGTGACTGCTCATCGGGTGATTGTATGTATATCCTTCTGTAACATATTTGTGACTAAAGGGTGTATTGTATTGCTAACAGGTACATTGTATTGTTAGGAGGAAGAGGAAGGAAGCATGTGTCAATTGCTACCGTTGTCGCAGGCAACATCTCAGAGACCAGTACCACGCATAACTGAGAAGGTAGGGTAGAACAGGGATCTTCACAGTGGCCCACACCAGTCACAAGTGGACAGCTGTCATGCTGGGTGGTAGGGGCACCACAGGTGCTACCTTGCCAGGGGGCAATATTGCATACTATTTCTGCCGTTGGCAATTGCAGTACTAGTGAGCAAAATGATGTGCAACCTCTTTAATAAGAGCTAGGAGCTAATTTAATTGGTAATCAAAGGCTTAATCGTCCTCTGGATGGCTATTCTGAGCATGCTTAAACTCCCTTACCAAGATGACATCTTACACTAAAGGCCAACTGACCAAACGTTAGCCACTTCGGAGACACTTTAATAGCTAAACTATCAATGCTACGGGGCTGGGGTAATAGCCCCTTTTATTTTCTGTTGTGTAAAAAGCAGATCATGAAATGTTAATTTAATTCTAGGTGTGAGGTATTCAGATTGGCTAAGTGGTAGAGTGTGTCAGGAAAACTGCCTTTTAAGTCTGGAATTCAGGTTTCAATCCATGTTAACCTGATGGGGTGAAAGTCTATCATTCCTTATTGACTGCAAAGTTGCATGTGAAATGTTTTGGAAATCTCAGCGTAAGCTTAGCACTTGAAGTGATATTTCATTCAGAGGCCACAGGTGAGGGAGGGTTTTTTTTATTCATTCATGGGATGTGGGTGTCGCTGGCTAGGCCAGCATTTATTGCCCATCCCTACTTGCCCTTGGTGGTGGTGAACTGCCTTCTTGAACCGCCACAGTCCATGCAAGATAGGTACACTCACAGTGCTGTTAGGAAGGGAGTTCCAGGATTTTGATCCAGTGGCAGTGAAGGAACAGCAATATTGTTCCAAGTCAGGATGGTGTGTGACTTGGAAGGAAACTTGAAGGTGGTGGTGTTCCCACGCATTTGCTGCCCTCGTCCTTCTAGTTGGTAGAGGTCGCATGTTTGGAAGGTAAGGTCAAAGGAGCCTTGGTGCATTGCTGCAGTGCATCTTGTAGATGGTACACACTGCTGCCACTGTGCATCAGTGGTGGAGGGAGTGAATGTTTGTGGATGGGGTGCCAATCAAAAAGGCTGCTTTGTCCTGGATGGTGTAGAGCTTCTTGAGTGTTGTTGGAGCTGCACCCATCCAGGCAAGTGGAGAGTATTCCATCACACTCCTGACTTGTGCCTTGTAGATAGCTTTGGGGAGTCAGGAGGTGAGTTACTCACCGCAGGATTCCTAGCTTCTGACCTGCTCTCGTAGCCACAGTATTTATATGGCTACTCCAGTTCATATTCTGGTCAATGGTAACCCCCAGAATGTTGATAGTGGGGGATTCAACGATCGGAATGCCATTGAATGTCAAGGGGAGATGGTTAGATTTTCTCTTGTTGGACATGGTCATTGCCTGGCACTTGTGTGGCGCAAATGTTACTTGCCACTTATCAGCCCAAGCCTAAATATTGTCCAGGTCTTGCTGCATTTCTACACGAACTGCTTCAGTATCTGAGGAGTCACGAATGGTGCTGAACATTGTGCGATCATCAGTGAACATCCCCACTTCTGACCTTATGATTGAAGGAAGGTCATTGATGAAGCAGCTGAAGATGGTTGGGCCTAGGACACTACCCTGAGGAACTCCTGCAGTGATGTCCTGGAGCTGAGATGATTGACCTGCAACAACCATAACCATCTTCCTTTGCATTAGGTATGACTCCAACCAGCGGAGTGTTTTCCCCCGATTCCCATTGACTCCAGTTTTGCTAGGGCTCAATGATGCCATACCCGCTCAAACACTGCCTTGATGTCAAGGGCAGTCACTCTCACCTCACCTCTTGAGTTCAGCTCTTTTGTCCATGTTTGAACTTAGGCTGTAATCAGGTCAGGAGCTGAGTGACCCTGATGGAACCCAAACTGACTGTCACTGAGCAAGTTATTGCTAAGCAAGTGCCACTTGATAGCACTGTCGATGACACCTCCCATCACTTTACTGATGATCGAGAGTAGGTTGATGGGGCGGTAATTGGCTGGGTTGGACTTTTTTTTTATTCATCCATGGGATTCATGGGATGATTCTTGTCCTGCTTTTTGTGTACAGGACATAACTAGGCAATTTTCTACATTTCCGCGTAGATGCCAGTGTTGTAATTGTACTGGAACAACTTGGCTAGGGGCGCATCAAGTTCTGGAGCACAGGTCTTCAGTACTATTGCCAGAATAAATAATTGGCTGCATGTTTGAATGCATTTATTCAAAAGCAAAATGATGAGAGGTACTTCTTGCACTGGCAAGGCCGGCATTTATTAAGCAATCCTAACAACTGATTGGCCTGCTTGGGCATTTCAGACACGAGTTATGAGTCAAACACATTGGTATGGAACTGCAGTCACATGTACACCAGAGGGGAAAGATCAAGAGGTTTCCTTCCCTTCCCTAAAGGACATTAATGAACCAGTTGAGTTTTCAATGTCAATCTTTCAGCTTCATTGTCACTTTTACCGATAACAGCTTTTTATTTTCAAATTCTCAGACTGCCATGGTGGAATTTGAACACGCATTCTCTGGATTATTTCCCCAGGCCTATCAATTACTGGTCCAGTAACACAACTTCCATACCCATAAATGCACTTATGTTTGATCTGCAGGGGTCTAATGTGGAGGGTGGATTCAAAAGAAAACTAGCTGGTTTCTAGTAGCGATCCATTAGTGTCCCTACGTAACTCAAAATGATGGTAGTTTTACCTATTGTCCTCAGAGTAAACAAGGTTGCTCTATAATTTATAGATCGACCTACGTTCAGAGTCATTGCAAAGGTCAGAAATGTTGTGAGTTCAGGTTCAGCTTCAAAGGACTCAAATTTGAACCAGAAGTTTGAATTTATCTAAATTCACATGCAAGGGATACATCATGTGAAGAATAATGAATAGCTAGTAATAATTACAAAGAGAATTGCTGGATGATCAGCAGTGGGATTGTAAGGCAGGCATCTGGTCAAGCAGTTCAGAAACTGGGAACAAAGATTCAAGCAACTTGTCATTCAGTTGCACCTCGAGTTTGGATTGCGCTATGTAACTCTCTGAACACATTCCAGTGTTATATGGAGTTAAGTATATGTTTGATCTATAAGTAATAAATCACATGTTCTGAGTATCAAATTGATAGCCTCCCAGGTGATGTAAGACTTCAAAGATACCTTTAATGGGTTCATGTGGGATTGTGAACTCCAAGACTTATCTGCACTCCAAAGGGGATCAGAACCTCTTGAACTCATTTCAGAGTCAGTACTGTGATCTGCAGAGAGGTGGTGTTGTTCAATTGTAAGCTATTTTCTTCAGCATCATACATTGGCCACTCTCCTAGTGCTATTGAGGCAAGCCAAAAGACTTGCAGGTTGATAGGTAAATTGGCCATTATAAATTGTCACGAGTATAGGTAGGTGGTAGGGAAATATAGGGACAGGTGGGGATGTTTGGTAGGAATATGGGATTGGTGTAGGATTGGTATAAATGGGTGGTTGATGTTCGGCACAGACTCGGTGGGCCGAAGGGCCTGTTTCAGTGCTGTATCTCTAATCTAATCTAATCTATTAACCTGCAGGGTTAATGATCTTGGTATAATCAACATGTATAATCAGTCAGGTAGCGCACATTTATCAAAAAATACATATTTTCAGTTTCCTGCTGGGAAACTGTATGGCCATATATAGTAGGGAGACTTTAAAAAATAGCAGGGGAGAATTTTCAAGAAAGTCAAATACTGTCAAAGCTAACATATCCACATAAACTCCTCGAACCTGATTGTAGCAGTCTGGTCTAAACCTGATAGCCTTGTACCATGTTATTATCCACCTGTTAGTCTTTATGCTGTTTTTGTCTACATGTTTCGATCACAAAAATTTATTAAACAAAGTGGAAGCAATGACAGACTTCCACTTGAGTGTAGCCATTAGATATGTAGCCATGAAAGCAACAATGATTTACTTTTTAATGGGCCTTATTTCTTTTAGCTTTGCAGCTAGAATACCATGCTCATAAACCACATTCATCTACCTATATTTGTAACAAATAGTTATTGATTGTTAAAGGTACTAAATTAAATGTGACGTTATTCTCCTTTTTGGTCAATATTTCTTTGCATGGAGGAAAGAAGTGTCAAGTGCTCAAGAATGGAACTTTCTATGTCTACTTCAAGCACTCCCAACTCAGGCATAGTAGGGTTTAATGCAAAGTCTATATTTTCCTATTAAGCAATTCCAAGCATGTACAATAAGCACCCTATGAAGAGTAAAGTTCTTTGTTTAATTCTTTTCATGGGATTTGAGTGTCACTGGTAAGGCCAGCATTTATTGCCCATCTCTAATTGCCCTTGTGAAGGTGGTGGTGAGCTGCCTTCTTGAATCGCTACAGTCCATCTGGTGCGGGTACAACCC
This sequence comes from Heterodontus francisci, assembly GCF_036365525.1. Lineage (NCBI taxonomy): Eukaryota > Metazoa > Chordata > Chondrichthyes > Heterodontiformes > Heterodontidae > Heterodontus > Heterodontus francisci. The sequence continues at coordinate 28,872,250 of NC_090382.1, forward strand.
ACAATACTGTCAGGGAGTGAGTTCCAGGATTTTGAAACCAGCGACAGTGAAGGAACGGTGTTATATTTCCAAGTCAGGATGGTGTGTGGCTTGGAGGGGAACTTGCAGACGATGTTCCCACGCGTCTGCTGCCCTTGTCTTTCTGGGTGGAAGAGGTCGCGGGTTTGGAAGGTGCTGTTGAAGGAGGCGTGGTAAATTGCTGCGGTGCATCTTGTAGATGGTACATAATGCTGCCGCTGTGTGTCGATGGTGGAGGAAATGAATGTTTAAGGTGGTGGGTGAGGTGCCAATCAAGCGGGCTGCTTTGTCTAGGACGGTGTCGAGCTTCCTGAATGTTTTTGCAGCTACATTCATGCAGGCAAATCATATTCCATCACACTTCTGACTTGTGCCTTGTAGATGGTGGACACGCTTTGGGGAGTTAGGATGTGAGTTACCCACTGCAGAATTCCCAGCCTCTGACATGCTCTTGTAGCCACAGTATTTATGTGGTTCTTTCAGTTCAGTTTCTGGTTAATGGTAACCCCCCCCAGGATGTTGATAATGCGGCATTCAGCGATGGTAATGCCCTCAAATATCAAGGGGTGATGGTTCGATTCTCTCTTGTTGGAGATCGTCATTGCCTGGCACTTGTGTGGCCTAAATGTTACTTGCCACTTATCAGCCAAAGCCTGAATGTTGTCCAGGTTTTGCTGCATATGGACATGGACTGCTTCAGTATCTGAGGAGTTGCGAATGGTACTGAACATCATGCATTTGACAGCAAACATCCCCACTTCTGACCTTATGATGGAGGGAAGGTCATTGATGAGAAGAGGGGAAGAGATGATTGGCCTCCAACAACAACAACCATCTTCCTTTGTGCTAGGTATGACTCCAACCAGTGGAGAACTGCCCCCTTCCAAACTCCGACTGACTTCAATTTGGCTAGGGCTCCTTGATGCGACACACGGTACATTCTGTGCCCTTGCCACCCTCAATGCTTCTTCCAAGTGGCGTTCAAGATGGAGGAGCACTGATTCATCAGCTGAAGGAAGGCGATCTTGTGGGACCACCTTAAGAGGCTGTAAGTGAATGTTACTGGAGGAAGTGATGTTGTGTCATGCATGACCAGGGAGTTGTGGGTATAGCCAGACAGAGTAAGATGTGTGTTGGTATGGCTCCTGTAGTAGCTATATATATGTTCCAGTTAAGTTATAATAAATGCCCACATATTCTTTGGATATTACTTGTAGTCCCTTGAGTCTTATAATAGTTCACATACCAAAGGAACAAGTAATATTGCAAGCGATTGGTGATATTCAGCAGGAGGATTTCTTGCCCATGTTTGACTTCATGGGGTCCAGAGTCAATGTTGAGAACTCCCAGGGCAACTCTCGCCCGACAGTACACCATTGTGCTGCCACCTCTGGTGAGTCTATCCTAGTGGGACTGAACATACCCAGAAATGGTAATGGTGGTGTCTGGTACATTTGGTGTAAGGTATGTTTCCATGAGTATGACAATGTCAGGCTGTTTCTTGGCTAGTCTGTGGGACAGCTCTCCCAATTTTGGCACAAGCTCCCAGATGTTAGTAAGGAGGACTTTTGCAGGGTTATAGATTCATAGAGTTGTACAGCATAGAAACAGGCCCTTCGGCCCACCGCGTCCATGCTGACCATAATGCCTATCTATACTAATCCCACCTGCCTGCATTAATTCCATATCACTCTATGCCTTGCTCATTCAAGTACCTGTCCAGATGCCTCTTAAATGTCACTACTGTTCCTGCCTCCACCACCTCCTCTGGCAGCTCATTCCAGATACCCACTATTCTTTGTGTGAAAAATTTACCCCTTTGATCCCCTTTAAACCTCCTCGCTCTCACCTTAAATCTATGCCCTCTAGTTTTAGTCACCCCTACCATGGGAAACAGACTCTGGCTATCTACCCTATCTATGCCTCTCATCATTTTATATACCTCTATCATGTCCCCTATCAGCCTCCTTCACTCCAGGGAAAACAGACCCAGCCTATCCAATCTCTCTTTATAACTCAAGCCCTCCAAACTAGGCAACATCCTTGTGAATCTTTTCTGCACCCTTTCTAGCTTAATATGTCCTATAGTGCGGCGACCAGAACTGCACACAGTATTCCAAATGCGGCCTAACCAACGTTATGTAACATGACGTCCCAACTCTTGTACTTAATGCCTCGGCCGATGAAGGCAAGCATGCCATATGCCTTCTTCACCACCCTGTCTACTTATGTTGCCACTTTCAGGGAACTATGTACTTGCACCCCAAGGTCTCTCTGCTCTACAACACTCCCCAGGGCCCTGCCATTCACTGTATATGTCCTGCCCTGGTTTAACTTCCCAAAATGCATCACTTCGCACTTGTCTGCATTAAATTCCATTTGCCAATCCCTTGCCCACTTTCCCCGTTTATCTATATCCTGTTGTAACCTTAGACAACCTTCTGCACGGTCCACTATACCACCAATTTTGGTGTCATCTGCAAACTTACTAATCATGCCCCCTACATTGACATCCAAGTCATTAATATATATGACAAACAACAGAGGGCCCAGCACCGATCCCTGCGGGACACCACTGGTCACTGGCCTCCAATCTGAAAAACAACCCTCCATTACCACCCTCTGCCTCCTATCACCAAGCCAATTTTGTATCCAATTGGCTAGCTCACCCTGGATCCCATGTGTTCGAACCTTCTGGACCATCCTACCATAGGGGACCTTGTCAAAGGCCTTGCTAAAGTCCATGTAGACAACGTCCATCGCCCTGCGCTCGTCAATCCTCTTGGTCACCTCCTCGAAAAACTCAATCAAATTCGTGAGACATGATTTCCCACGCACAAAACCATGCTGACTATCCCTAATCAGACCTTGCCTTTCCAAATGAATATAAATCCTGTCTCTCAGAATCCCTTCCAATAACTTTCCCACCACTGATGTAAGGCTCACCAGCTTGTAGTTCCCTGGCTTATCCCCGCTGCCCTTCTTAAATAAAGGCACAACATTAGCAATCCTCCTTTCTTCCGGTACCTCACCCCTGGCTAACGATGATACAAAAATCTCTGCCAGGGCTCCAGCAATCTCCTCCTTGCTTCCCATAGCATCCTAGGATACACCTGGCCAGGCCTTGGGGATTTATCCACCTTAATGCACTTCAAAACCTCCAACATCTCCTTCTTTGTAATGTTGATATGCTCCAGGATATCGCTGTTCCCTCCCTTGAACTCACGAGCTTCCATGACCTTCTCCACAGTAAATACAGATGAGAAGTATTCATTTAAGACCTCGTCCATTTCCTGTGGCTCCAAACATAGATTGCCACACTGATCCTTAAGGGGACCTACTCTCTCCCTAGCTACCCTTTTACTCTTAACACACTTATACAAAGAACAAAGAACAATACAACAAAGGAACAGGCCAGTCGGCCCTCTAAGCCTGCGCCGATCTTGATGCCTGCCTAAACTAAAACCTTCTTCACTTCCGGGGACCGTATCCCTCTATTCCCATCCTATTCATATATTTGTCAAGATGCCTCTTAAACGTCGCTATCGTACCTGCTTCCACCACCTCCTCCGTCAGCAAGTTCCAGGCACTCACCACCCTCTGTACAAAGAACTTGCCTCGCACATCCCCTCTAAACTTTGCCCCTCTCACCTTAAACCTATGTCCCCTAGTAACTGACTCTTCCACCCTGGGAAAAAGCTTCTGACCATCCACTCTGTCCATGCTGCTCATAACTTTGTAAATCTCTATCATGTCGCCCCTCCACCTCCGTCGTTCCAGTGAAAACAATCCGAGTTTATCCAACCTCTCCTCATAGCTAATGCCCTCCAGACCAGGCAACATCCTGGTAAACCTCTTCTGTACCCTCTCCAAAGCCTCCACGTCCTTCTGGTAGTGTGGCGACCAGAATTGCATGCAATATTCTAAGTGTGGCCTAACTAAAGTTCTGTACAGCTGCAGCATGACTTGCCAATTTTTATACTCTATGCCCTGAACAATGAGGGCAAGCATGCCGTATGCCTTCTTGACTACCTTATCCACCTGCGTTTCCACTTTCAGTGACCTGTGGACCTGTACGCCCAGATCTCTCTGCCTGTCAATACTCCTAAGGGTTCTGCCATTTCCTGTATACTTCCCACCTGCATTAGACCTTCCAAAATGCATTACCTCACATTTGTCTGGATTAAACTCCATCTGCCATTTCTCCGCCCAAGTCTCCAACTGATCTATATCCTGCTGTATCCTCTGACAATCCTCATCACTATCCGCAACTCCTCCAACCTTTGTGTCGTCTTTCTAGAATCTTTTAGGATTCTCCTTTATCTTATCTGCCAGGAAAATCTCATTGCCCCTTTTCGCCCTCCTAATTTCCTTCTTAAGTGTACTCCTACATCCCCTATACTCCTCGAGGGACTCGCTTGATCCCAGCTGCCTATACCTGACATATGCCTCCTCCTTTCTCCTGACCAGACCCTCAATCTCCCTCATCAACCAAGGTTGCCTAAACTTGACAGCCTTGCCCTTCCATCTAACCGGAACATGCCTGCCCCGAACTGTTCCTAGCTCACTTTTAAAAGCCTCCCACTTGCCAGACGTCCCTTTATCTGTAAACAGCCTCTCCCATTCAACTTTTGAGAGTTCCTGTCTGATGCCATCGAAATTAGCCTCCCCCCAATTTAGGACTTCAACCTGAGGACCAGTCCTATCCTTTTCCATAACTATCTTGAAGCTAATAGAGTTATGGTCACTGCTCCCAAAGTGCTCCCCCACAGACACATCAACCACCTGCCCAGCCTCATTTCCTAAGAGGAGGTTGAGTGTAGCCCCTTCTCTAGTAGGGCCATCCACATACTGCTTCAGAAAACTACCCTGGACACACTTAACAAATTCTTCCCCATCTGATCCTTTAGCACTATGGCAGTCCCAGTCAATATCAGGGAAGTTAAAATCACCTACTATTACAACCCTATAATTCCTACACCAATCTGTGATTTCCCTACATATATGCTCCTCCACTTCCCTCTGACTATTGGGGGGCCTATAGTATAATCCCATCAAAGTGATCACCCCTTTCTTATTTCTAAGTTCTACCCATATGGCCTCGCTGGACGTTCCCCCCTGGATATCCTCTCTAAGTACTGTCGTGATGTCCTCCCTAATCAATAGTGCAACTCCCCCTCCTCTCTTACCTCCACCTCTGTCATGCCGGAAGCATCGGTACCCCGGGACATTGAGCTACCAGACCTGCCCATCCCTCAACCACGTTTCCGTAATTGCTATAATATCACAACCGCTCTGAGTTCATCTGCCTTACCTGTAAGGCTTCTTGCATTAAAGTAAATGCAGTTTCGCCTACCAGACCTTCTATGCTCCCTGTCCTGCCCCTGCCCGGCCTGCCTATTGGACTTGCTTGCTTTAACCTCTACATTTGCAACAACTATCTCATCAGAGAGACTACTACTTTGGGTTCCACCCCCCTGCCAGACTAGTTTAAACACTCCCGAGTAGTACTAGCAAACATCCCTGCAAGGATATTGGTTCCCTTCCAGTTCAGATGCAACCCGTCCCTCTTGTACAGGTCACCATTGCACCAGAAGAGATCCCAATGATCCAAGTAGCTGAAGCCCTCTCGCCTACACCAGCTCTTCAGCCACGCATTCATTTGCCTTATCCTCCTATTCCTACCCTCACTAGCACTGCTCACAGGCAGCAGAGAGAGGACACTTTCAGTTCATCAGACTGACCAATGTTCCAGAGGTGTATGAATACTGTGCTATAACTCATTGTGCCTCTCAATCCTTAAATGTTGTATAAATATACATTATTAACGAAACATGTCATTTAGAAAGATTGATTACCAAAATAAAAATAGGACCATCTCAATTTATGGTATTTAGGTTTGCAACGCTCAATATCACCCTGTTTGCTTTTCAGTAAACTCTTATTGCCATCAATATATGGACAATATATGTAAGCTTAAAAACAGGCATTTCTTTTGCTCCTTGACATTAACAACTTCTATTGTATTATGTCATTTACTCACTTCATTCAAATCATCCTCTGGAGTTGCTGGTGTCCTATCTGTTCTGTAGGAAGCCAAGGAGGATGTTTCTGAATCCATCGATTCTTCATCAAATCCAAAACACGTCTCTACCACATGTCTCTGTGAGTGGAGGAGGACAGAAAAAACAAGCAGATTATTGTCCAGTGGTCATCAAAATCGCGATATAAATGCAAGTCTTCTACTTAGCGGCACTTTCAACATAGTGAATCAAAGAAATGGAAGGTAAGACAATGTTTTTACAGGTGAATAGTTTCCTTCAGGTGCTTTTATGTTCTTACTTAAAGCTACCAGACTTGTTAAGCCTCAAAAAAGACGGATGGGAAAGAAAGACTCACAACCATCGGATGTCTCAAAGTGCTTTACAGCCAATGAAGTTCTTTTGAAGTGCAGTCAGTATTGTAATAAAGGAAATACGGCAGCCAATTTGCACACATCACACTTCCAAAAACAAGGATGTAATAATGGCCAGATAGGTTTTTTTTGTAGGGAACCCACATCTCACCATTCTTTTATTTGAAAAGAAAAATTAAAGGGCATTTTAAATTGCATCTTACCCACTGAGAGTCATGCCATAATAATACTACTCCATGTGTAAGTGCATGATTTTCTTGGGCTACCCATGCAAGATGTCCCTATATGTACACCTGGCAGATGAGACCTCACAGAGATTTGTTTTTATAAATCTGAAGTGCACATTGGGAAGATCTTATCTGTGTACAAGTTTATAAACGTGTTGCAGTTATGTGGAAAAAATTGTCGATATAATTACTTGCAACATTCCCTATCCTTTTATTTTCTGTCAACCTACATCCTCCATAAACCTGCTCAAATTCTGGATAAATAACAAATGGGTGAATAAAGCTTTGTACATTTCCTGGGACAGAATTACATTGTCCCTTAAACAAGCCAGGATATCAAGCTTCCAGAATTTTAAATGGCTATCAAAACTGTTCTTATCACCTTGCCATCCAGTATCATTTACCTTGATATGCTTTGTACTTCGTTTGTGTCTCTTGCGACGAAGCAGTCGTTCTCGGTCCTAAGAAAAGACAAGGAGATTCTCGAGGCTAAAATTGGGCATGTTACAGAAAGCGCCACTGAAATGACAGCAGCCTGACATAAATACTGCGTTATTTAATAAAATAAGATAAACCAATAGCTTCATCACATGGGAACGCCTCCCAATTTAATCCATTTGTGATACAGTGGGCTCCATAGACAATACAATGCTGTATTGAAAGAGAAATGCTTTTTTAAACAGAAAGAAAATGATTTATAAGCCAAAATACACATTTGTGGCCTTTTCAAATGTTGCATGACATATTAGCAAAAATACATTTCTGTTTTTAATCCGTCTCTGTAGTTATGGCTGCTCAGGATGCTGGCTCGCTCTGCGATGACTAAGCCTGAAGGTGCAAACCTAATTAATTTTCACAGAATTTTCAGGTCAGCCAGATTTTAAAAGATTTCAAAAATATACGTGCTTTCAGTAATCTTCCTAATTGCTCCACAGGATTGATTCCTACTTAATACAGTCGGTCCATTTTGTTTTCCTAATAACACGCAGCACTTTTTCACTTGGTCGAGGCCCCACTACACTGCAGCACGCACTGATTGGAGGTGAGGGCTGCAGTACATGGAGCATGTCACTTGCAATAGAGAAGCTATTTTTGCTGTTCAAAATATCAAGTGTGTTCTTCAAAATAACAGCAGCTAGAATAGTAGAGTATCTTTTTATTGTGCAATGTTAAAAAGTGTGACAAAAAAAAAACCTTTTACCAACACAGGTCCTGCTATTCTTTTCTGCCATAGTAGCCATGGATCTTCTAATAAGCAGAGATTCTAACTATCGCATGTCTGGACCCCTTGACCCTAGCTGCCTGTTTCTGAAGATCAGGATTGTTTATTTAGTAAGGGTATGTATCAAAGGTATTTGAGGTGCTGCTTGTGTACCTGCCTCAGGTCAAGGTTGGGGGAGGGGGTCTGGGTTGGTGGAATTTAATATAGGGCCGGTGCTGATGGCTGAACATGAAAAAAAAAGTTTTAAAAAATGTCTAAGTTTCCAAAATTCCTGTTTTGAAGATTTAATGTTCACATCCACCTTGCGTGCCAAAGTTCCTGATGCCCAGCATTGCTAGGGTGCAAATGTTACAAAATACATTGTAAGATGTCAGCCCATCATTTCCATCCATATTTGGGTGGATATTGGATAAAACCCCGATGTCAATTCCAGCAGGAGTCCCAGATGTCACATCAGGCACAGACATGGGGAAGTCTCAAGGGGTTTAACATTGGAACTGTGTTTATATTCCGCGCAACAAAGTCAGTTATGTTGTATGAAGTTAAGCATATGGAGGTTTAATGCATTCAAATTAAGTACATTGGTCTGTGCTTTTAACTGAAGGGTTAACTACTTTAAAATAAACAGTTTAATATAGCTATTAAAATAGGATATCAAGAAATGTCACAGGAGTACATTAAGCATTCACACATTATTCTCACATAATGACATTTCAAGCATTGATACCAGAATAAAGCAATAACATTTCCCTGTATTCTACTAAAAGTCACTGGGGAGTGTTCTGTACTCATGTTTACACAGCTAGTTCATGGGAAGAAAATTCCTTCAAGATTGTTGTGCCATGAAAAATATTTATTGCAAAGATTAATAAATGTCCTTTTGATTAGTTTTTTTTAGAATCAACGCTTTATATGTATAAAAAATATACCACAGCTTTTCTAAACATATATGTTTCACTTGAAACAATAGTTCTTCTGCTCATAGTCTACTTAAATCCATGCTTTATATTCAGGTTTGAAAAGCAAAATCTGGTAGAAATGAAATGACTACTGGCAGCGCTGTCGAACATGCAGTGCAATAGAGTGGGAAGATGCAGATTCGACAACCGCTGTACTACATGCTCGATCTGGACTGTGCCAAGTGGGGAGGTGCTGGCTGAGGGCCCAAGTGTCCTCCAGAGGAGACAATGGAAATTTGCGTCGCTCCTAAGTCACGATTGCGTGATGCCTGCCAGCTGGCAAAAGTGAGCACTGGCGTACGCAAGCTGCAGAGGCAGAAATATGGCATCTAACAACAACAGGAAGAAAACTGAGGGTGTTTATTGCTCACTGGTGGGTAGATGCTCTCAGCATTATAGAAATGATAGTGTGGTATAATAATATCAGAAGACATAGATTTCAGCATGACATTCAGAGGACTCACCCTAGTCAAGTCATCAATGATGTTCTGCTGTTCAAGAACTTGAAGCTTTAAAAATTCTACTTCTTGTTCTTCATGAGCTTGGTCAAGATCATTTAAGGAGCGTAATTTCTTCAGGGGCGGATGACAGCCGATTTTCTCTTTCTGCCGAAGGAAGGAAAAATGAAAAAGGCATGAGTAAAAATGGCAGTAGCAAGTAATCTTATGGGAAGCAAGCTTTTTCTTGCTTAAGTGAAATTGTAATGTTGTATTGCTTGGGCAGCAATCAGAATGTAATTGCTGACTACAGTGTATAATCACCACTGCTTGTACACCACTCAAGCTGGACACAACTTCAAAGAAACCAAATCTAAAGTGCTGCCACTTACTATACACCCCCACCAATTTTATTAGTTTTGCCTTATTTTACATGTCTCCAGCTCCTGCTCCCCACTGTGACTCTCAATATTCCTTAGCCACTGCCAATTTCACCTTAACTTGCAGCTAGTAGATACATGGTAAGTGTACTGGAGTGATTTGTTTTCCCATTTCCCTTCTCTTCTCTTCCCAGTGAAACAACTACTTTACATCTGAAATCAGTCATGAGATCGAAATAAATGCATAGCTAAATGCCTGGTTTCTTACCAATCAATGCAACACCAACATACCGCACTACACAGCTGGTTTAGGAATATATTCCTTCTAAATTCTGAGGCCATTTTTACAGCCTCATTCTTCATCTTTAATGATGACACTGCAGTATTGTGCCTCCCGGGCAATGGTAACTTTAGTGAGTAATGGTACAATGGAAATGTCAGTGTTGAAGCATCACAGCTTTACTGATTCATAATGTTGAGGAATTAGAATGAATCCAGATTTAAATATCAATGCCACTTAATATTTGTAATCTGCTTTAGTATTAGATTTACTTCACAAGATAATTATGATTAAGGAAGTACATTCAGCACATCTCAATGTCCATACATTGCTTCATCCAATTGGTGCCAAAAAGATTCTTCAAACTTTGCCCCCACTACTCTATCAGATATCCACTCCAAGTGTTGATTACTCCTTAGGTAAAGAAAAACTTCCTGATATTAGTCTAATATTTGTCTCTTACTAATCTAAATCTATGATCCCTTGTCCTGTTCCGTAAATTTAAATTAATTTTCTGAATTTATCTTTTCTATATAGTTTACAGACTTGTAGCTTTATAAGATTATCTCTTGGATGCACCTTTGCAAGATTAAAATGGGCACATTTTTCCAGTTTTTCCTCCTCATAACTTCTTCTCACTGCCTCCATGGCTTTGAATGTCTGCTTTGTGTCTTGGTGGCCAGAACTGGACTGTGATATCAAGGTCCATTCTGACCAGAGCATCTCCTTCAATTTGATCAAGAATTCCTCTGATGGTATTCTATTATTTGACTGTAAGCTCAATATTTAGGTTCAGCTTGTAGACATAGTAACTTATGCACACGTAAATTGCTGCGTACTCTACTATACTCTAGTATGACATTACCTTCAAATCCAGCCTACACAAATCAAAATTTGAGATCTCCCAATTAGTACTAATTAGTTAGTTTTTGCCACTACATTAAAAGTGCAATGTCAGTGACCTCTAGTAACAAACCATGATGGTGGCATGGCTAACACTTCACAATGTGATGAGAGATAAGAGCACTTTTGACAAGTAATCAGTTGTTCTTCTGATCAATGATGCAACTTCAACAAATGAGACATAATAGGTGAAGTGTGCAAAGCAGCATCAACAACAGAAACTTGCATTTATATGAGCCTATAACATATAGAAATACCGCAAGGAACTTCACAAGTAAATGTAAGGAAATGAATGCTGAGCAAGGAAGTCAGAGATTAGGAGGGATGACCAAATGCTTGGCCAAAGAAGAGGGTTTTACAACTGTTTTTAAAAGGTGGAAAGAAATATGAGGCCATAAGTACTGATGGGAGGAGGACTTATTTCAGAGACTAGGACCAAGGTGGCTAAAGGGTGTGTAACCAATGGCAAGGCAGCAGGAGAGATAATACCGAAGTCAGAGGAATGGAGTAGGAGATATAGGACTGGAGAAGACTCAGAGATAGGCTGAAGTGATGGAGGGATTTATAGAACGAGGATAAGAACCTGAAATTTAATGGGCTAGAATTTGGTCTGCCCTGGTTTTTGGGTGCATGGTTCATGGTTTATAACCTGCTTGTGCCCATTGAAATCAAGGTGGGATTCATCTATCCACCTCATTTAACTGTTAGTAACACTGGGCCAAGTGGCTCCGGTGCCATTCCCGTGCTGCCCCTTTACTCTTCATGCTGCCTGTGGCCTCTGCACACGGCAGCGGGGTCCAGCAGCATTGTATGTTGATCACATGATCCAGGTAGCCTGCTCCTCTTACAGGCTCATTGCCTATTAAAGGGAAACTGCACACCTAAAATGATTGCTGTTGGAAAATCATTTTCAAGCATTGGAAGGATGTCTCAGCAGCCAAGGGACAGGGTTCCTTTGACAAAGTGACACCGCACTGGAAGCTCTGATGTGGACTCCAGGAGGGAGGCAATGGATCCCAGGTGGCAAAGACTGAAGAGGAAATGGGAGCGCGTGACCTAGGAGATTAATGTTTGGAGTCTTGCACCATGGATAGGGTAGCAATGCATGAAGAAATACAATGACCTCACACAGGTGGTCAAGGTGAGTAAATGCATCCTCACAATACATCTCATACCCACCACAACAACAACTTCTCACTCTGCCCAATGCACCACCTTCAATGATTAGAGTGGATTGGTCCAGATGGCTTGCATCCCAGTTTGCTAAAGGAAGTGGAATGGAGATCGTGCAAGAGAGTGCCATAAATCTTCCAATCTTCCATAGATATGGGGGAGAGCCAGAAGCTTGGAGAGTGGAAAATGTGACATCTTTATTCAATAAAGAGTCTAAGGATATTCCTAGTAATTGCAGGTTGGTCAGTTTAACATCTGTGGTGGGTAAGGTTTTAGAAACAATAATCAGGGAAAAAAATAAACAGGGACTTGGAGAGATTTGAGTTAATTAGGGAGAGCTAGCATGGATTTGTAAAAGGCAGATCATGCTTGACTAATCTTTTTTGATGAAGTAGCAGAGAAAGTTGATGAAGGGAAAACAATGGATGTTGTCTACAGGGATTTTAAGAAAACCTTTGACAAAGTACGACATAAAAGGCTGGTTAACAAAACTGAAGCTCATGGAATAGAAGAGTCAGTCTCCAATTGGAAAAAAATTGGCTTAAGGACAGAAAACAGCGAGTCATGATAAATTGTTGTTTTTGAGACTGGAGGATGGTAGACAGTGGGCTGGATTTTAAATGCTCGCTGCCGATATCGGTGGCCAGCTTCAAAAATGGCGGCCCACCCATGTGGACTGCCTGTCGCGGAGCAACCGTGATATTCAGCGCAATGGCTCACTTAACTAGCCAGGGTGGTTCACTCTCCCAATGACGTGGTGGGGGCAGGCAGTCCGTCCCCGGCACAGTGGCGCAGTGGTTAGCACTGCAGCCTCACAGCTCCAGGGACCCGGGTTCGATTCTGGGTACTGCCTGTGCGGAGTTTGCAAGTTCTCCCTGTGTCTGCGTGGGTTTCCTCCGGGTGCTCCGGTTTCCTCCCACATGCCAAAGACTTGCCGGTTGGTAGGTTAATTGGCCATTATAAATTGCCCCTAGTATAGGTAGGTGGTCGGGAAATATATAGGGACCGGTGGGGATGTTATTGGAATATGGGATTCGTGTAGGATTAGTATAAATTGTTGATTGATGGTCGGCACAGACTCGGTGGGCCGAAGGGCCTGTTTCAGTGCTGTATCTCTAAACTAAACTAAAAAAAACTAAATGGTGTCAGGCACCACTGAGCAGGCACTGATGTCATTTTTAAAGGGCTTTGTGCCGCATCATTTACAATTTAACCTGAGATGATTGACCTCCAACAACCACAACTACCTTCCTGATGTGAGGAAAAGCTTTTTTACGCAATGAGTGATTGTGATCTGGAGAACACTGATTACAAGGGTGGTGGAAGTGAAGATGATGAATGATTTCAAAGGAAAATTGGACGGGTACTTGAAGGAAATAAACTTACAGGACTACGGGGATATTGCTGAGGATTGCTCTACAGAGGGCTGGTATGGACTCAATGGGTTGAATGGCCTCCTTCTGTGCCGCTATGACTCTGTGACCACCATCATTCATGCAGCAGCACTCCTTGGTACTCAGGACTCACGACTACAAGTCACATAATCCATCTCACCCACAAAACATCTGCCAATGCTGCCAGCATCACACCCACCACCCCCCCTCCCCCCTTGCCTCCACACACGTCCAGCTATTCAGGCAGGTACATCACCCAAGCACAGTGCCACACTATCAATTGCAGGAGAAGATCACCCATAACAAGAGAGAGAAGCATAAGTTTGGAAGCGAGTTCTAGGAATTCATCCCGAGCCCTCTAGAGGAGATGGTGCTCTGCGTCATCAGGCCAAAGTCAATGCAGCCCGTGATATCTGGCAAGTAGAGGCGGTCTAGGATGACAGTAAGTGACAGCCTTGTCCCCATTTTCAACTCCCTCCTCATCCTCATCCTGAGCTGTGGCAAGAAGTGGAAGCTAAAGATGGTGTGACCATGGAACTGCTGCTTTCCTTCTGACCAATGCTTCCCTCAACCCAACCATTCCTTCTGTATATATGCTTTCAGAAAAAGAAGAACTGCTGCTTGAACAGCCTCAGGAGAGGCAGGAGGAAGAGGAAGACGATGCACTGTCACTTACAGTCACAGCCACCAGCTCAGATACTGGCAGCGCAAGGACTTTAGACTATTTATGAGGACAAAGGAAAGAGATGTTGTGGTCACATGACAGCAACTAGGTTCTGATAAGGTGTTTTAATAAGGCACATTCTGAGCAGACAGAAGCAGAACGACATCCATGCCAACGAAGAGAAAAGACCCTGCCTAAGACCACCATCTTGAAACCACATGTAGGTAGAAAACTCAAGTTGGCCTTGAACTGAGGAACCATACCAAGGCTTTGCCACTGAACCTTGACGAGAGTATAAGAAGAAAAATCTGCTACTGCGAACATAAAGTAACAGCGAATCTGGCCTCCTAAACCTTCAGGGCTTTTCTTCAGTGGACAAAAAAGGATTACAGGCCTGTAATATAGATTTGCGGGTGTAACATAGAGTCATGGGCAGAACATAGTGAAGCACTGGGCATGAGTGGGCTCCAGATAGGCCAGCTCCCAGAGGGTAAGTCCACAGATGAGTTCTGCTGCAGGGAACCCAGATGAGGACTTCAATGGAGCAGCTGTCACACTCACACAATGCAAACTATAAGTATGAACTTATGAAGTATAAACCCAAAACAAACATTTTCCTGTAAAACAAAAGAGAAGTTGCAAAGTCAGGTGACCTTTTCTTGCCTGACAATGCACATGGTACTGCAAGAACCCCGAGCTAATTTTCATAATTGGACAAGTCTTGGTGAAGTCATTAAAATGCAAATGACATTTCTGGACATATCTTTGAAAAGTCATTAATATACAATTACCTTTCATGTGGTAATGGCTACATTTCTCCAACTAATTGGGTTCACAATTCTGTTGCAGACTCTTCAACTCCAAATGTGAAATCCAAAAAATGGGTGTAAAAAGCTCTATTATATCAAAATGGTCTGTGGATGAGTGATACCCGGACTCCATTATCTGGCAATCGCCTAACCATCAGAAACTATTTATGAGGACAAAGGAAAGAGAAGCTGTGGTCACATGACAGAAACTAGGTTCTGAAAAAGGGTTTTAATAAGGCACATTCTGAGCAGACAGAGGTAGAAAGACATCTATGCCAACGAAGAGAAAAGACCCTGCCTAAGACAATTTGAAACCACATGTAGGTGGAGAGGTGTATGTACTTGACATGTAGGTCAAGTTGGCCCTGAACTGAGGAACCATACCAAGGCTTTGCCACTGAACCTTGTCTAGAGTATAAGAAGAAAAATTTGCTACTGCGAACATAAAATAACAGAGAATCTGGCCTCCTAAGCCTTCAGGGCTTTTCTTCAGTGGACAAAAGGACAAAAAAGGATTACAGGCCTGCATCATTTCAAATCTTCATCCTGGGGACAAACAAGTGTAATAGAGAACTCTTGAAATCGTAAGACTTAAACGAATGGTACTTTTATAATCACAGTCTTTTCTTGAGTGTGTGTGTGTGTGTGTATCTGTATGAGTATGAGAGTGGATGTAGTTGTGTACATTTGGGTATTGAACAATAAACATTTATCTTTCTTTCAAAACTTTTGAGAAAACCTGTAATTTGTCTGCTCCTGACAATTAAAGCACTCAGGAGCTAAAACAGTTTTTTAAAATATGCTGCCTTCGGTCAGACGAGAGGTGAAAAGGGGAAGCCTTCACTATCATCTCGCTCATCTGTCCGTAACACAGTCTACAGGAGAATTCTGGTAACGATGCACACTGAGATGCTTGGTGCATTGGCAGGCCTGCCAGACAGCCTCCTTTTTTTTATTTGTTCATGGGATGTGTGTTATGCTGGCTAGGCCAGCATTTATTGCCATCCCTATTTGCCCTTGAACCCTGAGTGGTTTGCTAGGCCATTTCAGAGGGGAATTAAGAGTCAACCACATTGCTGTGGGTCTGCAGTCACATGTAAGCCGGACCAGGTAAAGACGGCAGATTTCCTTCCCTAAAGGACATTAGTGAAACAGATGGGTTTTTACAACAATCAACAATGGTTTCATGGTCATCATTAGACAAGCTTTTAATTCCAGATTTTTTAATTACATTCAAATTTCACCATCTGCCATGGTGGGATTCAAACCCATATCCCCAGAGCATTAGCCAGGGCCTCTGTCAAAGAGCCTGGAGGAGTCCAGCATCAACGTGGCACAGGGCATCGTGCAGAGCTTGGAGCCCATCTTTTTCAGCATGGAAGTGGTAACTAACTCCATGAGATCACAGGGAGGACGACCCATGACGCAGTGTCTGGTGACCACTGTCTCAGCTTTCCCTGCAGAGCAGGTGGAATCCTCACAACATTTCAGTACTACAGACAGAGTTCATGAGATCCATGCTTGCCGCCATGCAGGCTCAGACTGCTGCCAGCATGGTTGCGGATACCAGTGCTCTAAGGGGCATGGAGGCTCTCACAGCAGTTCAGCAACCTGTGCTCCAGCAGATTACAAGGATTTCTGAGGCGCTCGCACGGGCATGGGAGTGGCTTTGTGAAGCATAGGATGACAGCATTTATGATCCCACTACTGTCACTCTGCTAGTGTCCTTGCTGTTGCATCTCATCTAGCCAGTCCAGACTACTCTCACCAATGCTGAGATGGTGCAGTCTGAAGCCAAGCCCTCAAGGTCCAGAGCTTCTCAAGGGCATCTTGCAAGATCATCTGCAGTCTCCCCCCATGAAAGTCATCAGCCTTCCACGACCAATGCTGCAGCCAGAGGAGTAGCACTGCATGGAGCACTAGGCCAGGAAAAGGTACCCACAAGACAGGCACTAAAGGAATGCACAAGGATGAATAGTTTATAACTGTTTGTTTAATTGTATGTGTTGTTGATTAAAGATGTTTTGTGAAGGCTTTTGTCAGTGGCTTTGTCCCCAGTCCTGCAGCAAGAACAGATTTAACTTAAAGTAAACTGACATTAAATGGTTAAGCAGCTGTACTGTAAAGGCAGTGTTGTAAGTTCACCAACCATATGAAATTGAGCAAGATTTATATCCCAGCATGCCTCAAGGAACCAATGGGCATTTTAAATGAACTTTTAAAACAAGCTGTGAGCTGAAAGGAATGCAGAAGGAAATTATTCATACAGACACACAAACACAGACAATTGATTGACTTTATGAATATGATAACCAAGGAAGTAGCTGGAGATCACACAATGGCACATGTTTGTTTAAATTTAACTGATTGTCCTGTCCATTGAATTCCTGTGGTCAGGCTGTTAACAAGACTGACAAATCAACATGACAGGCATTGACCATGGGTCCATCGAGTCTGGATCAGTTCCCTCATCCTTTTGAAATGTTAATATCAAAATTGTTGCTGCAGTAAAAAACAATTCGTCAGCTTTACGATAGTCTGAGACTCAGCCAGTATGTTCGCAACCTTGGTGTCACATTTGACTCCGAGATGAGCTTCCGACCTCATATTTGTGCCAACACTAAGACCACCTATTTTCACTTTCACAGCATCATCTGACTTTGCCCCTGTCTCAGCTCAACTACTGCTGAAACCCTCATCCATGCCTTCATTACCTCTAGACTTGGCTATTTCAATGCACCGCTGCCTGGTTTCCCACATTCATCTCTCCAGGAACTTGAGTTCACACAAAACTCTGCTGCCCATGGTTAACTTGCAACAAGTCCTGTTACCCATCACCTCTGTGTTCACTGACCTACATCGACTCCCAGTCAATCAATGGCTTGATTTTAAAATTCTCATCCTTGTTTTCAAATCCCTCCAAGTCCTCGCCCCTCACTATCTCTATAATCTCCTCTGGCCCCACAACCCTCCAAGATATCTTTGCTCTTTCCGTTGCCTAGGACCCAAGCTCTGGAATACCCACTCTGCACCTCTCCACCTCACTTTCCTCCTTTAAGACACTCCTGAAAACCTACCTCTTCAACCAAGCTTTTGGTCATCTGACCTAATATCTCCTTTTGTGGCTCAGTTTTATAATGCTCCTGTGAAGTGCCTTGGGACATTTTATCACATTAAAGGTGCTATATAAATATAGGTTGTTGTTGTAGTTCCAGAATGCTGATAAGTTCGAATCCTTACCCCATCAAAACACCTTTGTGTCATAATGGTTGAAAAGCGAACAGAATGAGGACATTTCCTTGTGTGATAATGGACGATTCACTGAACCAGGATGGGGAAGTGATCAAATCAAGCACTCTATAGGTTTGCAGAAACAGACAAGATTAAGATAGTACAATCAAGGGGGGAGGTTGCATCAATCAATTGTCATGGCTATGATCTTTGTATTATAAAAAGGATGCACTTAATAACAAACTAGCAACTTGCAATGGAACTGTGGATAAATTTGATCACTCATACAGATGGAAACATAGTCCTCGGAATGATTGCTGCAGTGAGTGATGTTTGAAATTAAAGAGAGTTAAAGGAGACAGTGTATGTGATTTCTGTTTGAAGTTAAAAGACATTGATTTTAAAATTCTCATCCTTGTTTTCAAATTGCTCCAAGGCCCCGCACCTCCCTACTCTGTAATCTCCTCCGCCCCAAAACCCTCTTGACATTTGTATGTTATCCGTAGTACAATCAACAGTTAAAAGAATACAGAAATAAAAGCAAAATACTGCGGATGCTGGAAATCTGAAACAAAAACAAGAAATGCTGGAATCACTCAGCAGGTCTGGCAGCATCTGTGGAAAGAGAAGCAGAGTTAACATTTCGGGTCAGTGACCCTTCTTCGGAACTGACAAATATTAGAAAAGTCACAGATTATAAGCAAGTGAGGTGGGGGTGGGGCAAGAGATAACAAAGGAGAAGGTGCAGATTGGACCAGGCCACATAGCTGACCAAAAGGTCACGGAGCAAAGGCAAACAATATGTTAATGGTGTGTTGAAAGACAAAGCATAAGTACAGATTAGGTGTAAACACACTGATTATTGAACAGCAGCAAGTGCAAACCTGAAAAAAACCTGAAAAAAACAGTGGGTAAGCAAACTGAACAAACTAAGATGAAATGAAATAAATGCAAAAAAAAGGATTGCAAAAAATGTAAAAAAGAATGTAAAAAAAGAAAAAAGGAAGAAAAACTAACTAAAAATGGAAGTAAAATGGGGGGCTGTCATGCTCTGAAATTATTGAACTCAATGTTCAGTCCGGACTGAACATTTTTAGTTAGTTTTTCTTCCTTTTTTCTTTTTTTACATTCTTTTTTACATTTTTTACAATCCTTTTTTTTGCATTTATTTCATTTCATCTTAGTTTGTTCAGTTTGCTTGCCCACTGTTTTTTTCAGGTTTTTTTCAGGTTTGCACTTGCTGCTGTTCAATAATCAGTGTATTTACACCTAATCTGTACTAATGCTTTGTCTTTCAACACACCATTAACATATTGTTTGCCTTTGCTCCGTGACCTTTTGGTCAGCTATGTGGCCTGGTCCAATCTGCACCTTCTCCTTTGTTATCTCTTGCCCCACCCCCACCTCACTTGTTTATAATCTGTGACTTTTCTAATATTTGTCAGTTCCAAAGAAGGGTCACTGACCCGAAACGTTAACTCTGCTTCTCTTTCCACAGATGCTGCCAGACCTGCTGAGTGAATCCAGCATTTCTTGTTTTTGTTGTAAAAGAATACTGAGTTGTACTGAGTTGTGAGCGTTGACCATTCTAGCTCACCCAGACAGGTTCAGGTTGGATTGTGGAATTAGGATATGAGGGGGAAGGTGTGGGTTCACCTACCTACAGCTTTTACTGTTGAATGTTGGCCAAGGGAACCTTGTGGTGGAGAGTCTGAAATGGATGTGACGATAGGAATGGGAGGAGTCCATGTTTGCATCAGGAGGTTTGTTTCAAGTGAAGTGGAGCCTCACAATTTGCTCTCTCTTGCTGCATCCAGTTGCATGGGGTTCATGTTACCTGCTCCCTACCTCCTCCTGAGATGGCCTCCAGATGCCAGGAGGTAATATCTGCACCACCATAATGGGCAGGCTGTGGAGGACACAACACACTGTCACAAACTGGGAGACCCTCTTTGGCAGCCCGAGGACTCGAAGCAGTGATTCAGGAAGCCGATTGCCTGCTCTACAATGTTACGCATGGCTCCCTTGTTTTCATTATATGCCTGCTCCACATGTATGGTGGGATGGTGGAAGGGGTCATCAGCCACGTGTAGAGGGGTAGCCTTTGTCCCCAAGCAGTCAACCGCTTGATCTTCTCAGAGGCCCGAAGATGGTGGGTAGGGCAGACAGGTGCAGAATGAAAACATCATGCCAGGATAGTGGGCATTCACCTGATAAAGCTCTTAGTGTGGTTGCACATTGCATGTTTATGGAGTGGCAGCCCTTGTGGCTCCTGTAACTCTCCCCATTGACCTGTCGGGGGTAGGGGGGGGAGTGGGTGAGGGGGTGGGGAGAGGCCTGCAGAGCCACATACATGCAGTCGATGGTGCCCTGCAATCCTACTATCCTGGTGAAGGCTTGTGCTCTTTCATCCAATGTTGCAATATGGTCTCTTCTACACTGGGGTCACCGTTTTGTGGAACACCTCCGTTCAGTCCACAAGGACTACTCTCGACTTCCTGTCACCTGTCATTTTAATTCTCCACCTTGCTCCCACTCTGACCTTTCTGTCCTTGGCCTGCTACAGTGTTCCAATAAAGCTCAACGCAAGATCGAGGAACAGCACCTCAACTTTCAACTGGGCACTTTACAGCCTTCCTGACTCAACATTGAGTTCAATAATTTTAGATGGCTGCTATACTGCCATGTACACCTCACCCAGACACATCTTTTGTTTCTGTACTTGGCTTTTACCATGAAACCTTTTGTCATTTAATATCTCCTGCCTTCCATCCTATCACAATCCTTCTCTTTTATTCTTCATGCCCCCTTTCACTTGCTCAAAATCTATTACTTTTCGAACCTTTGCCAGTTCTGATGAAAGGTCATCAACCTGAAACATTAATTCTGCTTTTCTCTCCACAGATGCTGCCAGACCTGCTGAGTATTTTCAGCATTTTTTATTTTTGTTGCTCTTTCATTCTGTTCTTGCCTCCTGAGGGATAGGAAATGAAGCCCTCTCGCCTTGCATATATGCCCTTCATTATCTCCTGGATGCTGAAATGTTGGTAATGTCTCCTGTTCCTGCCCCCACCTGGAAGGATCCAAAGGCATAAAAGTTCATGGCAATGGTGACCTTCACGAGCACTGGGAGAGTTCTCTGTGCCCTGCTGTGAGCTCCAGGTTGAGCTGAAGGAGGTGGCACAGCTCCATTATCCCCTCCTTGGAAAATCTTTCCCTCCTCAGGCATTACTCCCAGCTCATACAAAAGTATGAGTATTGCTCCTGGAAAACTTGGGTTGCGTTGGGCCTGTGATGTAGAGCCCACCTTCTCCTCCCTCCTTGCAGAGCTCCCCCTCTCTCCCTCCTCCATTGCATCTGTTGGGCATGTTGCAGACCAAGAGGTATTGCAACAACTGCCCCCATACCTGGGTCCAGTACTCCACTCTCCTCCCTGACTCACCAACAGCCAAAAAAAACACCTCCAACAACACTACACAGTGCTTTTGCCAACTCTGCCAGCACAAGTAGGTGAAAAACACCTCACTTGCAACTTGTTGAGTGGCCCTTTAAAAAGCCCTAATTCAAGGTCCATCTTGCCTTTCTACACTTGTTTTCTCCTGAATGATTACACATACGTAAACAGGACGTGCATAATACAAGTTATTAATCCTGGTGTTTTATCAGCCAGTTAGGCTGTACGATGTCAGGATAGTGTCCATTCACACCTGCCTCATGACTCATGGACCACACAGGAAGCAGCTGACATTGCAGCCCAAAATCAGTAAGTGGTGCAAGGCCTCCACAAGCAGTGCTACATGAATTAAATTTGTGCCCAATGTCTGTGAGCAGGCAAGGAGAGTGTTGGAATAATCAGGTCTGGAGTTGAAAGAGTCTTTCCAGTGTAGAGGTTCCGGCATGGATGGTGGTAGGCAATCTTTTGGAGGTAGAGGTAAGCAATTTTGGTGCTGGTTGGAATGTGGAATTTAAAACCCAGCTTGAATGGGATCCAAAGATTGTGTATGGGTTGGTTCAGCTTGAGACAGTGGCCAGGGATGGGAATAGAGTCAGTGGCATGAGAGCAGTGGTGGGTGCTGAAGATGGGGGTTTTGGCCTTCCCGATGTCAAGCTGTAGAAAGTTATGCTTAATCCAAGACTTCATATAGGAGAAATAGATTGACAGCATGGAGGTCGTGAAGGGGTCGAGACAAGTGATGCAGATGAAAAGTCACATATTATCAGTGTACATATGGAAACAGCCCATGTCTGGGAATAATGTCATTGTAGACAGAAAGAAAGGCTTTCATTTATAAAATGCCTTTCATGACAACCATTTCAAAGTGTTTTATAGCCAATGGCACAGTGGCGCAGTGGTTAGCACTGCAGCCTCACAGCTCCAGAGACCCAGGTTCAATTCTGGGTACTGCCTGTGCGGAGTTTGCAAGTTCTGCATGTGACCGCGTGGGTTTTCGCCGGGTGCTCCGGTTTCCTCCCACAGCCAAAGACTTGCAAGTTGATAGGTAAATTGGCCATTATAAATTGCCCCTAGTATAGGTAGGGGAATATCGGGAAGGTGGGGATGTGGTAGGAATATGGGATTAGTGTAGGATTAGTATAAATGGGTGGTTGATGGTCAGCACAGACTTGGTGGGCCGATGGGCCTGTTTCAGTGCTGTATCTCTAATCTAATCTAACACCTCGGACAGTGCAGCACTCCCTCAGTACTGCACTAGAGTGTCAGCCTTGATTTTTGAATGCAAACAGTGGAGTGGGACTTGAACCCAGAACTTTGTGACTTAGAGGGAAGAGTGTTATCAACTGACAGCTGACAGGACCAGAGGAATTCAGTCAATGAGTTATGGAAGAGATTGACATGGGGCTGGGAAATGACAACACATTCAAGAGCTTAGAGCAAAAGGGAGGGTGGAATTATGACAGAATTAGAAACGAGGGTTATGTTAAGAGTGAGGTCTAGTTTTTAAGATGGTGATGGTAGTGGTTTGGGAGGGGAGAGATAAACATGCCGGTGGTTTTGTTACAAATAGCTCATAGAAAATTTACCACCCATGTCAGAAAATACAAAGGGGCACTGTTCTCATTGAAAAAGAGTTTGACAAAGCTTATAGTGTTTGAGGTGGAAAGGGAATCAGGACACATCATGTGAAAATTATTAATTTTAATCCAGTTCAGGTTTCTGCATCATCTGTTTGTCATCAATGAAATAAAAGTTGAATGGACACTTCTTCAAGAAGATGGCAGCCCATTCCAGCCCTAGCTACCAGACAGAAACTGAGCAGGTGGACGGTTGAAATTGGCAGGTTACATACCACCTAAACGCCTCCTGGATCCCACCGTCCAT
The DNA here is from genome assembly GCF_036365525.1 of Heterodontus francisci. Classification (NCBI taxonomy): domain Eukaryota; kingdom Metazoa; phylum Chordata; class Chondrichthyes; order Heterodontiformes; family Heterodontidae; genus Heterodontus; species Heterodontus francisci. Next base: position 28,895,700 of record NC_090382.1, read on the forward strand.
GATTTTAACCTCTCCTTTATGGCAGGTCCTAATGATGTAGTAAAGACTTTACTGAAATTTTAATTCAGACCTGAGCAGGGAAGTTGCTGCAGCCTTCCCAACTGAACTGACGAGGGCCTGGCCCCCAGGAGAGGATCAGCCCCCAGAGTCGATCAGAACCCCACCCTGGAGTGGAACAGATCCCACCCTGGAGAGGATCAGCCCCCAGAGAGGATCAGAACCCTACCCAGGAGAGGATCAGGCCCCCACCCAGGAGAGGATCAAGTCCCCAGGCTGTAAAAGGTAAGAATTTTCTTTCCCTGTGGGGCCAGGGGGAGCAGGACTGCACCTCCTCCAGGATGCACAAAGAAAGCTTAGGCCTCTTCATCCACCGACTTTCCTATTTCCAAACACGAGCTCCTTGCAAAATGCTTCCTGGAACCAATCCTGCCCCTCCAGGCTACATGATTTTCCACTGCTTCCCTGCAACTTTACGTCTCGAACGGGCAGGCATTTGGCCAGCAGGATTTAAATGAGGCCCAGTAGTTATACTAGCTGGTATTCCATGTCTGTAACTCTCCTCATTACACATCTGCCCAGGATCCATCTGGGATTAACATCAAGGCTCATATGATGGCTTTTTGAAAATCTGCAATACGTCAATTGATTTCAATAACTCTAAACAAATCTATGCAGAAAGTAATGTGTATAACCTTGTAAATGGTGGATATCATTTTACTTGAGTGAGATGGAGAATCAAAATTCTGTCATATTTGGAAATTACCATTTCTGCATTTTCTCTGGTAAGTACTTTGAATTTCTCCTCCATACGTTGCAAAGACTGAGTTAAGTCATCGTTTCTCTTGTTCAGGCACTTGTTCTTCTCCAGGAGAGGTTTATATTGTTTTTCGGCTTCACGAATTCGCTTCAGCTGGAATCACAAGTTCAAAATTAATTTTGTTTGACCTTTTGACTCCTTACTTACATGTCACACAACTGTTTGTTGTCCTCAGGCATCTCACAATTCTGACTGTAAACCCCTTGAGTCCATTTAGTCAATAATAATGTTATAAAGATTGTTCAAATTCAGCCAATATGTTGTAATCCAATTTAAAATCTATTCTTCCATGTGAAGTGTCAAAATGTTAAGCACAGCACTGGAAATAACTGAATAATCTTTAGGCTTGTACTTAAAACTGAAAACTTTGTGCTTAATTGAGGTATTGTTTATGAGGGTCACCACGTGGTCAAAACTTGAGGACATGTTTGTTTTACTGTGAGAGGCAAAATAGTTAAAAGTCACCATGATGAAAGCCAACCTTTGAGCTAAGATGAATTTGTTTTCCCTCATCAAATCTCATGCAAACATGTGAGAGTGAGCCTGAGAAAGCACAGAATTGATGTGACCATGGTGGTCCTGAGTGTTATGAGTTGGCGTGGTCTGTTGCACACACCTCAGATGGTTTAGTCAGGGATAGCATGGAGTCGATTGCCTAGACTACCCAATTAATTAATCTTGGAATGACCCAAACAGGAGAAGCCTTCATGTGGTCGCAAAATTGATTTATCATGAAAAATACAGAGTCCAACAGGTACATTGAGGAATTGCAATCTTTGCTGGGGATTGACTTTTCTGGTCTCTCTTTTTCAAGCTCCTCCTTCAGGGACTATTGAAGATGATCACCTACCTCCCTTTTATTGAAAACAATTGATATTTTCTGCCTCCAGTGACTCACCATTATGGGATATAACAATATAGAACATCAAAACCTCAATGAAAATACAAATTTGAAATTAAAGTCAATATTGTTAAATGCATCCAATATCATATTCTATTTAAAAATCACTATACAGTTAAAATTTGGACATAAAAATGCAGACATTTAATGGGCAAAAATTTCAATAAAATCTCCAAATTTTATGACACTCATAACCATTGACTCCAGTAAACACACAGGGCCGAAATATTAAAAGGCCATGGAGACAAGACTGGAGGCGGACAGGTCCGCAATTTCCCAGCACCAATCCGCCGCATGCTCCCCCCTCTGGGCCATTTTACAAAATGAATGGTTAGCGGGAGGAGGTGGGCTGGGTGGTGGTGGCGATGGCTAACCATCTGCAAGCAGTGGGTAGCCAATTAAGGCCCTACAAGGGCCTATTAAGGGCACAGTGCAGGCACAAGTCAGGATCCCTGCTGAGGCCAACTCCTGGCTGATGAATGAAGGCAGCCTTCTGGAAGACCAAGGTGGGGTACAGCACTCCATATAACTTTAACCACCACCACCCCCCCCCCACCCATGGCCATGGCTGTGAGATGACCATAGCTGCAGTGGCCAGTATAAATTTCACCTTTGTTAAAAGCTCTTCAGAGGACGCCTCCATCTTGAGGCGCCCTCTCTCTCCTACATAAATCAGCTGTTCCCGCCTCTGACTGTAGGGCTGTTGATCTCTCAGGGCCTTAATTCTGCAGCAAGCACACACCCTGGCCATGAATTGGCCAGCTGGTGAAAAATCACGTCGGGCCTCAGGCGCCAATGCGATGCGATTTTGGGACCCAGAAATGAACCTGACATCAAGGTCCCAACCCAGAACAAGAATCCAACCCACAATTTCTGTCCAATAGATTACGCACAAATGCTTCATTATTCATGGGAAGTCCCTCCATAAGTTCAAATTTCACAACTAATCTTTGACTCAAAATCATCACCAGTTCTTCTTTGGCCTCCTTGTCTCGAGAGACAATGGGTAAGCGCCTGGAGATGGTCAGAGGTTTGTGGAGCAGCGCCTGGATTGGCTATAAAGGCCAATTCTAGAGTGACAAACTCTTCCACAGGTGCTGAAGATAAAACTGGTTGTCAGGGCTGTTGCACAGTTGGCTCTCTCCTTGCGCTTCTGTCTTTTCTCCTGCCAACTGCTAAGTCTCTTCGACTCGCCACGCTTTAGCCCCGCCTTTATGGTTGCCCGCCAGTTCTGGAGATTGCTGGCAACTGACTCCCATGACTTGTGATCAATGCCACAGGACCTCATGTTGCGTTTGCAGACGTCTTTAAAGCGGAGCCATGGACGGCCGGTGGGTCTGGTACCAGTGACGAGCTCGCTGCACAATGTGTCCTTGGGGATCCTGCCATCTTCCATGCGGCTCACATGGCCAAGCCATCTCAGGCGCCGCTGGCTTAGTAGGGTGTATGTGCTGGGGATGATGGCCGCCTCGAGGACTTCTGTGTTGGAGATACGGTCCTGCCACCTGATGCCAAGGATTCTCCGGAGGCAGCGAAGATGGAATGAATTGAGATGTCGCTCTTGGCTGATGTACGTTGTCCAGGCCTCGCTGCCGTAGAGCAAGGTACTGAGGACACAGTCTTGATACACTTGGACTTTTGTGTTCTGTGTCAGTGCACCATTTTCCCACACTCTCTTGGCCAGTCTGGACATAGCAGAGGAAGCCTTTCCCATGCGCTTGTTTAATTCTGCATCGAGAGACAGGTTACTGGTGATAGTTGAGCCTAGGTCGGTGAACTCTTGAACCACTTCCAGAGTGTGGTCGCCGATATTAATAGATGGGGCATTTCTGACGTCCTGTTCCATGATGTTCGTTTTCTTGAGGCTGATGGTTAGGCCAAATTCATTGCAGGCAGCCGCAAACCTGTCGATGAGTCTCTGCAGACACTCTTCAGTGTGAGATGTTAATGCAGCATCGTCAGCAAAGAGGAGTTACCTGATGAGGACTTTCCGTACTTTGGTCTTCGCTTTTAGACGGGCAAGGTTGAACAACCTGCCACCTGATCTTGTGTGGAGGAAAATTCCTTCTTCTGAGGACTTGAATGCATGTGAGAGCAGCAGGGAGAAGAAGATCCCAAACAGTGTAGGTGCGAGAACACAGCCCTGTTTCACGCCACTCAGGATAGGAAAGGGGTCTGATGAGGCGCGGCTGTGCTGAATTGTGCCTTTTATATTGTCATGGAATGAGATGATGATACTTAGTAGCTTTGGTGGACATCCAATCTTTTCTAGTAGTCTGAAGAGACTACGTCTGCTGACGAGGTCAAAGGCTTTGGTGAGATCAATGAAAGCAACGTAGAGGGGCATCTGTTGTTCACGGCATTTCTCCTGTAGCTGGCGAAGGGAGAACAGTATGTCAATGGTGAATCTCTCTGCTCGAAAGCCACACTGTGCCTCAGGATAGACACGCTCATCTAGCTTCTGGAGCCTGTTTAAAGCGACACGAGCGAAGACCTTCCCCACTATGCTGAGCAGGGAGATTCCACGGTAGTTGTTGCAGTCACCGCGGTCACCCTTGTTCTTATAGAGGGTGATGATATTGGCATTGCACATGTCCTGTGGAACTGCTCCCTCATCCCAGCACAGGCAAAGCAGTTCGTGCAGAGCTCAAAGTATAGCAGGCTTGGCACTCTTGATGATTTCAGTGGCATCACCAATGTTAACACTACCCATACAAATGATCACATTTTATCCAAGGATAACCTGTTGACTGCTATAAGCTAGTGTAACTTGATACTAATACCAATCTCACCAAGACTAATTAACATAGGAGTTACAGTAAGAGACAACCTTGCAAGAGATTACTGAAAGGGAAAGGAAATTCTGGGGAATACTGGGACTTATCAACCTATCGAGTCGTTTCCCAGAGTTGAGTGGCTCTGGAGCAGATCCCAGAATGGTTTAAATCTGCTTCCCCCAACCCCTATAGTTTGAAATGGAAGTGAGCAGCAATATTAGAACTGACTTTTTATATAAAGAAGTAATACTTTGAGCAAGAAGTACTCCAGACAGAATTTTGTCTCCATTAATGAGGTGTTTTGAGAAATTACATAACGGGGGGAATTTTATGCCGACAGCGGAGGTCACGATGTCGGGAGAAACTGACACCAAGATTCCCACGTCACCTCTTTTCCGGAAGGCCCGCTGAATTTAGTGCCAATCAGTGACAGGCCTTCCATAGGAATTAGGACCCCGTCACCGGGAGTGCCACCCTTGGAGAGATGGCGGTCAATTAGAGGTCGGTAGCTGCAGTGCCAGCGCGGAGGTGCTGGAGATGACCATCTTGGAGGCCGAGGATCGTCGCTGGACCCAGGCCTCAGGTAGGTCAGGGCGGGAGGGCTCCCATGGTGTAGTGGTTACTGGGGAGGGGGGAGTGGGTCAGCAGAAGGGCAGAGGGGTGGCCCTCAGCGGGCCCCCCACCTTCCTGATGTCAGGTCCCTTGTTCAGACACTAAGTGCCTTTGAACGAGGCCCCCCATTAACCCAGAACCGAGAAGCAGCCTGAACAGGCATGCCATGTTTCCTGTGCAACAACATCCAGCCCACTGCATGGATAATTATGGCTGCGGCGGGAAGATGTCCTTAATTGGGGGTTAATTACCAGTTAAGGGCGTCAATTGGCAGCAGGGCAGGAAGGCCGTTCACAGGCCATCCCGCCCCAGACTAAATTTTGGCAGAGGCAGGAGGGTGGTGGGAACCCTCCCCGCCACCATCCCACCCAATTTTATGCTTTCCCCACCTCCAAACCCGCCACAGGGGAGAGCATAAAATTCCACCCAATTTGTCCAATGATGGGGGTTTAATTTGTGTTCAGTTCATATTGTGGGAACCAGAAAAGCCACTTATCCTCTGAGTATCTGAGCCTTTAAGACATGAAAAGTCCCAGGTTTAATTGCCAGTTGCCACTGAGTTAGCTAATCTCAGGCAGGCTGGTAAGGGCAGTGCAATTGATCTTAGTGACCATTGAACTAGATCCGGTGATAATATAAGCCAAGATTCTCATTCCATATTACCATCACATAATCTAGGCTGACAGTTCAGTGCAGTTTGGAAGGAGTACTGCCTTTTCAGATGTACCAACATTTGGATGTTAACATGTCTGCTACAGGATCAAGCTGGGTTGGGATACTCCTCATGGTGGAATAGCTTGCTGAAGCTCAGGGATGAATTTGCCTCTGGGACAGGTTTGCTGCTGGAGGAGGGTCATGTGTAATTTATCCAGAAATCAGAAATATGTTGTTGAGCTGTGGATTTAAATCACTTACCAATTCGTTCCTTTCATCTACCAGCAATGTATTTCTATCTTCTAGTTTCCGAATTGTTGAGTTAAGGTCTGCAATCTTGCGCTGGTTTCTCCGCAGGTCCTGTGTGCAAGAATATTGTATAATAATAACATTGTGCAATGCGGATGAGCAGTGACTGCAGCTCAGGGAGTGCTGATGAAAACAACCCCTGTTCACTGATAGCTGTTAGCTACTTGTTCAATTCATCTGAATCAAGAGCAGCAACTAAATGCAGAAAACAAAATGAAAAATTCATCAAAAAATGGAAACAAGTATTAATATTTTTGCTCTATTTTCTCCACAATATAGATTGTTAAGCAAATGATGTATTTCATTTCTAATTGATATGTTCTAAACATGGACAAACTCAGTCTATGGTATCACTATATCAATCTGGAAAGAAAATATTTTTGTTACGCTTACGAGAAGTGCGACAATGAAAATTATGAACTAAAACTGAAGAGTTATAAAAATTGACTGTTTTTAAAAAAAAATTTGGACCTTTCTTTTGAAAAGTGAACAATGTGCTCTAAAGTGGTCATCAAAGGTTAAAAGACTTGGCCTTTGTATATTCAAACTGTCTGACAGGGACAAAGTAATATCTTCAAAGCTAAGCGGTTTCAATTGCACCCATCCTACACCCATCCTGAAATATTCCTGAATTGAATGGGTTCTTCTGAAACAAAGAAGGTGTGAAGTGGAGACATTATTCTCATTTGGGCCATTGTGTGATCACCATGGTGTAGAGACCAAAGCACCTCCTAACAGAAGATGATATGACAATTTTTCTACCTTAAAAGGGTAGCCCTTGTAAAGAGACAAAGATCCAGAAAGAAGCATGCAAGGAGCTTGTTTTCCATCTCAGGGGCTGAGATCGAAGGGATGGGACAGCCAGAAGGGATGCGCCCTGCTGTAGAATTCTACATCTATACTCACAAAGCAGTGAATTAGAAGTGATCCATTGTCTTCAACTGAACCTTCAACCGAGATAGAAATCTACAAACACCTTAGGCCTGCAACCAATGAGAACTTGACTTCTGGGAGAATTCAACAGGTTTATTGTGACCCCATAAAACCTACCCCCCACTTAACATCACTTACCCTCTTCCTCTTTGAGCAAAAAATACATATTTAGGAAACTGAGATATCATGAATAATACATATGTGATACATATTCAATTCTGATAGAAGGAAGAACTTGCATGTATATGATACCTTTCACATCCGCAGGATGGCCCAAAGCACGTTTACAACCAATGGGTTACTTTCAAAGTGCCATCACTATGGCCAGCCACCAAACTGCAATAGGTTTTTCCAATTGTATACATTCCAATCTTATGCATGCAAATTTGACAGGCAACTTGTGCACAACAAATAGCAAATGCATATAAGACCCCATAATGCATTTTGGGTGATATTGGTTGAGGGAAGATTGTAGGTCAGGACACAAGAAAAACTCCTTGCTCTTCTTTGAATAGTGTGATGGGAAATTTAGGTCTATCTAATTGCAATTTAACATCTTATTCAAAAGTCGGCATATCTGACAAGGCAGTATTTCTTCCATCCTGCACTGGTCTGTCAGCCTAGATTATGTGATCAGGACATATAATCTATGACTCAGGGATCACAGTACTGCAAACTGAATTAAACTGACACTTGGCTTAAAGGAAGCCTTTATAAAATAAATTCTTTTCAGATTACCTGATGCTTCATGCCCACTATGCTCTACATGCAAAGAGTCAGGTTCTCCCTATTCCACAATAGGAGCAATAATCTAGCTCGACACTCCAGTGATGTATTGAGGGGGTGCTGCATTGATGAGTGTGGCATCCTTTGAGTAAGATGCAGCTAATGGCCTACCTCCCATGTCAAGTGATCATTAAAAGATTTCCTTGTACTGATCACAGAAGAGGAGATTCTCGCAGCATCCTGGCCAACATTCCTACCTCACTCAATGGTATCAAAAACAGATTAAGTGGTCATTCAGTTCATTATGGCTTGTGGAATCCTGTTGAGTGCAAAATGGCTGTTGCATATGTGCATAACTGACTGCCGTTCAAAGCCTTTCATTGTGCACAAAACATCGAGAAGGCATTGTATAAATGCAAACTTTTCTTTCTTGAAGCAGTAGTTATCTTAACCAAAACCTTTAATTGTATGTGCTGCTTACTGGACTGCCTGGACGATCAGTGCCTGGGATCTCCCGTTTAGGGCTGCTCATGCCCATGTTGCATTCTGCTTCCTTCACTAGGAACAATTGCTCATCGAGAGCCTCCTTCTGGAGTTGAAGCTTCTGTGTGTAACCGGTTTGTACCTCTAGCTCCTTTTCCAGGGAAAAGATTATTCGATCTTTAGCTTTAATCTCATCCATCTTGAAACACAAATCAAAGCAAACAGGTAGTAAACACCAGTGTAAGTGCAGAGTCTCCCTATGACCTTTCCTCTAGCACCACTCTTAATTCTGCTTTGTAACTTATCTCAGCAAGTCAATACAGCACAAATTGTTTCTAGAATTTCATGGCACTACTGTTCCACTGACATTTACTTCATCAGTACAGATTTTTTTTTAAATTTCAAGTTTGTTCTTTTTAAATTTTCCTTAGTAGAATACACAAATATGTTTCCAATGTCATTGTACAGTTTTGTCACACAATACTTACAAGAGAATTAATCGACACATTTAGGTTGTCAATATCACTGTGCATGTGCTGGGAACAATGTGTTGCTTGACACTTAGAATAAATCATCCACAGACACTAGGGTTTGGCTGGGTGGGTAGCATATCAAAGGCCCTGTTGGTTGGGCCAGATCATTGCCTTGCGTGGGTCAATAGTATGGGTCCTTTGTTCGCGTTTGGCCCCATTCTGATCTTGCGGTCTGATCCGTAGTTATCTGAGATGTCTGGGTCTTGTGGTTTTCCAGGAAGAGGTCTGATACCTGTTGACTTTCAGGCAGAGTGTGTTCAGTATTCATTCTGACTGACATATGGAGGGATGCACTCTGCTATAATAGGAGAACACATCTTTTTCATGAATGGGTAGTGGTTGAGCATAGATGCTAGCCCAGAATATACCATCAAACCAAAGTCATTCCAAGAATAACCCCCTAAGGAAAGGTGGAGGTTGTGAATTTCTGTGGAGTGTAATATGCTGAGCACATTTCTTGTTGAAAATATATTGTATTTCCTAAACCAGCTACTCCATTGAAGAATAACTTGGGTGGCAGTAAATTCAGCTGGGTCTCATACATGGTTCTTTCATTTAAATCAAGGCTATACTAATGAAATTAAACTCTCCACTTTCTCCACTATGAGTCTGAATCAGAATGAGGTTGGGGCAGATCAACTGGGAATCAAACAACGGCAAAAACTGTTATATCACCAATTGGCAAACAGAAGCCATGTGAATGGCTAGTGGCATAAATGGAAATGCTGCACTGGTTCAGCATACTGTGTTCGCTGCTCACGATGTGGTCTCATCTACACCAGGGAGTCTAAATGCTGACTGGGTGACTGCTTTGTGGAACACCTCCTTTCAGTCTGCAAGCATGGCCCTGAGCTTCCAGTTGCCTGTCATTTTAATTCTCCCACTCTGAATTTCCTATCCTTGGCCTGCTGCAGTGTTCCAATGAAGTTCAACGCAAACTCAAGAAACAGCACATCATCTTTTGACTGAGCACTTAGCAGCCTTCTGGACTCAACATTGAGTTCAACAACTTTAGATTGTAACCTCTTCCCCTATTTTGTTTTGGTAAGTTTTTCTTTGCTGTTTTTTCTCTCTCTTGTTTCTCCTTAATTCCTTTATTTTTGCTTTTGGAAGGCAGCTATTCATAATTCTGCCATTCACTCCTCCTCTAGACAGACCTTTTGTTTCTTCACATGTCCTATTTGGCCGTGCACCCCATGAAACCTTTTGCCATTTAATCGATCCTGCCCCCTACCAGATCACAGACCTTCCCTTTTGTTTTTCTTCCCCCTCCCTCCCCACTTCTGCTTGCTCAAAACCTATTACATTTCTAACTTTGTCGGTTCTGATGAAAGATCACAGACCTGAAACATTAACTCTGTTTCTCTCTCCTCAGATGCTATCTGACCAGTTGAGTACTTCCAGCTCTTTCTGTTTTTATTGCAGATTTCCAGCATCTGCAGTATTTTTCTTTTTCTTTTCTATAGTTAAAGGAAAAAGATGTTTTTGGCACAGATGTGAGGAATTTCCACGCTGCACTTGATCCAGTTCTGTAACTAATCTGGGAGTGATTAATACTGTCCTTGAATGAATGCCTCAGACATTTTAAGGAATCCAACATTCACCTTGCATGTCTTTTTACACTCCAAACCCCAAGATGACTGTAAATGTTCCACCTGTTTATCCACTTTTGCCCCAGCTCCCATTGAAGATGCTATTCTGGTGGATTATTTCATGTTTAGTTTGCTGTTACCTTGCCCAAGTAGGCATTCTTCATCTGTTAGCCTAAACAGCAATTCAGCAGGCTATAAGACTATGTGAGGCATCACAGCTGAGCTTAGACCTGTCCTACCCAATGCCCAGTCATATGGAATTTCCAGTGATCAGAAACACTGGCTGATTTTCTTTTTCGTTCCCTGGCATAAGAACACCAAAGCAAGTCGTAATGCCTTCCACATTCAACAGAAATGGAAGGGATTGAACCAGGAGTCTTCCAGGTCTACAAGACACAATACCACACCAGGTGATACATTTACCCATCAAACACAGCTTGACTATGTCCATATTTAGATTACAGAATTGTTATAGTGCAGGAGGAGGCCATTTAGCCCATTGTGTCTGCATCCACTCTCCGAATTCACTTAGTGTCATTCCCCCGCCTTCTCCCCGTAATCTTGCACATTCTTCCTTTTCAGGTAACAGTCTAATTCCCTTTTGAAAGCCTGAATTGAACCTGACTCTACCACACTCTCAGGCAATGTATTCCAGATCCTAACCACTCGCTGCATGAAGAAGTTTATTCTCATGTCACTTTTGCTTCTTTGCCAATCACTTTAAATCTGTGCCCGCTCGTTCTCAATCTTTCACGAGTGAGAACAGTTTTTCCCTATCTGCTCTGTCCAGACCCATGATTTTGAATACCTCTATCAAATCTCATTTCAGCCTTGTCTTCTCCAAGGAAAACAGTTCCAACTTCTCCAATTATCTTCATAACTTAAGTTCCTCATCCCTGGAACCATTCTTGTGAATCTTTTCTGTGCTCTCTCCAATGCTTTCACATCTTTCCAAAAGTGCAGCGCCAAGACCTGGAGGCGATACTCCAGTTGAGGCCAAACTAGTGTCTTACACAAGTTCAACATAACCTCCTTGCTCTTGTACTCTATGTCTCTATTAATGAAGCCCAGGATACTGTATGCTTTATTAATCGCTCTCTCAACCTGTCCTGCCACCTTCAATGACTGATGCACATATACCCCCAGGTCCCTCTGCTCCTGCACCCTCTTTAGAGTTGTCCCCTTTATTTTATATTGTCTCTCCATGTTCTTCCTACCATAGTGAATCACTTCACATTTCTCTGTATTGAATTTCATCTGCTGCTTATCTGCCCATTCCACCAACTTCTCTACATCCTTTTGAAGTCCTGCACTATCCTCCTCACAGTTCACAATTGTTCCAAGTTTCGTAACATTTGTAAATTTTGAAATTGTGCCCTGTACACCAAGATCTGGGTCATTAATATATATCAGGAAGAGCAAGGGTCTCAACACTGACCACTGGGGAACTCCACTACAAACCTTCCTCCAGCCTGCAAAATCTCCATTAACCACTACTCTCTGTTTCCTGTCACTCAGCCAATTTTGTATCCATGTTGCCACCGTCCCTTTTATTCCATGAGCTATAAATATGCTCACAAGTCTGTTGTGTGGCACTGTATCAAATGCCTTTTGGAAATCCATGTACATCACTTCAACATCACTGCCCTCATCAACCATCTTGATTACCTCTTCAAAAAAACTCAAGCAAGTTAGGTAAACATGATTTTGTCTTAACGAATCCTTGCTGACTTTCCTTAACACACATTTATCCATGTGACTATTAATTTGGTCCAAAATTATTGTTTCTAGAAGTTTCCCCACCATCAAAGTTAAACTGGCTGGCCTGTAGTTGCTTGGCTTATCGTTATATCCTTTTTTGAACAAAGGTGTAACATTTGCAATTCTCGAGTCCTGTGTCACTACCCCTGAATCTAAAGACTGGAAAATTATGGCCAGTGCAGCCACAATTTCCACTCTCACTTCCCTTAGGATTCTTGGATGCATCTCACCTGGCCCTGGTGTTTTATCAATTTTAAATACAGATAGCCTATCTAATACCCCCTCCTTATCAATTTTAAATCCTTCCAGTGTATCAATTACCTCATCTTTCACTGTGGCCTGGGTAATATCTTCTTCCTTGGTAAAGACAGATGCAAAGTATTCATTTACTACCTCAGCTATTCCCCCTGTCTCCCCTTTAGGTCCCTAATCGGTCCTACTCCACCTTTTATCATTTTACTATTTATATACCTATAGAAGACTTTGGGATTCCTTTTTATATTAGCTGCCAGTCTCTTTTCATACTCTTTCTTTGGTTCTATTATTTTGCTTTTTCACTTCCCCTCTGAGCCTTCTATATTGAGTCTGGTTCTCCATTGTAATATCTACCTGATATCTGTCATGAGCACAATTTTTCTTCATCTCTTTCTTTTGTCACCTAGGGAGCTCTGGATTTGTTTGCCCTACCTTTCCCCTTCGAGGGAATATACCTTGACTGTGCCCAAATTATCTCTTCTTTGAAGGTATCCCTTTGTTCAGCTACTGTTCTTCCTGCCAATCTTGATTCCAATTTATTTGGTCCAGATCCATCCTTACCCCATTGAAGTTGGCTTTCCCCCAGTTAATTACTTGTACTCTAGATTGTTCTTTGTCCTTTTCCATAACCAACCTAAACCTTATGATACAATGATCACTGTCCCCTAAATGTTCTCCTACTGATATTTGATCCACTTGGCCCAGCTCATTCGTAAGAACCAGGTCCAGCAGTGCCTCTTACCCCCACCCCCCTCTTCTGTCGGATTGGAAACATACTGCTGTAAAAAAAATTGCCTGAACTATTGCCCCTTTCTGCCCTTTACACTACTACTATTCCAATCTATATTTGGATAATTAAAGTCCCCCATTATAACTACACTATAATTTTTGCATCTCTCTGTAATTTCCTTACAAATTTGTTTTTCTTCATCCTTTCGACTAGTTCGTGGTCTATAGACTACACCGTACAATGTAATTGCACCTTTTTTGTTCCTTAGCTCTAGCCAAATAGATTCCATCCTTCACTCCTCAAAGATATCCTCTCTCTCTAGCACTACAATGCTCTCCTTAATCAATATTGCCACTCCTCCCCCTTTTCTTCATTTCCTATCTTTCCTGAACATCTTGTATCCAGGAATATTTAATATATAGTCCTGCCCTTCTTTGAGCCAGGTCTCTGTCATAGCCACAACATCATATTTCCACATGTCAATCTGTGCCTGGAACTCACTAATCTTATTAACCACATTCTGTGCATTCACATACATACATATTAGCCCTGATTTAGGCATTATGGTTTTCTTCCTTACTCTGACCCCACCTAATAACTTATTATTCCCTTCGCTAGCGCTATCTATCTCTCCCAGTATTCTGAGCACTTTGGTATTCCTCTCTGATATTTCCTCCTGGTTCCTGCCAAGTTAGCTTAACCCCTCTCAAATAGCACTAGCAAATTGCCCCGCAAGGAAATTTGTCCCAGCTCTGTTTGGGTGCAACCCGTCTGGCCTGGACAGGTCCCACCTTCTCTAGAACTGATCCCAGTGTCCTAGGAATCTAAAGCCCTTCCTCCTGCACTGTCTTTCCAGCCATGCATTCATCTGCACTATCCTTCTATTTCTATACTCACTTGCACATGGTACTGGGAGTAATTCGGAGGTTACTACTTTTGAGGTCCTGCTTGCTACTTTCTTACCTAGCTCACTAAACATTTTTTGCAGGACCACATCCCTCTTCCTACCTACCTATGTCATTGGTACCAATGTGGACCAATCTCTTCACCCTCCTCTCTCAAGGTGTTCTTTAGACATTCAGTGAAATCCGTGACCCTGGCACCAGGGAAGCAGCACATCATCCTGGATTCACATCACATTTCCAATTGAATTAATTTCTAATGAGTCATTTCCTTATTATAAAAGTTTTAAACCTGATTTGTAAAGTCAGAGTTGTGCTGATAAAGTTGTGCCTATTTGGTACTTCCTATGACTGACTTTGTTTATACAGTACATTAAACAGGTTAAATGTACACAGCAGTAGAATGCATGTACTACTTTAGTATGGGTGTCACCAATCGGCATTTCTGTCCTTATAAACCGAGATCACTATAAGGCAATTTGCCAATCTTGAAGGAAAACAAGGCACAAATAAACCATGTCCCAAGTCTGGTAAAGTAAAAGCATGCAACATCATCATCCATCACTTTCTTTGGAGATTAAAGGCAACACAAGATCAATAATGCTAAAGGTGAGATTAGCCATAGCATATTCAAGCAATAGCCACTTTTCTATATGTATTACCATATGTATTAAAAGCGTAGAAAAACAGGACCTACTTGAATTTCCCATGGCAACAGAAAGTCATACAGACCCCAAGTCAATTGTTTTTCAATCAATTCCTGAGGGAGTTAAATCACCCTTTGTGTGCTTCCTCACCCCCAGTAAACGCAACTGTCTATTGATATGTTTTTGGAAAATTACATCACCAGTATTCTCAGGGACAGAAAGTAATTCTTCACTTTTCTTCTGCAGCCAATCCATCATCAGTGACCGTGATCATAAGAAATCCTCACAAGTCTAATTGGAAGATTTTTTCTTTGGGAGGCTGGAGTACTAAATGAAGGTCAGCAGTTGCAAAGTAATTTCACAAAGATCAGAGGGCAGCAGCAATGGCAGAGACAGAGATATGCACTTCCTTTGGTTTGAACCAAGTTGAACCAGCATGGACACGACCGGCTGAATGGCCTCCTTCTGTGCCATAATTTTTCTATGGTTCTAAGAATGGATGTTGCAGGTTCCGGGATTTAGATGTTTCAGTAAGAACAGAGAAGAGGGTAAAAGAGGGGGGGGTGTGGCATTGTTAATCAAGGAAAGTATTACAGCGGCAGAAAGGACGTTTGAGGACTCGTCTACTGAGGTAGTATGGGCCGAGGTTAGAAACAGGAGAGGAGAGGTCACCCTGTTGGGAGTTTTCTATAGACCTCCGAATAGTTCCAGAGATGTAGAGGAAAGGATAGCGAAGATGATTCTCGACAGGAGCGAGAGTAACAGGGTAGTGGTTATGGGGGACTTTAACTTTCCAAATATTGACTGGAAATACTATAGTTCGAGTACTTTAGATGGGTCGGTTTTTGTCCAGTGTATGCAGGAGGGTTTTCTGACACAGTATGTGGACAGGCCAATCAGGGGCGATGCCACATTGTATTTGGTACTGGGTAATGAACCCGGCCAGGTGTTCGATTTAGATGTAGGTGAGCACTTTGGCGATAGTGATCACAATTCGGTTAGGTTTACCTTAGCGATGGGCAGGGACAGGTATATACCGCAGGGCAAGATTTATAGCTGGGGGAAAGGAAATTATGACGCGATTAGGCAAGATTTAGAATGTGTAGGATGGGGAAGGAAACTGCAGGGGATGGGCACAAACGAAATGTGGAGCTTATTCAAGGAGCAGCTAATGCATGTCCTTGATAAGTATGTACCTGTCAGGCAGGGAGGAAGTTGTCGAGCGAGGGAGCCGTGGTTTACTCAAGAAGTTGAAGCGCTTGTCAAGAGGAAGAGGGCGGCTTATGTTAGGATGAGACGTGAAGGCTCAGTTAGGGCGCTTGAGAGTTACAAGCTAGCCAGGAAGGATCTAAAGGGAGGGCTAAGAAGAGCAAGGAGAGGACACGAGAAGTCATTGGCGGATAGGATCAAAGAAAACCCTAAGGCTTTCTATAGGTATATCAGGAATAAAAGAATGATAAGAGTTAGAACAGGGCCAATCAAGGATAGTAGTGGGAAGTTGTGTGCGGAATCAGAGGAGATAGGGGAAGCGTTAAATGAATATTTTTCGTCAGTATTTACAGCAGAGAAAGAAAATGTTGTCGAGGAGATTACTGAGATACAGCCTACTAGGATAGATGGGATTGAGATTCACAAGGAGGAGGTGTTAGCAATTTTGGAAAGAGTGAAAATAGATAAGTCCCCTGGGCCAGATGGGATTTATCCTAGGATTCTCTGGGAAGCCAGGGAGGAGATTGCAGAACCGTTGTTGTTGATCTTTATGTCGTCATTGTCGACAGGAGTAGTGCCGGAAGACTGGAGGATAGCAAATGTTGTCCCCTTGTTCAAGAAGGGGAGTAGAGACAGCCCTGGTAATTATAGACCTGTGAGCCTTACTTCGGTTGTGGGTAAAATGTTGGAAAAGGTTATAAGAGATAGGATTTATAATCATCTTGAGAAGAATAAGTTCATTTGCGATAGTCAGCACGGTTTTGTGAAAGGTAGGTCGTGCCTCACAAACCTTATTGAGTTTTTCGAGAAGGTGACCAAACAGGTGGATGAGGGTAAAGCCGTGGATGTGGTGTATATGGATTTCAGTAAGGCGTTTGATAAGGTTCCCCACGGTAGGCGATTGCAGAAAATACGGAAGTATGGGGTTGAAGGTGATTTAGAGCTTTGGATCAGAAATTGGCTAGCTGAAAGAAGACAGAGGGTGGTGGTTGATGGCAAATGTTCATCCTGGAGTTTAGTTACTAGTGGTGTACCGCAAGGCTCTGTTTTGGGGCCACTGCTGTTTGTCATTTTTATAAATGACCTGGATGAGGGTGTAGAAGGGTGGGTTAGTAAATTTGCGGATGACACGAAGGTCGGTGGAGTTGTGGATAGTGTCGAAGGGTGTTGTAGGGTACAGAGGGACAAAGATAGGCTGCAGAGCTGGGCTGAGAGATGGCAAATGGAGTTTAATGCGGAGAAGTGTGAGGTGATTCACTTTGGAAGGAGTAACAGCAATGCAGAGTACTGGGCTAATGGGAAGATTCTTGGTAGTGTAGATGAGCAGAGAGATCTTGGTGTCCAGGTACATAAATCCCTGAAAGTTGCTACCCAGGTTAATAGGGCTGTTAAGAAGGCATATGGTGTGTTAGCTTTTATTAGTAGGGGGATCGTGTTTCGGAGCCACGAGGTCATGATGCAGCTGTACAAAACTCTGGTGAGGCCGCACCTTGAGTATTGCATGCAGTTCTGGTCACCGCATTATAGGAAGGATGTGGAAGCTTTGGAAAGGGTGCAGAGGAGATTTACTAGGATGTTGCCTGGTATGGAGGGAAGGTCTTACGAGGAAAGGCTGAGGGACTTGGGGTTGTTTTCGTTAGAGAGAAGGAGGAGGAGAGGTGACTTAATAGAGACATACAAGATAATCAGAGGGTTAGATAGGGTGGATAGTGAGAGTCTTTTTCCTCGGATGATGATGGCAAACACGAGGGGACATAGCTTTAAGTTGAGGGGTGAAAGATATCGGACAGATGTCAGAGGTAGTTTCTTTACGCAGAGAGTAGTAGGGGCGTGGAACGCCCTGCCTGCAACAGTAGTAGACTCGCCAACTTTAAGGGCATTTAAGTGGTCATTGGATAGACATATGGATGAAAATGGAATAGTGTAGGTCAGATGGTCGGCGCAACATCGAGGGCCGAAGGGCCTGTACTGCGCTGTAATGTTCTAATTCTAATTCTAATTCTAACCGTTAATCCAATAATTCCTTTCATCTTTCATTGTGGTATAACATACAGCATAAAAGGCAGTTAAATGTGTTACTTATTCAAGACTGAAGACCAACCAAATACACATTTACACACATCTTCACCAATACAATAAACATTGATTTAATAATTTAATATCCATATGAAATAGTTAAAAATTTGAGAGAAACTTTTATTTGATTAACAGGACAGTTTTGTTTGCCTGGTATGGAGTAGTTTCCAAGAGCAGGATTTTCGGGCCCCACTGCGGACAGGAACGGAGGCAGTCTGGGCCCAAAATACTGGAGCCGGCTGGCATACTAGTCTCCTGATGCCATTCCCAGTACCGGCCATTTTAGGGGAGGCGGGATTGGGGCCAGCAGGCCTACCTGCCCCCACACAGTGGGTATTCAATTAGGCTCATTAAGCCCACTTAAAGGAGGCTGACTGGAATTTTCCAGTTGGCCTTTAGTTTCCAGCACCAGCGGGGAACAGTTTAGGCGCCTGGAGGCAGACACCCAGCAGCAGGCCGAGAGGTCAGTGCTTCAGACAGGCCTAACGGCCTTTTTTGCCTGCCTAGTGGTGTGAGAGCAGCCACAGGCTGCCTTTAAGAGGAGCACACCCCTCTCCCTTCTCCCCAACCCCACCCCAGCAGTGGTCTGGCTGCTGGAGCCATTTTTTACTGAAACGTTTGAAGAAAGTTGATGAGAGGGCACCTCCATTTTGAAGTACCCTCTCTGTTACTTACTCTCTATTGCAGCCTGTTGCTCCTCTCAACTTGGAAGGCCTCTGAACAGCCCTCCAGTTTCAAGTGGAATCTTGTCTCCATGCCAATTAAGAGGGCTGCTCTGTGAAAATCCCAATGTGTGAGTGCTTCCCCCTGAGGGTTTGGGACCCAGAAACAGTGCTGATTTCTGTTTCCCACTCTCATAGGGAAAATCCAGCCCCAACAGTGCCATGCAATGCATCATCACAGTGTAAAATCTGTGTGCATTCATCATAGTAGGTGCAGAACCATGGCTATTAGAATGCAGCTCTGGTGCCAGTTTATTTTATTTTATTTCATTTGGTAAATAAGTTAATTGAGGGCATTTTTTTTGTCACTCATCTCTACCATTACCTTTTTTTTTCAATACTTGTCACAAAGGAGTTACCACGGTTAAAACTAGCACTGGCTAATAAGTGCATGTTATTTTTAACTTGCTCTCAGGATTTTTATTCTGGTCAGGTTGTTACTTCATTTACTTGGAATAAATTTCATAAATCCCTTTTTTGTGTATTTAGTAAAACCAGCCCAAAAATTAGGATGAGAAAGCACTATTAAAGGGAAAGTCTGATAGTAGGCATCTGTTGAGATTGCCTGAAACTGAGTGCCTAAACCAATATGGTGTTGCTGCACTTCTGGCAAAGTTCCGGAACATCGCGTTGCAGAATTCAACATTGTGGCACTCAAAGAATGTGCGAATTGTAATCCAATTTCTACTGCACTGATTTACAGTAGAAGTATTTAGTGAGTCTGTAATCTGAATGTACTAACTCTCAGGTAATTTAAATGCTATCTACAAGTTGTGATTTCCAAAAACATACGGACTTTGAAAAACTGATCAAAAACAAACTTCACCAGGCTTTTTCTTTTTTTTTAAACCATGAAAAATCATCTGACACATGCAAGATTTGCCATGATTACAACACAGTTGATGTTAAAAAAAGCAAAGCCATTGAAATAATAATGGAACATTGGCAACAGTCGAAGTCATGAAATCAATGATCCTCACCAGCCTTCGGATTTCTTTTTCAGACTCCCATTTGATTTTGGCGATGGCTTCTTGATGGGAGTGGTGCTCGCTCCTCAAGTTTCCAGCTTTTATCTTATCTGATTGAATCATGTTGTTCAATGACTC
Source organism: Heterodontus francisci (assembly GCF_036365525.1). Classification (NCBI taxonomy): domain Eukaryota; kingdom Metazoa; phylum Chordata; class Chondrichthyes; order Heterodontiformes; family Heterodontidae; genus Heterodontus; species Heterodontus francisci. Next base: position 28,915,445 of record NC_090382.1, read on the forward strand.
TTCCACCTGTTTCTTGGCTGATTTTAGTTCACTTAGTTCCTGCAACAGTTTGAGGCGCTCAGAGTCAAATGCTTTCCGAGCTTCGTCCCGGGCCTCATTGAACAATGCTGTTCTTACTTTGTCACTGCTGCCATCTCGCAGTGCATTCACAAGTGACTTAAGTCGATGAATCTCGTGTTCTTTGATTTTGATCATACGAGCCAGTTCCTGGTCATGTTGCTTTATCAGCGTCTCTCGAAGAGACTGCAGTTCTTTCATCTTATCCTCATGTAGTTTGCTTTTCAAGTCTGTGACTGTTGCTGTGTGCTTGTGCTGCTCCTGTTCTCGTATACGCTTTACCTCTTGTACCTTTTCTCGTTCAAGTTTACTAACCTGAAAACATAATAACACAGAAAATTAGAATACCAAAACAAACGGCACACTGGGGAATAAAATTGCCAAAAAAAAAATCAAGGCTGACGCTCCAGTGCTGAGGGAGTGCTGCACTGTCGGCGGTGCAATGTTTTGAATGAGACGTTACACTAAGGCCCCATCTGCTTAGTCGGGCCAATGTACAAGATCCTTGGCGCTATTTCGAAGAAGAGTAGGGGAGTTATCGCCAATGTTCTGGGCAATATTTATCCTTCAATCAACATCACTAAAAGAACAGATTATCTGGTCATTATCATATTGCATTATCACAATAGTTGCCACATTTCCTACATTACAACACTGACTACACTTCAAAAGTACTTCATTGGCTGTAAAGCACTTACAGACATCCAGTGGTCATGAAAAGCACTATATAAATGCAAGTCTTTTTGTTAATACCTTAGGAGCGACTGCACTAAAATTTGTCATTTTAATTGTCCAAATAAGGAAATTTCAATCTTTTATCAGTCAGACCAAAAGTTGGCAAGAAAATAGAAAGTAAATCAAGGTACTGCCATTTGTGGGAAGAAATAAGTCGATACTCTCGCTTTTCATATTAGCATGAAATCAAAATAGAAATGGTTCAAATGTAATTTGGAAGGAACATTAAATGGACAGCTTTAAGTTGGATGATGTTTTCCTTCAGCTCGACAGTTGACTTGAATGTGGTAGGAATTTGTAAGGTAACTTGAAACAGAGAGAAACTAATGTTGCTCATTGATCTTTAGAATTATCGGAGTGTCTCCTGACAACGCAGAGCATGTGCAGAGCGATCACCGACGTCATCAGTGCATCCGAACATTTACCAGCTTGCCAGTATGAATCTGCACCTGTGTGCGGTCACGTCATCACGTAATAATGTTAGACGTAATAACATAATGTATTGCTTCACCGCCCCCCCCCACCACCTAATGGCCACGATCGTTGCCTCCAGCCCAGTATCCTGGTCCCTTCCGCTTCTGCCTGCTCACCGCTCCATCCCCCCACTCCCGACTCCCCGCCGTTCCATCCCCCACTCCTGACTGCTCGCCGCTCCATCCCCCCACTCCTGACTCCTCGCTGTTCCATCCCCCTGCTCCTGACTGCTCGCCTCTCCATCCCCCCACTCCCGATTGCTCGCTGCTCTATCCCCCCGCTCCTGACTCCTCGCTGCTCCATCCCCCTGCTCGCCACTCCATCCCCCCACTCCTGGCTTCTGGCTGCTCCATCCCCCCACTCCCGACTGCTCGCCGTTCGTGAGAGGAGCGGGTTGCTGTTGGGTGGGGGGGGCGGGGAGCGTGGAGGTGACGATCGCAGCCATTATGCAGTGAGGGCAGTTTGGGTACAATTCATTTTTTTGTGTCAAATTGACCAGCGCCATGTTTATTACTGGCAGCTGCCTGAGAAGTAACAGACAGTAATGTTTCAGTGGATGAGGCTGTATTTGAGCATGTGCCAGTACTGCACCACCTAGTGGTTGTGTTGTTAGCCGAGAATGGTCCTAAACATAATGTAGAATTTGGGTAAATTGGTCATCTGGTTTGTCCAGCTTTATGGCAGGGCTGTCAAGAAAAAAGCAAGGGAATATGATTGATTGGAAAGCTCTTTCATAAAGCCATCGTAGGCACAATGGGCCGATTAGCCTCCTTCTGTGCTGTATAAGGTCAGATTTTTAGTATTCCTTCACAGAAACATTTTGGTAACAAGAGCTAAAATTCAACTTTTGCAGAAAATGGTTTCAGAAAGAACATAGAATATGGACGTGGGTTGACCAAGAGAAACCTTTACTGATACTGGCTTACTGACTAACTGATGAATTAAGCTACTCTGTGGTTTTAGCCTGGAAAGCTACTTTCAGCTTGGCTCCACTAGTTTCTAAAGCAAGGAAGTATTTAGGATGGATATCGAATTCTCTTGCAGAAAGACCCTTGTTTTGCTTTTTCACACTTACCCTCCTCCTTGACTGAAGTTTGTGACTTGCGCAGAACTTTTCATCCACAGTAAGTGGCAGCCCTCAAGGTATCTCACCTAAATATCCCAACTTCCATGGAGGATTGTGCAGCTGAGCTAGGCCTGTCCACATCCAACATTTACACAAAAACCTTCAAACAGAAGTGACTGGAAGGTAATAGGAAGCAGTAAGTCATAGCTGATCTTTTCCTTCCCTTGTCTGGAGGCATGCTGTGGGCCTATATTCTCTGGAGTTCAGAAGAATGAGAGGTGATCTAATCGGAACATACAAGATTCTGAAGGAGCTGGAAAGGACAGACACTGAGAGATGGCTTCCACTGGTTGGGGAATTTAAAACACGGGGGCACAGTCTCGGGATAAAGGGCCAATCATTCAGCACTGAGATGAGGAGAAATTATATTCAGTCAAAGGGTTGTGAATATTTGGAATTCTTTACCCCAGAGGGTTGTGGATGCTCCATTGTTAACTAAATTTAAGGTTGGGATAGACATTTTTTGGTGTCTCAGTGAATCAAGGAATATGGTGAGTGGGCGAGAAGGTGGAGTTGATGCCTAAGGTCAGCCATGATTGTATTGAATGGTGGAGCAGGCTCAATAGGCCATATGGTCTACTCCTGCTGCTAGTTCTTGTGTTCCATTGCTGCTCCGGCTGAGTTCAGCAAACTTGGCACAGGACAAGGGTCAAACTTGGGGCCTTCCTGGTCTATGTAGCTCAGTACAACACCAGCCCACACCTGCCCACTGAACCATCAGTGAGTATGCTAGGAAATGATTTTTAATATATGTGTATTTGAGGAGATATTTTCTGTTTTAACAGAAAATACACTTCCATAGAGAAAGGACTTACTCAGATCACACACCAGTAGTTCATCTCCAGTTGACTTGGCATTTAATTAAACCAAGATTTCTATTCTCTCAATCTTGACATATCAATATAAACAATACGTTCAGTACCTCCTGGTATTATCAAAGCATACTGATTTAGGACCAATTTATTTTGTCCCATAGATGAAATGCTTTCTTTTTACATGGCATTCTGATCACAGAGCTGGACAAAATGGACTGAACTTGCCCTTCCCGGAAAAGCAAGTTGGATAAATTGCCAGGAATTGTATTTGTGACCTTCTGGCTAGGAGTTAAGTTTTCTGGTCTCTCAAGTTAATGAGCTGTGGAGAGGGATTTTTTTCAATTACTTACTAGTTTTAGAGTGATTATACAGGGTTCACTATAGCTAAAACCAAAATAAACAGTTTATCCTATAAATGTAGAACTTTAGTCAGCTTTTTGAAATCTCAAATAGTGCAGCCTCCCCTATAGTTTGGGCAATTTTTGATGAAAAAAAGCTTAGATGGTAAAAGGTTAATGATGATTCTGTTGGTCAACCTTCTGGCCAAAATAATTAGAGAGCACTATTAATGTTAAACACTTACAGTGGTTATAACACAGCAATTTTGGGCTACGATACCCCAATGTTGTTCTAAACGGTCATCAATTAGTTCTACATAAAGGTTTATGCATTATCCATTATTTTACATTCAGCTGAGAAAGCCTTCCAAAGCTATACTTTGTTTCCTTTAGCTGTACTTAATCAAATAAAAGAGGCATCACTCACCTTGCATTTCTCCTGATGAAGCTCTATTTGTATATCAGTCAGTTTAGTCCTGAGTTCCTCATTAGCAGCCTGTAAGGCAGCTATCAGGGCTTCAGGCTTTTCAGCCTTCCCACGCCCCTTCTTGGACATCTTCAGTTCTTCCCTGTGATTCTTTTTAATTCAAGAATAAATTGCCATTTTTTTTAGTGCAAATTCACTAGCACATGTTGTCTCACATTCCTTGGCTCCCTCCTGCCATCAGTCTGGCTGTGTAAAGCCTGGAACATAGACACCAAAGAAAATGATTCAGTTAGGATGATACGAACAGAAAGTTCTTTACTTATACAACTGCAATGACAAAATTAACATTGCAACTCCATTTGCTAAGAGATGATGGTGTTTTATTAATTCTCAACCCACTGCTTAGGGAAGTTAGACATGTGGAAAACTAGACAAGCTTCTTGCACCACCTCTTAGAACACTTCTAATATTTCTGACAGATACACTTCCTTTCTGCAAAAGCCCTCCAGCATTTCTTTGGCATGCTTTTAGACTATTGCAATTTGTGACTGAAAGTCAATGGAAAAATAGGAGATGAGACTTTTGAGTGGAGCCTTCATCTTTGCCTATCCAGTCATATTGTTTTTGCTATTATGAGTCTTCTGGAGTCAGACAGCAATTCTGAAAAGAAAGAGAAATTTTCAAAGCCATGGGCATTGGACAATTAACCGTACATTGGTAAACGAAAACAACTTAAATTCTGTAATTGCTGACTTCCCCAATAGTTAAGTTGGTTAAGTTGATAAAGCCAGTGTGCAACTAAGCTATATAAAAAACAGAAAGTCTAGTCTGGGTTAGCGAGCTAATCTCAGTTGTGACAGCAGTTGATCAAATCTCTTCATTGGCTGTAAAGCACTTGGGTCATCCAGTGGTCATGAAAGGCACTATTTAAATGCAAGTCATTCTTTTCTTCCGCTGCAATTGGCCTTGACGTTGTGGATGAAAGAAACAAGAAACTACCCAGCGCATTCACTCCTGAACACTTATCCAATGACCCCTTGTATAAATGTGCGTGAATCAGGTTGAGCTTGAATAAAATACTCCCACTGTCAAACAGCCTGATATTCAAGAGTGGGTACTACCCGCCAGCAAAGTTTTCACGTGAACACTTAACGCATTTGTACAATTTCTTCTTAGTGATATTAATGTTACTGTTAACTCAAATAAATGAATCAACATCTCTGTTTAACATAGCTGAGGGCTATTTGAGGGAAGTATGGTGATGTGAGACTTCTATTCCCCATTGTAACCCACCACTGACCTAGCCCCAAATCCTGGGACTGGGTTCATTTTGATACTCAGAGCATGCGGCTGCACCTGTAGCAGTACAACAGAGATGTACCCGCCACTGGATTAGGAGCAACTCAGAATGACAGCATACTGCACCAAAAGGAGGCCCAGGCTTGGCCTATGACAGCTGGCTTACAATTTTTTTTGCCTCACTTCAGGAAGCAGGAGCAACGTAGTAAAAGCAATTGATCCTTTCCAGATCACCTGGGAGGCTGGAACACAACGGATCCAAGTTCAGCGATAAATTAGTCATCTCAACCACAAGTATCAAGCCACAATTTTGTCCCTGAATGTGGAATTCTACTCAAATAACTCATCACATGACTTCTATTTAAGGATAACTTCAACAAGAAGAAACTACTATTACACTCCTGGCTTTGGGCTGGACTCAGAGAAGGCTAAGAAAAGTGAGAATTCCCAGTTATCACACTCACTTAAGTTGAGGCTAGGAACATAAGAGCAGGATTAGGCCATTCAGCCCATTGAGCCTGCCCCATCATTCAATATGATCATGGCTGATCATCCACTTCAATGCCTTTTTCACACACTATTCTCATATCCCCTTATGTCATTTGTATGTAGAAATCTGTCAATCTCTGCTTTAAACATATTCAATGACTGAGCTTCCACAGCCCTCTGGGGTAGAGAATTCCAAAGATTCACAACCCTTTGAGTAAAGAAATCTCTCCTCATTTCTGTCCTAAGTGGCTTCCCCCTTATTTTGAAATTGTGTCCCCTGGTTCTAGACTCCCCAACCAGGGGAAACATCTTAGCTGCATCTACCCTGTCTATCTCTTTAAGTATTTTGTAGGTTTCAATGTGATCACCTTTCATTCTTCAAAACTCTAGAGAATACAGGCACAGTTTCCCCAATCTCTCTTCATAGCACAGTCATGCCATCCTGGGAACAGATCCGGTGAACCTTCATTGCACTCCCTCTATGGCAATAATATCCTTCCTAAGGTAAGGGGAGCAAAACTGCACACAGTACTCCAGGTGCAGTCTAACCAAGGTTCTATACAATTGAAGCAAGACTTCACTACTCCTGTATTCAAATCCTCTTGTGATAAAGGCTAACATACCACTGAATGCTAAACTGGCTAACTGCAGTGTTAAATATGTACTGTCTTTATGAGCATTTATTCAGGAGACTATGAGGCTCTGCAGCCCCAGACCCAGCCCCATGCCTCTCCCCATCTACTGACTGAAATACTTCTCCCCCCACCACTCTTTTCTCACATTACTTGTCAGGGATTGTTTCCCACATGACAGCCTCAGTGTCAACCCTGCTGGCGTTGGGCTGGACTCAGAGAAGGGTAAGAAAAGTGAGAATTCCCAGTTGTCATGGAAGTGTTTTTTTCTCTCCGTTTAAAAACTAAAGGCGGTCTGTGTGCCTTTAAGACTGATCAGTTTTTTATATTCTCTGGGAACAATGTGTGCGAGCTGCAAGCCTGTTCCTAAGCAACAGCAAGAGAGATGCGGTCTTATGCCATATTGCATCAGTTTGACTGTGTGTAAAAACTGGCTAGAACTGGTTTGATCTGGCAGATCAGCGAAGCATGCTCTCCTTGAAGGAAGGAAGGATTTGTCTCTCTCAGCAGAAAATCTACATTGGCCTACAGGCTGTGTTTTGCCTAAATAGGAAAAGACCCCTGGAAAGCAAGCTTCACATTTTTGGAGGTAGCAAATTCCTTTTTACTTCCAGTCTCTAAGAAGCCTCTGCCTCAGGAGTGACTTTCAGTTGCCTTTTGTGTTTCTGGGAGTTCTGGAATTCTCAGTAACGTTTCTACTGATAGATTGCTAATTCAAAAATCTAAATAGTCCTGCTATACTCCTTGTTGAAGGAACTGTGTGACACCTACTGCAGCCAAAGTGCTGTGAACACCTATCCATTGCAGACTGTTCATCAAACTCGCCTGGAGACTTTGAGTGGCATCTGACTATTCAACTCTGGGACTCCTCACCGAACCGGGAACGTAACCCACCAAGACTTACAACCCAGTTGTTTTATTATTCCTAACAAACAGTTCTAATTTAAAACATCATTTGGAACTAGTTAACCATTGGTTTTTGAATGGATATGGTATGAAAAAGGGTTAGGAGGAATAAGAAGTTATAAAATCTTTTCAGAGTTAGATTTATCTCAATATTGTTTAAGATTTAGTTTATTAATAAACAGTTAATTTGTTGTTGTTTAAAGATACCTGGTTTTGGTGCATTTTATTCTGGGGGTTAATAAAGTGTTTAATTTGGCTAATTTCCAGTAGGTGGGAAACTTTAATAATATGCTGTGACCGGTGGAGTAGTGGGACTGAATTGACAGTGCATTACTCCTGCCTCAGTTGGAACACAGCAAAAATTACATGAGGCTCATGGAGACCAGGGGGATGGAGTAATGGTTCGTTAATATCTGGCCAATTAATTCAGATCATTACTTGAATGGGTAGCACTGGTAAATCATTGGCTCAAATCTTGCTGGAAAAATAATAATGCATTACCAGCACACACTGTTACTAATGTACAAATCAGCCAGCAAGTTCAGCGGATTGAGAGATACACCATGAGTTGTGAATCTCCAGAACTTGCTGATCAATTTACACTGCTCCACAGTTTGCTTTGTACAAAGAGCATCTTGACCATAGCTTCCCCTTTATTTTTAAGAACTTGCTGGATTTGCACATTAACTCCCCATTAAACTCACTGCATAAAGTTAGAACTGGTGATTAAGAGTGTACGTACTCATTTAAAGTTGTGATCATTGTTAATGCAATGCCAATCAATCAACTTCTCTGGCCCAGTAAAGCAACAATTTAAACTGTTTAATTTCATTTCTGTATGTAGTAAATTCTTAGTAGAGATTTTAAAATGTCAAATAAAATGTTTTTCTTACTTTCCTTTCTGTCTCTTTTTTCATTCCTCTTCCCTTTCTGTACTTTAATTGAATTTAATTAATTCTATTTCAGTATTGCTGAAAAAGGAGATATTTTGTCGAAGCTTTTCGTCTTACACTCATCAGGACAGTTCACAAGAATACCAATGTACGGGAAGCAACAATTTACACTGTGTGAGAAGAGAGTGCTGATTGGTTAGCAAGTGGACTCTGATTGGTAGAGATATTGCCATGGAGAATGCACCAGTTTATGGTGACTGGCAGTTAACTGCCAAGCTTGTTTGAAATTTAAACCAGGCAGCTTGACTCTGATTGAACAAGGCATTACCCTGAGTTATGAACCAGCAAATGGTTGTCACTTATTTTGTTTAGCTGAAACAGGCGCAATGTGTGTACATGTTCTTTCTGTCTGCAAAGAACAGGGTCCTGTGTATTAATATATGCAGCTTCCAGTACGTGCAAATGCGCCACACTGCGAGCATCTAGAGCTATCGACTGTGAGATGTCACTTAGATCCGCAGCTGATCCCTGGAATGACTCGATTGCAGAAAAATTCAGGGTGATGGTGACCTTGACGGCTGCAGGTGAGGGAGTGCCATGGGGCCATAAGGCTTCAGCTTATTGTGGATCAGAGCACACAGGTCCAAGACTATCTGCCTGGATAGGCATAGCCTCCTATGGCACTGGCGCTCTGTCATTTGCAGGTAGCTGACTCGTGGATAAAACACCCAATGGGTCTTCTTCCCCTTTCAGCCCCCCACTGTGCTCCTCTGACCTCCTGCTGTCCAGGAGGTTGTGTCTGCTGCAGCTTATCCCGGCTGCTCTTTCCAATGTCAAAGTAGCCTCTTCCTATCTGAACTCCCTCAGCTGGGCTTTGCGCATTCACCAGGCTTTCCCCTACCAATTCCAGCTGCCCAAGTGATGCCAGAACCCTCTCCGGATTCCTATCACTCACCACTGAGAAAAACAAGTCTTACAGCTCCAGCAATGCTACTCTGTGGCACTTTTGGAGCAGCAAAGTTTTATTTTATGCCTCAGCATTATTTTAATCAGCCCTTCCCATAGCTCTCACAGCCCCCCACTGTGTTCACGTCTTGTACACCCTGCCATGTTCCAGACATTGTGTTTTTCACATTCCCTTCCTTTACAAACTGCAAATTGCTGCTGAGAAACACTTAATTGAAGGTGTGCACGCTTGCTGTTCCCTCCCTCCCATTGTCCCTTTAAAAATGATTTTGCATTCCGATGGTGGTGAGTCCCAGTGCCGACCTCAGAGAATGTGATCTTTAAATTACATGTGCATCCATTCCTGCCCCCAGTGGGCTTTAAAATCTGCCCCTTAAAGTTCCATCTAAATTCAGAGGCAAATGTACAGTGACACTCAAAAAATGTAAAATTATCTCCAATATTTAAAACACACCTCACAACTATTAAGATATGAAAGAGGTGACCTGATGACTGAAGCTCTTTATCCATCTTCTGAGTAACTTTTATTTGTTTGCAGGAACCCTGTTTCTGCCTAGCTGCGACCATTGCCAGACTAGAACTAGTACTAGTTCACTGGTAAAATATCAGCTCTAACATCAGTATTTTGTTGATTCTGAAGCTGAAGACCATGCATTAAACATGGCAAGAGGCAAGAAGAAATCCCACACCAAAACTGTGGTGGATACGTGCAAGAGAACCTCAGGAAACATAATTGATGCCTTGAAAAAGAGTTGGCTAAATATCCAGTCGAACATGGGATCTAAGGTTATCGGAATAATTTTAGTCCGCGTTGATAACAGTTTCCAGGAGACACAATGATTCCCACGATACTGAGGTTGGGAAGGTGGGCTTTAGTTAGTGATTCCTGTGTAGCCAAATTTATTGGCTGAATAGTATAGATGAGAGATAGTTATTCTAAAGTTTCATTTGATAACCTTTGGGGATCAGGATTATAAATCTTTCCAATAAAATATTAAAATAGTTAGGGTGGAGTCAATCCTAGGGCATTTTGTACATTGGCCGCAGAGAAGCTTTGGACTTAATGGCTTTTTCTTATTCTACATGTTCTGTTATTTTATGTTGTAAATTCCCTGTGCTATTGTTTCTTCTTCATAAGACCATCCTTGCTACTAGAACAAAGGATCATCTTCCAGTGCACAGCAATCAATGAGCATTGCCCCAATCATTCATAACCCTACCACAGCACCATTACTCTGCGCTCTTCCAGTGCTGTTTTTTTCCACATTCTTGATTTCCTTCACCCCACCATTGGTGGCTGTGCCTTCAACCGCCTAGGTCCTAATCTCTCCCTCATCCCCTCCCTATTCCTATTTGTTTCCCTCCCCTCCTTTAAGACACTACCTGTCTTAATATGTAGCTAAATGTCACATTTTTCCCAATTAAGCTCTTGTGAAGCGCCTTGAGGGATTTTACTACATTAAAGGCTATATAAAAGCAAGTTGTTGCTGATTACTGTTGATCAACACTCAGCATACACATGTAGTATTCTCACTATATAGCTGTGCAATGTGATAAGTGGTGCCAATGTGAAAATGGATTGACTAAGTGAGAAGATAATCCGATTCCATCAACATATAGATCAAATAACCTACTGGTATAATGAAAGAACCCTTTCTATGTGTTCAAAGTCAACAAGGTATTACACACAAAATAAAAAAAGAGCAGCTTTGAAAGGATATTGGGCTGGAAGAGGAATGGGGCTTGTCTGCTCTTTGTCTTTATCCACAACATTGTCCAGTACCTCAATCAGCCTCTCCATTATGTAAACATGCCTTATGCTGTTACTACAAAGTCAGTCTTTCTATCATGTGTCTAATACCATCTCTCTATACTACTGGGTTTTTCATCTATTAGTCATACCTTCATCCATCCATATCCATCCATTTAGTCAATGAAGCAGCCACCATCTGTCAAATGAATGACAAAAAATAAATGTTAAATTTGACTATGAAATACGGTTGAACAATCTGTTCTGCTAATCTGTTTTGAGAATGCTAATGAATAACATTTGTCCCAAGAGTCATTGCTCCAAATTACAAGAACAAACATATTTCTTGTTTTATAATTTCCTTCTCCACCAATTGTCTGCCTTTGTCCTTGAACTGTAAGCCTTCATTCACACAAGGTTTTGTTGTTGTGATAATTCGTTTTTGTTGGCATTCTTCAGTTGTGAGTAATATTGCCGGCTGATTGTTTGCCTCCTGGGGGAGGGGACATTGTAGCAATTATTTGACATGCAGTGGTCACACCTCACTTGGATTGCAGTCTCGGTTCTGGTTACTGCACTGCAATAAGCACTGATGCATATTTGACAGGCTGCAGCATTGGGCAATAAGATTAATCCCCAATATAAAAAGGATGAGCTATGAGGTACATTAGAGAAACCCAAGCTTTGAAGTGAAAAAGATAGTGTTTTGAAGACATGTGCCCATTTTTTTCATGTGGACAGAGCTGCCCAGTACTCTGCCTTTAACACTCTCTCTGGACTAAAGCTTTGTCTTTCACCACAAGCATTAACACTCTCTTTGCATTTGTCCCAGGACAGCTTTGTTATTTAATCTCTCCAGCCCTCTGCCCAATCACACACCTTCCCTTTTGTTCTCTTCCCCACAAACCCACCCACCCCCCTCACTAGCTTAAAACCTAATTATTTTCAAACCTTTGCCAGTTCTGATGAAAGATCACATTAACGCTGCTTCTCTCTCTACAGATGCTGACAGACGTGCTGAGTATTTCCAGCACTTATTGTTTTTATTTCAGATTTCCTGCATCTGCAGTATTTTGCTATTATTTTAGTGTTTTGAAGCACGTGGATCTCATCAATTACTAAAACATTACAATGGTACAACAGGTAACATCAGAGTATGACATTTTATAGGAAAGTATTCTTGAAATGTGGGTCATGGCCCATCTCCAGTACCTTGAGAAGGTGGTCGTGGGTCACCTTGTTAAGCAGCAGATTAGGACTGTTGGGGTGCATGAAGACTGGAATTGGTTGGGATATATAGTCTTGTTTCATCCTTGGCTTTTTTTCTGAGAGTCACATAAAAACCCTTTTAGCAGTGTTCAACAGGTGAGAGATTAGGGCAAGGATCTGGAGTGACTTTTTCTCTCTCTTGCCCAGGGACTAATAACCCAAAATGTGCCACTGCCATTCCATCAGAGATTGATGAAGTCGGCACAGAGCAGCAATTCAGTCTGATCTTCTTGCCTATAAGTTCAGTGCTGTGCACACAATGTGTTTACCCACCAAGGTATCAAGGAAGTTCAAAAGTGGCACTTTACACAAGGATATTTCTATTTCATTCAATTACTCAAGGGCAATATAATTTTTACTAAGGGTGGCACAGTGGTGCAGGGGTTAGCACCGCAGTCTCACAGCTCCAGTGACCTGGGTTTGAATATGGGTACTGCCTGTGTGGAGTTTGCAAGTTCTCCCTGTGACCACGTAGGTTTCCGCCGGGTGCTCCGGTTTCCTCCCACAGCCAAAGACTTGCAGGTTGATAGGTAAACTGGCCATTATAAATTGCCCCTAGTATAGGGAGGTGGTAGGGGAATTGAGGGAAGGAGGGGATGTGGTAGGAATATGGGATTAATGTAGGATTAGTATAAATGGGTGGTTGATGGTCAGCACAGACTTGGTGGGCCAAAGGGCCTGTTTCAGTGCTGCATCTCTAAATTAAATAAATATATTATTTAATTATGTTGTTCAATGGAACTGACCGTACACGTTAGTGAAGAGCATCGACTGGAAACAAGGGCTGGATTACCCGTCCCTGCCAGGGCCAGGATTGGAGGCAGGCCGGAGGTAAAAATAATCCCACCAGCCGTTGAACCGATTCCCCAGCTCCATCCCGCTCTGGGCCATTTTTGCGGAGGCAGGATTGGGGGCCAGCAGGTCTAGCTGCCCACACATGGTGGGTAGCTGACATGGGTCATTAAGGACAATTAAAGGCCAACTCGGATCTTACAGTAGGCCTCCAGGTTCCCGCAGGTGGCAGGGAACAGTTTAGGTGCCTGGAGGTGGCAGGCGAGGGGGCTAGTGTTCCCGACAGGCCTAGAGGCCCTTCCTGCCTGCCTGGGAGCAGGAGAAGAGACAAGCCGCCCTGTAGAGGAGCACCACCACCCTCACCACCACCCCTTCCAACAGTGGTGGCCTGGCGGCAAGATCCATCTTTTTTAGTTCAGATTTTAAAATGGTGGCGAGATGGCTCCTCCATCTTGAAGCATCCTTTCCCTTACTTACCTTTCATTGCAGCCTGCTGCTCCTTTCAAGCTGGAGGCCTCTGGTTTTTTTATTCGCTCCTGGGATGTGGGCATCGCTGACAAAGCCAGCATTTATTGCACTTCCATAATTGCCCTTGAGAAGGTAGTGGTGAGCTGCCTTCTTGAACTGCTGCAGTCCATGTGAGGTAGATACACCTCCAGTGCTATTAGGAAGGGAGTTCCAGGATTTTGACCCAACGACTGTGAAGGAATAGTGATATAGTTCCAAGTCAGGATGGTGTGTGGCTTGGAGGGGAAATTGCAGGAGGTGATGTTCCCATGCATCTGCTGCCCTTGTCCTTCTAGGTGGTAGAGGTCATGGGTTTGGAAGGAGCTGTCGAAGGACCCTTGGTGTGTTGCTGCAGTGCATCTTGTAGATGGTACACACTGCTGACACTGTTTGTCGGTGGTGGAGGGAGTGAATATTTAAGGTGGTGAATGGAGTGCCAATCAAGCAGGCTGCTTTGTCCTGGATGGTGTCAAGCTTCTTGAGTGTTGTTGGAGCTGCACCTATTCAGGCAAGTGGAGAGTATTCCATCACACTCCTGACTTGTGCCTTGTAGATGGTGGACAGGCTTTGGAGAGTCAGGAGGTCAGTTACTCGCCACAGGAGTCCTAGCCTCTGACCTGCTCTTGTAGCCATGGTATTTATATGGCTACTCCAGTTCAGTTTCTGGTCAATGGTAACCCCCAGGATGTTGATATTGGGGGATTCAGCGATCGTAATGCCATTGAATGTCAAGGGGAGATAGTTAGATTGTCTCTTGTTGGAGATGGTCATTGCCTGGCACTTGTGTGGCGCAAATGTTACTTGCCACTTATCAGCCCAAGCCTGGATATTGTCCAGGTCTTGCTGCATTTCTACACGGACTGCTTGAGTATCTGAGGAGTCACAAATGGCGCTCAACATTGTGCAATCATCAGTGAACATCCCCACTTCTGACCTTATGATAGAAGGAAGGTCTTTGATGAAGCAGCTGAAGATGTTTGGGCCTAGGACACTACCCTGAGGAACTCCTGCAGTGATGTCCTGGAGCAGAGATGATTGACCTCCAACAACCACAACCTCTTGAGTTCAGCTCTTTTGTCCATGTTTGAACCAAGGCTGTAACGAGGTCAGGAGCTGAATCAATACCAAAGATTTTCATTTGCAACAGTTTTCAGCCAGAAGTGCTGAGTTGATGATCCATCTCGGCCTCCTCCTGAAGTCCCCAGCATCACAGATACCAGTCTTCAGCCAGTTCGATTCACTCCGCATGATATCAAGAAACGACTGAAGGCACTGCATACTGCAAAGGCTATGGGCTCTGACAATATTCCGGCACCAGTACTGAAGACCTGTGCTCCAGAATTTGCAGCGCCTCCTAGCCAAGCTATTCCAGTACAGTTACAACACTGGCGGAACCCAAACTGAGCGTCACTGAGCAGGTTATTGGTACACAAGTGCCGCTTGACAGCACTGTCGACAACACCTTCCATCACTTTACTCATGATTGAGAGTAGACTGATAGGGCAGTAATTGGCTGGGTTGGATTTGTCCTGCTTTTTGTGGACAGGACATACCTGGGCAATGTTCCACATTGCCGGGTAGATGCCAGTGTTGTAACTGTACTGGAACAACTTGGCTAGTTGCGTGGCAAGTTCTGGAGCAGATGCCTTCAGTACTATTGCCAGAATGTTGTCAGGGCCCATAGCCTGGAAAACTTTATCAACTTTGCTTCCAATTTCCACCCTTCTCTCTCCTTTACATGGTCCATCTCTGACACTTCCCTTCCTCGACTTCTCTGCCTCCATCTCTGGGGATAGGTTGTTTCCTAATATCCATTAAGAGCCCACCAACTCCCACAGCTAGCTGGACTACACTTCTTCACACCCTACCTCCTGTAAAGACTCCATTCCATTCTCCCAGTTACAATTTTTTTTAAAGTTTATTTCATTTCATTTTAGTTTGTTCAGTTTGCTTACCCACTGTTTTTTTTTCATGTTTGTACTTGCTGCTGTTTAATCTTCAGTCCGTTAACACCCTATCTGTACTAATGCTTTGTCTTTCAACACACCATTAACATATTGTTTGCCTTTGCTTCATGACCTTTTGGTCAGCTATGTGGCCTTGTCCAATCTACACCTTCTCCTTTGTTATCTCTTGCCCCACCCCCGCCTCACTTGCTTATAACCTGTGACATTTCTAATATTTGTCAGTTCCGAAGAAGGGTCACTGACCCGAAACGTTAACTCTGCTTCTCTTTCCACAGATGCTGCCAGACCTGCTGAGTAGTTCCAGCATTTCTTGTTATTATTATTAAAGCAAGTTTGAAAATGTGCACTGGGACCCAACGAGATGGCAAGATTTAACTGCAATCAAAGACTTTACATCAAACTCAAAAGACAGTAAATGAACTCCAGCTATTGCTTCAAAAATTTCCCCTTGATTCGTTCTCCTTTTCTGTCTCTATCTGGGTGTGCGTTTATTGCGTATGCATGCTAGCATGGTCACATCGCGTATTTTTAGTAGTTTAAGTTAATAAGCTTACACCTTTCTTGTTTAAATCTAAGAAAACCTGTCTGGTTGTTTTCTTTGCCATTACAATTGGAGAACAGTGAACATGGATTCACTGAGGGGAAGCTAAAAACACGGTGTTTTTAAAAATTAAACTCTGTTACGGCCAAAACAGAAAAAGGCTGAAAGGGAAACCCTAGACCCCTTTCTCACCTGGTCGGAACAGTACATACAAGATTAAAAAGGGGCTTGGCAGGGTAGACACTGAGGTTGTTTCCCCTGGCTGGGGAATCTAGAACATGGGGGCACAGTCTCAGAATGAGGGGCCAAATATTTTGACTGATATAAGGAGAAATTTCTCCACTTAAAGGGTGAATTCTGTATTCCAGAGAAATATATTTAAGGCTGATATAGACAGATTTTTGATCTCTCAGGGAATCAAGAGGTATGGGGAGCGAGCAGGAAAGTTGACGCCAATGATTAGACATGATCATATTGAATGGCGGAGCAGTCTCGACGGGCCGTATGGTCTACTGCTGCTCCTATTTCTTATGTTCTTATGTTCTTAAATACTGACACTGCGCATACTTTAGAGGATAGCTTAGTGATGGGATCGGCATATGGTGAGACATTGGGTATGAATGGCCTACAGCCAGGGCAGAGGACATTGATTGGCCGGCAGCTCCTGGAGGCAGGATCCCTGTCTTTAAAGGGGATTCTGCTACCGGGCTCTTAAGTGCCTGAACGGCGTTAGATCATGCCGAGGTTGGTGGGGGCGGCTCTGAAAGGCCTAGGTGGGTTCCCCTTGCCTTTCTGGCATGGTGCCAGGACCCTGGCTCTTCCGGTGCACCCTCTCTATCACCCTTACCAAATTGGCATCTGGCATGGCGAGCAGAAGTGAACCACATGCACCACTGTTGTCAATTTGGAAACAAAATGACACCCACTGCGCCAAAAATGTGGGTACTATACAAATCAATTTTGTGTCCTGGGTCTCCATTTTCTCCCCATTTGTCCTCCAGGGAGAGTAAGAGCATAGGCTAATATAAATATGGCAAGACAGCACAAGTCAGTTTGGCATTAATCTCCTTGAAACCTGGGAGAGAAATCCCTGCAAATGTAAAAGTGTCTGCCTCAATGCAAGGTGCTGATTCATCACGATATTTGTAGCTGAGAATCTGAGCAAGGCAAATTTAATGATGGAGAAAGCAGAATCCCACGGAACCCACGGGAGTTTCTCTGCCAGAGTAACTGGTGATAATTGGGTATGGATTGTGATGAAAAAGGTATAATTGGCTTAATTAGGTAGAATTTAGATAGAGTTAATATATTATACCTTTTCGAATTAAAGGTTGAATAAATGGTCAGTTTTCAAGTCTCACTGAAATTCCCCTTTAAGAAGGTAGAGTTAAAAATTTCAAGGTCTTCCAAGGTCCCTACAACTATAGAATGTGAACCAGAAACACCTTTTAAGTTGGAAAATCCATTTCAGCATCTCTGTTGCCAGGGAATTGGAGTATAAACACACATTGAAACATCCTGTGTGACATCAATAAGAGGTAGCAATAAACTTAATTAGTTGATAGTGTTGGTAAAAAGTAGACAGACTGACTCAAAAGAAGGGTTCAAGGTACCATAAAAAGACAATTATAAATAATAAATAATAAAATGGAATGATACTTAAAGAAACAGATGCCAAGTAAACCCAGTTTATTTATTTATTTATTGCTTATGCACACAACTTCAAGAGCAGGGGATTTCCAGCAAAAACATTAAGTGGGGATGATAGCTAATGATTTTACCATATATGGATCTCAAAAGCAGGAAAAACACACAAAGGTTCCACCTATATGCTAAAAGGTCAAATGATGGTTTAGAAACAGTATAAACATGAAGGTTTTTGAAGCAAAGAACTAGAAGTATTGAATTCCTCATCAATGCAGCTCAACCTATGGCTTATTTGGGGAATTTAAGGTAAAAGTTTACTTTACATTTTGATGGATATTCTAAGATATTTTACTGTAACAAAATCGAGGTTGAACTTTTGGATTCTATTTTAGAAATAAGATTATATGTTACATCTCTTAGTAATATTTGATATTGTAGTATACTTATCCACTTAAAGTGTACTGCATGTTCAATTCTTTAATAAATATATTAAAAAGTTAATAAATCGTCTCATTTGGTATTCTGTATACAACTACAAGAACCCCCGCTCTGTGTCTCTTTAAGTGGAGAGATACGTATTGAAGAGAGTTTCCCAGACCCTTACAATATCTGGGATATTTATGGCTTAGCCATAATTATTTTAAAAATAGGCTATCCAAAAGATGGTAATATTCTCTGTTTGTTTTCTTTCTTTGAGGGAAGACTAGTTCAATTCTTTAGACCTAAATAAGTGTCTATAAGAATTTGTTTGGTTTGAACTTAATTAAAGGAGATTCATAGGGATGTACGCTTGATTTGTTTCAGTCCTTATAAGGGTTTAAAGTCATAAATCACTTCATGATATCCAGCTGAAATTATTCATCAGAGACAAGAACCCCGGTAAAGTTCAAGGTTCAATATGTATTTCAAAGCATTTATACTGCATCATGTAAATACATACTCAATAACCTGGCAGCTCTGTGCTTGTACAACAGTATTATTTCCAATGTGGTTTCCCTCTCCAAAGCAATCAGCACTCAGAGTGTGCACAGTACTCACAGTGTAAATCATTCCCAGCCAGTGGTGTTGAGATGGTAATAAACCTACAACTTCTAGGAATAATGATTGATTAAATAAATATCTCATTTCACAGTGGACAAGCTGACTTCTTGAAAAACTGACAGAACCCCACAGAATAGCAATTTACAGATTTTACACAAATGCTTTTGATCAGCTTGCATTTCGATTGGGAGTTACTCCATAGAAAGAAATACTCAACCCTGACATCTTTTTCATCAGATGCACCTAGTTAATGCTTGTTTTCAAATGGATATTGTGAGAAAACATTCAAAATGAATGGGCAAAATGATCTTCATAGTGATGCTGTAAAAGCACAGACTACAGCAATGGTAATGTCACTGTGCAATCAACCCTAAATTTCTTTAATCTGTGGTCATATTCCCCTCACTCTGTTCTACTCTTCGTATCAGAACCATTAACCATTTGCCCCCATGCTCTGCAGGTTCCTCCTCAAATCTTTAGTCTTGCTAAATCTTTCACCACCTTTAAAAGCCTCCTTCTGAAAAACTAGTTCTTTCTCTGAGCTTTTGGCCAGCTCCACTAACATCCTTTGTACTCCTGCTTAGGGCCGATCACAAATGTGAAACATTTTGTGATGTTTTGCTGTGTTCAAGTTACTATGTAAATATGAATTGTCACCGTTGTTCTGCACATATGCACCTCAAACACACAGTGCAAATGAGCTGCTACAGTTTTATTTCTGCAATATTACATAGATTTTGATTCATAAAATCTGCTCCTACCAGAAACCATGTCCAATCTGTCCCATCATAGACTCTACACTACACATTTAATCCCCTGAAGTAAATCCTCCATAAATACTTCCTGATCCCCATGGTAATCTCAGTGAGTTTCCCAGCACAGATGATGCAAACCCTCAGTAACACATTGTGGCAGGGTACGAGTGCTTTCTGGTACCTCCAGCAATGTCTAAATCTTAAAATTCTCATCGTTCTTTTCAAATTCCTCTGTGGCTTCATTGCTCTCTATTTCTGAACCCACTCCAACCCTACAACCCTTCGAGATTGCTTCAGTCCTCCAAATCTAACCTCTTGCACCAAAATAGTTGTGATGTGCATCCTGATTTTGCTTGCATCTATTTTTAAGAACAGTGAGCTGGGTAAAAGGAGGCGAGAAGGGCCAGATCCATTACGTAAGTTCCTTTAAGGAGCAAGATTATTTCCTCCAGGCCCACCAAGCTAACCTGCAAACCAACACCCCACAGTGACTGATGATTCCACTCAGGTCCACAATCACCTCCCATCACCAACAGCCCCCATCACTGACTGTTGTGTATTACTTAGTCGCGTAACAGGGACATTCTGGAGAAAGTCACAGACTCAGGATAAAGTCAATTAAGAACTGATTATTATTTACATAGTACTATATGCACTCTCATCAAGCCTCCTAAGTTAGCATCCTTGGTGCTGCTCGCTCTGCTCTCCAGCCTAACCTCATGTGACTACAACATCATCACTCTTACAGTGGGAGGGGTTGCTCTCACTGTTTTCAGCATTAACCTTTTACATCCTTGTACTACACTGACTCTCACACAAAATCCCCCTAAAATCACCCCCAACAACCCCCCAACCATACTTTACCCTCTCCTCATCCCATCCCATAATGTCTATCCCCACCAACCACAAAACCTACCTGATCTTGGGCTGTCTGTTGAAGCCTTCCTCACCCAATAGGCAGCCGAGCCTGTCAATAAGGGTGGGAATTTGTTTTTAAAAAATACACATGATGCGGAGTGAAAAATCCATAGCATTCGGGGAAATCCACACTTCCTGGTTTCTGACCATAACTCTTCCCCAAAACCCACCCAATGAACATCACGACCTAAATGTCAGCAGTAGGTCATTGGCAATAAAGGGCATTGGTGAGGCTACATGTGAAGTACTGTGCACAATGTTGGTCTCCTTATCTAAGGAAGGACATACATACCCTGGAGGGAGTGCAATGAAGGTTCATTCGACTGGATCCTGGATGAGGGGATTGTCCTATGAGGAGAGATTGATTAGATTGCTTTTGATAAGGTCCCGCATGGGAGATTGGTTAAAAAGGTTTAAACTAGTTTGGCAGGGGGATGGGAACCGGAGCCACAGATCAGTGGATGCGGTAGCTGTTGAAGAGGCAGATACCGAGTGCAGAGAGTCTGTGAGGAAGGTTAGACAGTTGACAGGGCAAAGTTGCAGCCAGTATGATGGGTTGAAGTGTGTCTATTTTAACGCAAGAAGTGTCAGGAATAAGGATGATGAACTTAGAGCATGGATCAGTACTTGGAGCTACGATGTTGTGGCCATTACGGAGACGTGGATATCACAGGGGCAGGAATGGATGTTGGATGTTCCAAGGTTTAGATGGTTCAAAAGGAATAGGGAGGGAGGTAAAAGAGGTGGGGGAGTGGCATTGTTAATCAGGGATAGTATCACAGCTGCAGAAAGGGAGGTTTTCGAGGAGGGTTTGTCTACTGAGTCATTATGGGTGGAAGTCAGAAACAGGAAAGGAGCAGTCACTTTGTTGGGAGTTTTCTATAGACCCCCCAATAGCAACAGAGACATGGAGGAACAGATTGGGAGGCAGATTTTGGAAAGGTGCAGAAGTAACAGGGTGAAGTCATGGGTGACTTCAACTTCCCTAATATTGATTGGAACCTCCTTGGTGCAAATAGTTTGGATGGAGCAGTTTTTGTCAGGTGTGTCCAGGAAGGTTTCCTGACTCAATATGTAGATAGGCCGACTAGAGGGGAGACTATGTTGGACTTGGTGCTTGGCAATGAACCAGGCCAGGTGGCAGATCTCTCGGTGGGAGAGCATTTCGGTGATAGTGATCACAACTCCCTGACCTTCACTATAGTCATGGAGAGGGACAGGAGCAGACGGGATGGGAAAATATTTAATTGGGGGAGGGGGAATTACAATGCTATTAGGCAGGAACTGGGGAGCATAAATTGGGAACAGATGTTCTCAGGGAAATGCACGACAGAAATGTGGAGGTTGTTTAGGGAGCACTTGCTGCGACTGCTGGATAGGTTAGTCCCGATGAGGCAGGGAAAGGATGGTAGGGTGAAGGAACCTTGGATGACAAGAGATGTGGAACAGCTAGTCAAGAGGAAGAAGGATATTACTTAAGGTTGAGGAAGCAAGGATCAGACAGGGCTCTAGAGGGTTACAAGGTAGCCAGGAAGGAACTGAAGAATGGACTTAGGAGAGCTAGAAGGGGACATGAAAAAGTCTTGGCGGGTAGGATTAAGGAAAATCCCAAGGCGTTCTACACTTATGTGAGGAACAAGAGGATGGCCAGAGTGAGGGTAGGGCCGATCAGGGATAGTGGAGGGAACTTGTGCTTGGAGTCGGAGGAGGTAGGGGAGATCCTAAATGAATACTTTGCTTCAGTATTCACTAGTGAGAGGGACCTGGTCGTTTGTGAGGACAGCGTGGAACAGGCTGATATGCTCGAACAGGTTGAGGTTAAGAGGGAGGATGTGCTGGAAATTTTGAATGATATGAGGACAGATAAGTCCCCGGGGCCAGACAGGATATACCCAAGGATATTACGGGAAGCGAGGGAAGAGATTGCTGCGCCTTTGGCGATGATCTTTGCGTCTTCACTGTCCACTGGAGTAGTACCAGATGATTGGAGGGTGGCAAATGTTGTTCCCTTGTTCAAGAAAGGGAATAGGGATAACCCTGGGAATTATAGGCCAGTCAGTCTTACGTCGGTAGTGGGCAAATTAGTGGAGAGGATTCTGAGAGACAGGATTTATGATTATTTGGAAAAGCATGGTTTGATTAGAGACAGTCAGCATGGCTTTGTAAGGGGCAGGTCATGCCTCACAAGCCTTATTGAATTCTTTGAAGATGTGACAAAACACATTGATGAAGGAAGAGCAGTGGATGTGGTGTATCTGGATTTTAGCAAGGCGTTTGATAAGGTTCCCCATGGTAGGCTCATTCAGAAAGTAAGGAGGCATGGGATTCAGGGAAAGTTGGCTGTCTGGATACAAAATTGGCTAGCCCATAGAAGTCAGAGGGTGGTAGTAGATGGAAGGTATTCAGCATGGAGCTCGGTGACCAGTGGTGTTCCACAAGGATCTGTTCTGGGACCTCTGCTCTTTGTGATTTTTATAAATGACTTGGATGAGGAAGTGGAAGGCTGGGTTAGCAAGTTTGCCGATGACACATAGGTTGCTGCAGTTGTGGATAATGTGGAAGGCTGTTGTAGGTTGCAACAGGACATTGACAGGATGCAGAGCTGGGCTGAGAAGTGGCAGATGGAGTTCAACCTGGAAAAGTGTGAAGTGATTCATTTTGGAATGTCGAATTTGAATGCAGAATACAGGCTTAACACAGGATTCTTGGTAGTGTGGAGGAACAGAGGGATCTTGGGGTCCATGTCCATAGATCGCTCAAAGTTGCCACCCAAGTTGATAGGGTTGTTAAGAAGACGTATGGTGTGTTGGCTTTCATTAACAGGGGGATTGAGTTTAAGAGCCGCGAGGTTATGCTGCAGCTCTATAAGGTCCTGGTTCGACCACACTTGGAATATTGTGTTCAGTTCTGGTCGCCTCATTATAGGAAGGATGTGGAAGCTTTAGAGAGGGTGCAGAGGAGATTTACCAGGATGCTGCCTGGACTGGAAGGCATGTCTTACGAAGAAAGATTGAGGGAGCTAGGGCTTTTCTCATTGGAGCGAAGAAGGATGAGAGGTGACTTGATAGAAGTTTTAAAGATGATGAGAGGCATAGATAGAGTGGATAGCCAGAGACTTTTTCCCAGGGTGGAAAGGGCTATCACCAGGGGGCATAATTTTAAGGTGATTGGAGGAAGGTGTCGGGGAGATGTCAGAGGTAGGTTCTTTACACAGAGAATGGTGGGTGTGTGGAATGCACTGCCAGCGGTGGTAGTAGAAGCAGATACGTTAGGGGCATTTAAGCGACTCTTGGATAGGTACATGGATGATAGTAGAATGAAGGGTAGGTAGTTAGTTTGATCTTAGAGTAGGTTAAAGGTTCGGCACAACTTCGTGGGCCAAAGGGCCTGTACTGTGCTGTACTGTTCTATGTTCTATGTTCTATGTCAGAGTGCATGGAATCCAGGACAATTTGGCAAATTGGATCCAAAATTGACTTAGTGGCAGGAGGCAGAGGGTGATGGTTGAGGGTTGTTTTTGCGAATGGAAGCCTTTGACCAGTGGGGTACCACAGGGATCGGTGCTGGGACCCTTGCTGTTTGTAGTGTACATTAATGATTTAGATGTGAATAAAAGAGGTATGATCAGTAAGTTCGCAAATAACATGAAAATTGGTGGTGTCGTAAATCTTTCTTTTGGGCCTCCTTATCTCGAGAGACAATGGATACACGCCTGGAGGTGGTCAGTGGTTTGTGAAGCAGCGCCTGGAGTGGCTATAAAGGCCAATTCTGGAGTGACAGGCTCTTCCACAGGTGCTGCAGAGAAATTTGTTTGTTGGGACTGTTGCACAGTTGGCTCTCCCCTTGCGCCTCTGTCTTTTTTCCTGCCAACTACTAAGTCTCTTCGACTCGCCACAATTTAGCCCTGTCTTTATGGCTGCCCGCCAGCTCTGGCGAATGCTGGCAACTGACTCCCACGACTTGTGATCAATGTCACACGATTTCATGTCGCGTTTGCAGACGTCTTTATAACGGAGACATGGACGGCCGGTGGGTCTGATACCAGTGGCGAGCTCGCTGTACAATGTGTCTTTGGGGATCCTGCCATCTTCCATAGGTGTCGTAAATAATGAGGAGGAAAGCCTTAGATTAAAGGACGATATAGATGGGCTGGTCAGATGGGCAAAGCAGTGACAAATGGAATTTAATCCTGAGAAGTGTGAGGTGATGCATCTTGGGAGGACTAACAAGGCAAAGGAATATACTATGGATGGTAGGACCCTAGGAAGTACAGAACGTCAGAGGGACATTGGTGTACTTGTCCATAGATCACAGGTAGATAAGGTGCTTAGGAAAGCATATGGGAAACTTGCCTTTATTAGCCAAGACATAGAATATAAGAGCAGGGAGGTTATGCTGGAGCTGTATAAAATGCTAGTTAGGCCACAGCTGGAGTATGTGTACAGTTGGCACACTATAGGGAGGATGTGATTGCGCTGGAGAGGGTGCTGAGGAGATTCACCAGGATGTTGCCTGGGCTGGAGCATTTCAGCTATGAACAGAGACTGGAAGGCCAGGGTTATTTTCCTTAGAGCAGAGAAGGCTGAGGGGGGGGGGGGGGAACCTGATTGAGGTATTCAAAATTATGAGGGGCATTGATAGGTTAGATGGGAAGAAACTTTTTCCCTTCGCAGAGGGGTCAATAACCAGGGGGCATAGATTTAAGGTAAGGGGCAGGAGGTTTAGAGGGGATTTGAGGAAAAAAAATTTCACCCAGAGGGTGGTTGGAATCTGGAACACACTGCCTAAAGGGGTGGTAGAGGCAGGAACCCTCACAACATTTAAGAAGTATTTAGATGTGCGCTTGAAATGCCATAGCATACAAGGCTACAGGCCAAGTGCCGGAAAATGGGATGAGAATAGATAGGTGCTTGATGGCAGCACAGACACGATGGGCCAAAGGGCCTGTTTCTGTGCTGTATAACTCTATGACTATATGAGATGAGGCCTATATTACTTGGAGTTTAGAAGAAGGAGAGGTGATGTAATTGAAACTTCTAAAATTCTTAATGGGCTTGACAGGGTAGAATTTGAGAAAGATGTTTCCCCGGCCGGGGAATCTAGAACACAGAGTCGCAGTCTCAGAATAAGCGGTTGGCCATGACTGAGAATTTTTTTCACTCAAAGGGTTGTGAACCTTTGGAATTCTCTATCCCATAGAGCTGTGGATACTCCGTCGTTGAGTACATTCAACATAGAGGTCGATAGATTTTTGGGTACTAAGGGAATTCATGGATAAGGGGAGAGTACGCGAAGGCGGAGTGGTGGTAGAAGACCAGCCATGATCTTGTTTAATGGCAGAGCAGGTTCAAAGGGCCAAATGGCCTACTCCAACTCTTATTTCTTATGCTGTTACGTTCTTTGAGGCAGTCAATACAGTTCAGCGAGGGCAGGGATGATGGGTGAATGAGACTTGAATTGAATTAGGATGATGGCACAGAGTTTTGGATGAGTTTAGGTTTACAGAGGGTGCAAGGAAAATCCAATTCTCTTTTGAAAGTTACTCTTCAATCTGATTCCACCACCCTTTCAGGTAGTGCATTCCAGATCATAACTACTCGCTATTAAAAAAATGTTCTCCTCATTTCCCCCCAGTTCTTTTGCCAATTATCTTAAATCTATGTCCACGGATTCCTGACACTTCTGCCACAGGAAGTAGTTTCTCTTTAGATACTGTATCAAAACCCTTGATAATGATCAAATACCCTCTGAACCTTCTTTGCTCTAAGGAGAAAAATCCCAGCTTTTCCAGTCTCTCCACATAATTGAAGTTTTTCATCTCTAATACCAGCCCAGTAAATGTCTTCTGCACCCTGTCCAAGGTGTGGACATCCTTCCTAAAGTGTGGTGCCCAGAACTGTACAGTATATAGGGCGGCACGGTGGTGCAGTGGTTAGCACCGCAGCCTCACAGCTCCAGGGACCCGGGTTCAATTCTGGGTACTGCCTGTGCAGAGTTTGCAAGTTCTCCCATGGGTTTTCGCCGGGTGCTCTGGTTTCCTCCCACAGCCAAAGACTTGCAGGTGATAGGTAAATTGGCCATTGTAAATTGCCCCTAGTGTAGGTAAGTGGTAGGGAATATGGGATTACTGTAGGGTTAGTATAAATGGGTGGTTGTTGGTCGGCACAGACTCGGTGGGCCGAAGGGCCTGTTTCAGTGCTGTATCTCTAAATAAATAAAATAAAATATTCCAGCTGTGGGCTAACCAGTGATTTATAAAGGTTTTATAAAACCTATACTAGGTCTTCCCAGTCATGAGGAGTTGGCATGGCTCTGACATTTTCAATCTTATCTGGGTCTGGGTGTATTCCTGTGGCAGAATATATCGATCTAAAGAAGTTGATGTGCCCAACGTTGACCTGGCACTTCCTGCTATTAAACACAAGGACCTCACAGCAGGCAGCCAGCATTAGTAAATGCAAAATCTGGTCATGCTCTGCCTTGGCCTGCCCCATCACCACAATATTGTTGGCTATACAGAGACAGCCTGGGACATTTTCCATTATTCTGTCCATGTACTGTTGGAAAACAACCTGGCTGATGCACATATCAAATGGTAACCGTATGAAACTGTATCTCCCAAATGGCATTCTAAAAGTTGTGAGTAGCTGGGACTTCTTGGCTGACCAGTAGCCATGCTTCGCATTAAGCTGAGGATTCAGCTCCTCCAGGGTCTGGATTTTATGCAGCCATCTCTTGAGGACTAAATTTAGTAATCGGAGGTCTAAGCAAATCCTGAGATTGCCATTTTTCTTCAACACGCAGTAATGGAGCTGCACCAATAGGAATGATGTTACACTCGGTGGATGACTCTGTTGCACTCCATCTCATCCAGCTCCACTTTAAGCTTCTCTTGAATGTGTACGCTGCACTTCCTTGGCACGTCAATAGCAGGAACTACATCCTCCTTCATGTGCACTATTGCATCACCCTTGAAATGGTCGATTGCATCAAACCTGTCTGGATAAAGTAGTTTCAAGTCTTTAACTGACTCAATGCACTCCTTTTTGCAACCTTCCATACCTTTCAGTGTGGTTTTGTGATGATTCATAAATCTTGGCATACGGGAAATCCTGCAACAGCTGGTCCAGTTGTGTCTACAATATAAAACATTTGTGGTAGTCATTCTGAACTCCTATAACTGCAACGTAAAGTTATTGTTCCAATGTATTTGATTGAAGAACCATGGTAGGCAGTGAACCTAGCCATGGTAGGTTGCACCATAGATTCCCATTTCTTTAAGTACACGTCCTTCAGTATACGATGGGCAGAATATTTGCACTTGCTCCAGTGTCGATTTTTACTCTGAGTTTATGCATGCCACTCTTCTGTGGACATATAATCCCGATCATAGCGAATGCCTCACATTGATCCAAATTAACTATGTGAAATGTTTGCTCGAGTGCATTCTTCATTCGTTCCCTCCTGACAATCCGTCTCTCTGCTAAGCTGATGTACCTGCTTGGGTTTTTGTTGTGTGTTGGCATACCTTTTGTTGTGTTTGCCAGCCTGTCTTGCAGACGTTCTCTCTGCATGTGATCTGCCACCATTCCTGTTCTACACTGCCTGTCCTCACATGCCACAAGCGTTGCATAGGTCCTGGTATGGCAGACCACTGCGAGTTGGGTGACTCAGGCCACATTTGCCACAAGGCTTAGCAGACGTCTGAGCCTTGGTTACCATACTAATTGTCATATCTGCCCCCAACGCTTGTAACTGTTGGTGCCCAGCCACCATGGTTTCAGATTTCCTTCCATCATTGAATGATGCATCTATGTGGTGCCTTTTCTTCTTTTCTAGCTGGTCTTTTTGAAAGACCTGTAGTGGGGTAGATGCGATTACACGCTCTATAACCTGTTCCCACAGTTCAATATCTGTGAAGTCACATTCTTGAGCTTTGTCTCAGCACTTTGCAACAAACTGGTCCATGGACGCATCTTGCCTTTTCAGGTAGTTCATAAGATCAAGCCCATGTACTCGGAAATTGACCAATTACCTTGAGTTGCTCCTCCAGGAATATCCACAGCTAGCTTAAAAGCAAAATACTGCGGATGCTGGAAATCTGAAACAAAAACAAGAAATGCTGGATTCACTCAGCAGGTCTGGCAGCATCTGTGGAAAGAGAAGCAGAGTTAACGTTTTGGGTCAGTGACCCTTCTTCGGAACGAAGAAGGGTCACTGACCCAAAACATTAACTCTGCTTCTCTTTCCACAGATGCTGCCAGACCTGCTGAGTGAATCCAGCATTTCTTGTTTTTGTCCACAGCTAGCTTCTCTGGTTTGCTCATTTCTTGATCCAGGAAGCACAGTTCCATCCATTGTTGAAACAGTTTAAGCTCAAACACTATGTCCATTGCCTTCCAATCCATAATTGTATACCTGAAAGATATTTTCTGGATAATCCGGCTTTTTATAAATATAAGACTTTTGACAGGCATTCATTTACCAGGCATATTTGGTTCTCATTTAGACAGATTCATTTTCTGCAGGCCTTATCCTTTGAGAGTGAGATGACAACTGCTTTCTTTGGTTACACAGCTCATTTTTTTTACCTGATAGCGCAGTTTTTGTCTGCGGAGAGCGTCAGCTTGCAATACCAGCAGCTGCCACAGCCAGCCTTTTACATTGTGCTGGACCTCTAGTGACGCTGTTCAGTTCTTCCAGCTCTTTTTGAATTAGGCCCCACCCATGAAGAAAAAACATGGAAACCTAATGAAATAATGGCAGAAGCTGCTTTCAATTTTTCAATCCACTGCCAGATTAGTTGAAAGCTCTGATCCCCTGGCACATTGCCTACTGTACTCACAGTGTTTCAACACCTCCAGGTCCTGTTTGCACTCTGAGAACTTCAGAAAAAAATCAAATGTTGCTACAATGTAATATTTGATGGTCTTCAGAAAAATATATTCCACACATTGTCACCATGCAATATTACTTCTTCCTCTGGTATGTGAACCATTGTAAGAGTCACGGGACTCCAAGTAATATCCAAAGAATGCAAGACTTTTTATTGTAACTTAACTGGAATATATAATATAGTATAGATAGTTATGAAATGCTTCCTTTTAAAATATTTGTTGAGAACGCATGTTTAAAAATTGTGGAAATTGATTCGTTTGGAAGACTGAAGAGATTCCATAGATGCTGGACTTTGTTTTGTTCAAGAAAAAACCACTGAAAGGACATTGGGACTTTGTTTTAAAAACACACCTACTGGAAGTCACACATCTTCAACTAAGTAAACAGCAGGAGCCTTCTGACTAGGGGAGTTGTTTACGGAGAAGTGACATGTCAAGATTTATGGTGGTCAAGAGTTGGTTTAATTTTGTATATGGTTTTGAGTCAGTTGGCAGTCAGCCTGCTAAGAAAGAAGCCACTGGCTTATCATTTTCCATCTCTTTGAGAAACCTTGAGAATCCAATGTGGGAAATAGAGAAACTAATGCTGCATTTCACCTGAAAAGCCTGCCAGACTAATCCCTGATGTCGCCTGACGAGAACTTCTCCAAAAAGATCCGAGTGACAGCCGTCTATGCATATTTGGATGCCAGAATAAAGGGACAACTGATATCATTCCACATCTTCTTATTTTCTTCAAGAATTAACAAGTATTTGGCCAAAATTGTTTTTGGTCTTTTTTGTAAAGAGATCTCTGCAGAGAAAACTTCTTTATTGTTTCTTTAACCTCTGTGTGTGTGTGTGTGTGTGTGTTAATTTTGAAGGGAACTTTAATATTTCAACCTGTGTGTTAAGCTTTGCATCTTTATTGAATACGTCTTATTTTATAATAATATTAAAGAAACCTTGTTGGTGGATTTTATTCTGAAAGTAAAATAGATAAAATATATAATTGGCCATATCAATAACTGGCTAAAGCATTTAAATATATGTTGTGATCTGTGGCGAAGTGGAACGAGAGAAAGACAGGGCACTCCTCCAGCCTCATAACTATATATTGTATTAATATATATATGCATATCTACTATACACGAGCACATCTACACACATCTTATGCTGTCACGCTACACCCACAACTCCCTGGTCATGTGTGGTGTGACATCACTTCCTCTGGTGACCTTCATTAACAGCCTTTAAATGTGGTGCCACAACAGAAGGTTCATTCAAGATTGGGGAATCACATACCCTTCTACCATCAGTCAGAGAACCTCAGGACACATACAAAGCAAAACACGTGTTGGTGCATAACTATCCATTTTGCAGACTGGTCAGGAACTAGCTTTTCCTTTTACGCCTGTTAGTGTAAAATTACTATTATATTCAGCAGTAGCTGCATGACGTTTCCTCAAACAATGGGTGCTTCCATTTATTGTTGCTGAGAGCACTTGTCTCTGCACAATAACTATTGTTTATTCTGCAGACACATTAAACAAATATATAATTTCAAGGCACAGGTAGTAAATGTTCCAACAAAGTTGCTGGAAAATTCCTGTCATTCAAGAGGAACTGGTTATGAGGTTGTTATATACAAGGGCTGGAGATGGGCTTCAGTCAAATCCTATATGACAATTGCAATAATATGGTGCCCTCTACATGGAACGGTGATCAGCTAGATTTCATTTCCCATGGGACTTAAATGAAGAGAAGGCAAAAACAAATCTGGAAGAGAGAGAATGAGAAAAAGCAATAGTCAAATACAACAAGTAGAGAACAGAGGACAGAATGAAAGTGTAAGGATTAGGAAAGAAGAAAGTTAAAATTTAACTCTGGATCAAAGTTCTTCGTATAACAAGAACAGGTTTTCTGTCCCTATGCACTCATAGCTTAAGAGATACCAATGAATGTACTCAAACAGCAGTAAAAACAAACAAAAATTACAAAGAAAATATGGGGAATGCTTTATTTTAATTAAATTTAAATTGAATTGTGAAAGTATTGACAGATCCTTGAAGTTAACTGAGAATAGTATGTGCCAGGATTGTGCCAACAATCTGTAGATATTAGATCTGGTCAGCAGTAACAATGTTAGTAAATGGTTAATGAAGTGGAGTCTATTTAACTCCACTGTTCTCTAAAATCCATTACCTGTTGATGTAAAAAAAACTCTTTAAAATTCACTGTTTGCTTGTGATTGCAATGGTAGATATTATTCTTCCCAAGGATATAGGGCAGCTTAAATGGTTCTGTTAGTTTCATTTTCATTGCCCACCATCATCAATTACCAGTAATATATATTTTTGCTGCTTCACTTACTCCAGTTAATAGCTTATTGAAAGGTTTAAAATAGAAAGGGTTCCTTTTGGCTACAGACCATTCCTCATTTAATAGCACAATAAATGACTTATCAAAGCTCACAGTTAACAGCAAAAATGTCATAGTAACTTTTGAAATTGTCTAATTTCTGAGAGAGTGATCCCATTCCAGTTCACTTTCTTAGTGCTCTTCGGATGAAGGGTCACTGACCCGAAACGTTAACTCTGCTTCTCTTTCCACAGATGCTGCCAGACCTGCTGAGTGATTCCAGCATTTCTTGTTTTTGTTTCAGATTTCCAGCATCCGCAGTATTTTGCTTTTATTTTAGTGTGAATCCTGTAGGATCATTTCCTCCATACACTAGCATTAGCCAATCAGTAAATGCATTGCTTGTGAATTTGACATAGCAAATAATTCTATTCATTTAACATTGCTCATGGTGCATGTATGTTAAGGGCAGGCAGTGAAGTGATTTCCCTCTTCCCTTACTGCCAACCAGTCTTAAGCATTGGGGAGATTAAGACTTGACTAGCATATGGTTAAGCCTATGGCAATAACATAATACAGTACTTGGATGACAGGCCGAGACATGTTGTATAAAACTCTTGAGCTTCAGGAACCATGTAAGACCATAACAAAAGATCCAACTGCTAAGCCAGATTCAACCAAGCACCTTATAAAACAGATCAAATGTATCTGCCTGTCACTCATTGGATTAACTCAAGCAATTAAATATAAAGCAGCCTATGTACGTGAACTACTCGAGCTAATCCCTTGATTGACGGGTGCGATGGCTGAGCTGTCGTGTAGGGATTTCTCCAAACTAGTTGGCTGCTAAATATAGCTTCAGCTGATGAGCAGCCAAAGGACCTGAAGTAATTACATTTTCAACAGCGCACTAAGACAGGAAAAAGCTGTATATATGTATAATATATACACAGACAGAAACTGAGTAAGTGAAAGCAAAAATATATAATGCTCACCAATGCTAATCAGCTGACTTACATTATGTTGGAACACTTAGTCAATAGTCCAATATTCGTAGGTTCACCCCTCAATCCCAATCTCTTGCTGGGGTATGGTTCCAAGAGCACTGGTATCTCTCCAAAACCCTGTCCTGAGATGAACATTCTTTGTGTGTGAGCCTAGACTCTTATCGGCAGGCTATTTGAGCATGGAGGGCCTCGCAACTATTCTGATCCTTTTCCCACCCAATGTTCACACACAAGCATGTTGCATCGGGGGTCATTGGAGAGTTGTCAGGACTGCAAACCCGATCTTATTTTTTTTGTTCTCTAGTCCAGGAGAGCTGAAATCCAATTGTGGTGCCTCAATTGCTAATCTAGCTGTAGTCAGCTAACTCAGCACAAACCTTGAATGGAGCCTGCGCCCTATGGTCTATGTGGGTTACTACTAGCTCATGCAGTGTCTGTACCTGCTAAACCATCAGGGAAAACAAAATAAATAAGCTCTAGTCACTCCGTAGTGTAGAGCTTCAATAGCACTGACACTGATTTCAATGCATTTTTGTTAACACATATTCTGCACAGTGTATGTACTGTACAGCACATTCACCCATTAACTGAGAATATCATGAGTATAGTTTTATCAGATCAGAAAAATTAGGCTCTTTAGAAATTTAGCTGGGTTGGAAATGAAGCAATGAGATTTAAACTCTCATCTTTTAATTTGTCAGATTAACCTTTTACCACCTTGAGAGAGTAGGTGTTGGTGTTTCAGTATTTCTATGGCTGGATTTTACACTGAATATGCTAATTTTCTGTCTTAGCTATTATACATGAATGCATGCCAAATGTAAAGCCACTACACTCAGAAGCACAGGCAGCAATTTTAGAAAAGAGATTGTTTTCAGAAGATATGGCTGTGTTTTTAGTTTCCTCGGCTCCTTGTGAAAAACCTATCAGCAAGTAATCTGAAATGAAGTTTACATATTCAGTTATGGATTGAGTTTATCAAACTGTATTACATTAAATATCTTCTCTGGAGAAACAGCATGAGGTAAAATTGCACAATATCACATCACAGGTTTTTCTAATATTTATAGCAGGCATTTTGTTCTTTGTTCTGCATCTTCTGTTTATGCAGAACAAGGGGAAAAGAAGGTATAATTTACATAACTGCCATCAGCACATGGAGATTCTGCAATTTCTGGCAATGCAAAATGTAGTAGGTGCTTTAATCCTACATCACTGAAATGCAGTATTACTGGGGAAATTGACAGTGTTGGCTGTTCGCTGAAATACCCTGAAGCACTTTACCACAAAGACTTCAAATCCTGTAATAAATCGGTATTTATTAATTGCAGTGATCAATGGAAAAATGCCAAAGGTGTAATTATTTAGCGCACTTACTAATGAAAGCAAAACTTTCACCACCAGAACATTTAAATCAAGAGCTGTAACATTTTTTGTGTGTTTGGAACTATGTGCTTTTGTCCTGCATTGCTGCAGTCTCCCTTTACAAAGGAACATCTTCAGTTTCTCCTTCATTTCACCTCTGTGGATGATCCAGTGTGGAAGGGCAGACCGAGACTGCTAATCTCTTTATAGCTGTCAGAAGCTGATTTCTACTTGCGATGAGACGGATAGCAAATTAACTCTTTTCCTTCCCCAAGTAGGAATCCAGTGTGGCTGATGATTGATGACATTTGTCATGTCATTTTAAAATGTTTTTGTTATTAGCAGCATATGAATTTGTAATAACTGGAATGTGAGGACTGTCCTCTGTGGCCTCCCTTTTAATTGCTAGTGCATCAAAGAATCATAAATTGATTAAAAATACCTGTTTAATTGCTATTGGCTTTCCCAGACACTCATTAAAATGCTGAGACTCCAAACATCTTGCTTATAATATTGTGGGGTGCATGTAATACATGTAATATAAGCAGTCAAGGTTTTTGGGTTAGGTCTGAGAAACAGCAGCAAACAGGAAACAATACGCAGTATATTCCAGCTATTGAAAATAAATATTAAGGCACTCGGAGGCTCACTGCACTTAAATTAAAAATATTTTTGATGTCAATATATTTTTTACTAAAGGATTTGCATGTCCTTTTTATTTGAGAATGAAATTTTTTTCTGCCCTCCTGAAGCCGTTAAAGCCTTGCTGGTGCATTGTTCCATGGGCATCAATTATCCTCCAATACTTAGCCCAATTGGCTGTGACCCATGTGTGAGCCTTGATAAGCCATAGAAGGTCCATTATAGCACCTCAATTTGTTGGATTGCAATCAGAAATGGTAAACAAGGCTGATTTTCCACATCATAACCCAGGTTGTATCTATCTAAACAAAGTATGCCTTTCTCTATCCAAGTTGAACTCAGCCAACTCAGCACAGGCTGGGATCAAATTCAGAACTTTTCTGTCTGGATAGCTTGGCCACTCAATGAGTAAATCTGTTGAGCCATGATAATGAAACTGCCTATTTAGACTCAGTATTTCCTCCTTCATTAGGTTTATAAAACCCCGCTTGCCCTCTTTTAATCATTGCATCCTGCTAAACCTCAGTTTCTCTCTTAAACCTTAACAGTGCCCTGGCCTATAGGTGAGAAACAGTGAGAGGAGGTGGTTGTGTTAAATTGTTCACTCTTGAATTCCGAGTACACAAAGTTTCACATATGCTTATTTAAACACATGGCAATATGTAGTATAAATGGCTTAAACAAAACTCTTACCACCAGGATTTATGAGAAACCTATCAAAAAAACAGGAAATCTAACATCATCTTACTGCTGTCGTGTGACAAACCCAAGTCAGGGATGTAATGGCCACTTACAGGTTCCCTCAAAACTACAGAAATGGTGTAAACAGTTTCATTTCATAAAGAGAACATCACAACCTGAGAACATTAGA
This sequence comes from Heterodontus francisci, assembly GCF_036365525.1. Taxonomy (NCBI): domain Eukaryota; kingdom Metazoa; phylum Chordata; class Chondrichthyes; order Heterodontiformes; family Heterodontidae; genus Heterodontus; species Heterodontus francisci. The sequence continues at coordinate 28,950,911 of NC_090382.1, forward strand.
AACTTGCAAAATTACAATTTTCCATTCACACTTTTAACAACTTGAAGAGTCCGAAAACTGCTGTATTATTTTGTTGCCCCTTCATCATACGTTCAGAAATTTGTTTTGGAAAACAACTCTTGGGCGGGGTTGGCATGAGAACAGAATGCTGTTTGCAAGTTTCCTAAAATTCATGTTTATATTTCAGTCTTCAGTTTGGGGAAATTATACACATCCAAAATGTCTATATCTGACCTGTTCTCTCCATGTATGCTGATCAACCTGCTGAATATTTGCTGAAAGCTGTTTTTCTTTCAGTTTTGGAAATTCGGTGAAAATATAGTCAAAAGTTGTCCAAAAGCAAAATCTTGGAAAGTAGCAGTGTGTACTTGTGCAGCATGAATTTTTCAAACTTGCTTTCTCCCTTCCTTGCTTTATGGCATTCACTCTTTCTGGCATAATGTTTCAAGGTTTCTAAACAGTATGGCCACTCATATTGTGAGGCTAACAAGTGTAACCAGGCTAGTCGACAAGTGGAATACATCACAACAGAGCTTGATCCATCCTCACAGCAACTGGGGTCACTGTGCAGCAACCAGGCGCGGGAATCCTGCGAGATTTCTCTCCCTGTTAGTCTGGACTGCTGAGACCAACGGCAGCATTTCAATTGCTGCATTGATTGAGATCAATTAGCTCAGCATGGAGGATCAAAGCGATGCAGTCTAATCTGTGTGGCTCTGTATTACAGCAAATGGTCCTTTTATCCATTCAATTATTAGCAGAGCTGATAATGTACAGTTTGCATGTATTTAATTAGAAAGCCAAGTTGTGAAGGCAGACACAATAGTAGGGAGCAGTGCACAGGATCGCCGCAACTGATAACATGGTGCATGATGAAGAACTTCACTGTATCATATTGCTGCTGTTCTATAATGGGAATCTCCTTCATCAGGCAGTGGTCAGAGACACTAAATCTAACTTATTCACTTGATCGGTTCCCAGAGAGTTAAGTGCAGTTAAAGATGTGTTCCAAAGGTGGCAGTGACTTCTGTATATCCTTCAGGGCAAATTTTATTTGAAAGATTTAGATCATTATCAGAACTGCTGTGATGAGGAGGCCAGGCAAAGGCTTGTACTTTATTGGCAATAATTCAAAAAATATCAAGGACAGATATTAGCAGAAAGGTTCAATTTGATTATTATATAAGATCTGCTGTCTCCTGTCACTATTATTAGCTTGGTAACATTTATCCCGGCTACTGCTGGCTTCTCAGATCCTGACTTCAACAAATGAAAAAGCACTTTTATTCAATCAAAGGTCAAAATGCTCCTATATCACGACAGACTTATTTGGAAAAGCTGAGATTGCAGCAGAGACACACATTACCAATTTCCTTTCTTTTGGTGGCCAGAGCTCATTAACTTACTCAAGCATCTCCAAAGCAAGCGACTGAGAAATCTCACAGGTTGTGTGATTCCTTTCGGGACATATTCTGTTTGCTTTAGTCTGGATAATTTAGGTTCAGGTTGGCAAGAACCCAGGCTTAGGGGTACTGCTGGTGTTTAGTGGAACAGACCACTGATAAGCTTCTTACTGCTGGTCCAACCAGACCAATCTGACCAGTTGGAAAACTGTCTTGCTGTCTTATCTGGAGCCAAGTGATGAGGATCCCAGTGATAGGTCTACCCTTGTTTATCCTAGGACTGAGAGGGCGAGCTGGTCAAATGAGTAACTGTCCTCTGGAACACTGTAGAGCTGTCTGGATCATTACAGAGCTGTCAGTGTCAGCATGGCTCATCTGGTAACACATTTACCTATTAGTCAGAAGACTGTGGGTTCAAGTCCCACTCCAGAGACTTGGGCACAAAATCACAGCTGACACCACAGTGTGGTACAGAGAAATTCCTACACTGAGATTTCAGCTGGCTGACCGCAAGCCATAATTTTGAAGAGTAGCAAGGGAATTCTCCCCAGTGTGCTGGCCAATATTTATTCCTCAATCAACATCACTAAAAAAACAATTATCTGGTCATTATCACATTGCTGTTTCTGGGGGCTTGTTGTGTATTAATTGACTGCTGCGTTTCCTACCTTACAACAGTGACTACGTTTCAAAAGTACTTCATTGACTGTAAAATGCTTTGGGACCTCCTGAGGTTGTGAAAGGTGCTACTTAAATGCAACTCAGTCTTTCTTTCTTTTGGAACAGTTATCAGATTACTGAGCCCATCAGAGAGGGTTCACTAGCATATCATCTTGCAGCCACTTTGACCCATCAAAAAGACTCCACTTGCTGCCTTCAAAAGTGTATAGTCATTAGTTAATCATTAGACAACTGACAAGTCTGAGTTCAAGGCCTTGAACAGCTACCCTGAACGTCTCACAAGCAGCGTGGTGATCAGAACAACTCACCATAAAATGTAAGTATATTGCCACCAGCTTCCTGACTATACCATCACTCCATTAAACAATGGCTTCAGCAGCTGGACATGCAGAGCTTCAGCATCAGCTGCTTCCTCCCTACAATCTAACCACGCTAGGTATCAAACTGGGAATAAATTTGTGCTTGTTCTCATAGCTGGACTCCAAGTTAACATCTTCTAGCAATTGTTATCACAAGTCTCAAGCATTTCCTCATTGCCTATATGACAGACATCTACCTTCAGCACAGTGAAAGGATCTATGCCAAACTGCTTGTTGTATGCCTGCCACCTTGATAATCTCAGTGCCTAAGTCTAATACTACATAACAATTTACTTCTTGTCAACTATTTAATCCAGGTCCTCATGTGAGTGACTTTGGCAAAGAGGCCTGCCCATTGAGCCAATTCCTCCCTCCAGAGGGGTGCTCATTAGCAGGTCAATCCAGCTTGGAGGCCACTCTCTATGCAACCATTGCTCCTTTCCACCACAAATACATCTCACTGTTTGGCCTTGGATCTAGCAAATGGGCGGAAGGAATCCCTTCCATGCTCAGGAGTTTTGAACTATGAAGTAGAACTAACTGTTAGCTACATCCTAGACTTTGCAAGTCTAACCTGTAATGGAATTTCACAGCCATTGAGGAAAGATGGGAAAACCAAAATGCCCTTTGCCTCTTCTGAACATGATCCTGATCCTGAATAAATGTCTAGATGAAAGTTCACATTCCTGTATGACTGTTATCTTCCAGCCAATGCCTTCAAGTTTCCCGACTAAACCAAAAAGCCACAGTACCAAACTTGCAGGGGCCTACCACAATATCATAATGGTTAGCCCATTGTTGAAGATGGTAGACGAACACACTAGATCCCCGGGTGAGTCCAACAATAACATGGTATTATTTGCAAAAAGTATTACAGTTCTTTCAGAAATGTTCAAAATAAACAATCCAAGACCATGCCTTCCAAAACCAAGCAACACATAATTTATGAAGATATTGAATTGGCCACAGTGAATGCCTTGATTTACTCCTTTTCAAGAGAAGATTTTCATTGAGTCTCCAATTCACTTTTACATGGATCTTGGAGTTAGAGTGTACGTCCCAGATACAATTAAGCTTTGGCTGTATGCTTCCATAGCTCCTAGTTTCTTCATGAGGACTGCAAAGTGTAAAGCGTCATCACTGTCTGATCTCATTTCCAGTCTGCCCCATCAATCACAATCAACAAGCAAAACATTACATAGGCACCATCAAAAATATTATGTACAGTTTAAGTATGTGAGTGAATGTTCTGGCATGAAATAATATGACCAGCAAAATAATGAAGGTAGCACAAGTCATTTAATTGTATTACTCTGCTCCTGTGGGTTAAATATCTTAACCCTGCCCTTTTTCAGATCTGTTTACAACTCAGAGCAGTCACATTCATCACCCACTGCTCCAACCACAATTCCAGCTTTTATTTATGCATCAGGGGCCCTAACTTTCTTCCCTCCCTGCAGGGAACTGAAAATATCTAGTGATTCTGAGTTGGCATCATAACAGCTGTCAGTCGGAAGATTGTGGTTTGAGCCCCCAGTCCAGAGACTTGAGCACAAAATTTAGGCTGACATTTTAGTGCAGTGCTGAGGGAGTGCTGCACTATCAGAGATGCTTTCCTTAGGATGAGTTGTTATTGATCCCATGGCACTATTTCATAGAAGAACACAGTTTTCCCCTGTGTGCTGGGCAATATTTATCTCTCAAAATTAGTGAAACAGATTATCTGGTCATTATCACGTTGCTGTTTGTGGGAGGTTGCTGTGCGCAAATTGGCTGCCACATTTCCAACACTTCAAAAGTACTTGTTTTTAATTAATTTGTGGGCATCACTGGCTAGGCCAGCATTTATTTCCCAACCCGAATTACCCTCAACATTTCAGAGGGCAGTTAAGAGTCAACGACACTGCTGTGGATCTGGAGTCACATGTAGGCCAGACCAGGTAAGGATGGCAGATTTCCTTCCCTCAAGGGCAAGTGAACCAGATGGGTTTTTACAACAATGATTTCATGGTTATTATTAGACTAGCTTTTTAATTCCAGATTTATTAATTGAATTCAGATTTCACCATCTGCCATAGTGGAATTTAAATCCACGTCCCCAGAGGATTAACTGGGCTCTGGAGTACTCGTCCAGTGACATTACCACTACACCACCACCTCCCTTGGAACATCCTAACCTAATGAAAAGAGCTGCATAACTGCAAGTTCTTTCTTTAAGATAAAGAAGTCAATCAATAACAGATTGCATGAGAAATATGCATCCTTAAATCACACAAAGCAGATGGTTCTCAATAAGCACGCAACAGAGCAGGAGAGATAACAAAGCAGCTGATTTGCTTCACGTATGCACACAAGTCAATAAACCCAGCAACAATCGGACACTAACAAGAACTTGCAATGGTGCTCCAACATGCAAGACAATCAACTGGGAATTTATGGAATTTTGTAGGAATCTGCGCAAGTGCAAACACTCAATACCAATTGGAAGCATTCAAGATTACCTAATCAACTTATCACTCCCTTAGTTGACTCCTCTCTGTCTGTAGAAATATAAATATAGATCATACAATGTGGTACAGCCATGAGACTTGATGGCTTTGACTCTGTTTGTCCTCAACAATATGGGCTGGATTTTGTGGAGGAGGCAGAGCTCCCAGCTCCAGGCCGAAAAGCCCAGGAAAACCTCACCTTGGCCTTTTCGTGCCTCTCCCCACCAACTCCCTGGATCGACCCCCCAGTGTTTTGAAGCCGAAGTGGCCAGCTCCAGGATTCCCATCCCTTTAAAGGCAGGGATCCTGCCTCCAAGAACTGCTGGCCAACCACAGGGCCGGTATCTCAGCAGTATCTGCAGTATCGCTGCGATTGGTGGTCGCTGCCAGTACTGCAGAGGCCTTGGACCCAGGCCTGGTGCTGGAACCCTAGACCTCAGGTAAGTGAGGTGGGGTCACTGGGGCCAGTCCAGAAGCCTCTGGCGAGGGGTGGGGGCGGTGGGGAAGCCATGAAGATGCAGGGATTGCTGGCAGCGGTCCTCCACGGGCCACAGATTGCCCATGAAGGAGGGATGCCCCACCCCCTCAAACTGTAAGGAGGGTGCCTTGTTTTACAAGGCGCCCTCCCCGTATGTAGGAGGGACCCCCCACCGTCGATTAGATCCAAGCGGTGGTGAGAAGAGGCCCTTTAAGTGGCTCATAGGCCACTTAGGGCCTCAATTGGCCACTAGGTGGGAAGGCCGTCATTGGCCTCTCCGGTCCTTGGCAAACCCGCGTGGCAATGGGCCCTCCACCCGTCGCGATTCTATGGGCCCCCCCGCCTCTGACCCAATCTCAGGTGACCCATAAAATACAGCCCTACGAAGGAGATTGCTGCATAGTAAGGCATTGCCTTGCCATTTATCGTACTCAGTGCCAGCATTAATCACTCACAGATTAGATACAGCGTAGGTCAGAAACAGATAGAAATTCCTATTATACTTCTCTATAGTCACAGGTCAAGTGTAGCACAGGTTAGAAGAAGTAAATTGTGCATGAATTCCAAATTCAGAGCCATATCTACTATTCCACCAACTCTCATTTTCCACTTGCCACATCAGCAAGTTCAGATCTCTCTAAAATAAAATGACCAGTTTAGTGGCAATTCCGTGCAAATTGTGAAAATATTCATGATGTGGAGCCTACATGCAGTAAGAAATGGGTTGAGGCTGCCCACTTATTTCATATAGGACCCTCCTACCTGTCGGAGGCTGGAGTCACTTCTCTAAATGGTTTGTATAGGACTCAAGTTTTGGTCCCAGAGGCTAAAGGAAACTGTTCTAAATCCATTACCCTACACTAGTACACTTACATAAGCATATTGAATAATAGCTCTTTATACATTTTAACTAAACTCTTCTACGCTCTACTCAAAAGCTGAAGCTTTGACATTCTGTAGTATAATCCATTGCAACTTAAAAGCAACACAGTGAAATATTGAGGATGCTACAGTAATACAATGGCAGCAACAGCTTGCATTTATACAGCAGTTTTAAAGTAGCAAAATATCCCAAGTTGTTTCACGGTAACGTAATCAGACAAAATTTGACACTGAGCCAAATAAGAAGATATTGGGACGAGTGACCAAAAGCTTGGTTAAAATGGTTGGTTTTAAGGAGTGTCTTAAAGGAAGAATGTGAGGTAGAGATATGGGAAAGTTTAGGAAGCGAATGCCAGAGCTTAGGGCCTAGACAGCTGAAAGGCAAGGCCGCCAATTATGGGACAATGAAAGCCAAGATGCTCAAAAGGCCAGAACTGGAGAATCGCAGAGATCTCAGATGGTTGCAGCGGAGGAAAAGGTCACAGAGATATGGTAAGTTCAAATGTTATTGATGGAGTGAGGGATGAGGAAAATTAGCTGATTCAGTTCTTCAGGGAACAAAAAATAACAAAATATTAAATGAAATGGTTTAAGTTAGGTACTAATATGGTTGTGACAAAAATGAAGCATTCTTAGCTGTTGAGAATCATTATTGGATTCTTTCTCGTTGGTCAAAGCACCCACAGGTTGAAAATTGATTATTGTCAGCCATTTAAGCAAACTGCAGAGAATTCACAGGGTGGCCAAACAGACTGTAGACCATTTCATAGATATTAATTTGTTAATGTCTGTTAAGTGCAGAACCATTGCACTATTCTTCCCTGTTAGCTATCTGGATAAGTGTTAACTTGCTGCAATCACAGATAGCTCAAATTGGTTGAAACAGATTAATGGGTTTCTCCAGAGGGGTCAAGCCATAGAATTCAAATGCAAACATCTTGTGAATGGCTGGTCAATTAAATATAGTTATGAGAAATACAATTTTAGTGCCTTTGTTCTGGGATATCTAGCTAAATCTCAGTTGTATTGCTACCAGACAGAAGTTAGTCACTCTGAGGTTAATAAAGATAAAAGGTGGATCAGCACGAGTTTGGCTGGTGGTGAGAAAGGCCCTCCCTTTCTGATCTTTCCTGCATGCCCGGAGTCTCACTGCCTCCGCACACTGTTCTCAAGGTGGCTGTGGGGGGGGGGGCAGGAGACCGTCGTCCATCTCCTTCTAGAATGTGCCTTTGCAAAGCAGATCTGGAAAGAGACGCAGTGGTTTTTGTCAAGGTTCATCCTGAGCAGCTCCATAACACGGGACTCAATGCTCTACGGGCTGTTCCCAGGGATTGACACCGAGGTAAACATCAACTCAGTGAAAGATGCTTTTTGGTCTGCCCGAAACTTGCTAGTCTTCCAGCACAAAGAACTGCAGACAACTGAGTGTTGCAGATTGGCACATTCCAAGGTCCAGGTCGACATGCTGAGAGACGCACTAAAGCTTTGGGCAGCTGAGGGGCTGGAAACCATGTAAAATCCCTTGGGTTGTATGCATCAGGAAATATTTGACATGTAATGTAAATGTACATTGTAAATATAACCTTTAATAGCAAGTGTATGTGCTGTACTAAAAGAAACTGATCTGTATTGCACCTAATGTAATGTCAAATTTGAAATGCATTGTTATAAATTTTATGAATAAAGTATAATTTTGGAAAAAAAAAATCAACGACTCCAAGATAATGTGCAGCCACATAATTAAAGGAACTCAATTTTTCAGTTTAATGTTAAGTGTTATTGCAGGAATAGGTGGATTGTTTCCAATATTGACCGATGATTGGCAGGATTGGCAAAGCTGGTGTACCTGCAGTTTAGACGTCTTTCATTCAATATTGCATAGCAACTGTCACTGTGATCTCACAACCAACCCAAACTTGAACTAATGTTGGCTTGACTGCAGTTTTTTTTCAAAAATGTTGAAAAAATGTCCCTTTTATCCCCCTCCTGAAAATTCTGACCCTCTGGTTCCATGCTTAAAAAAATACTCTTCATATGTGATTCCAGGCAGTTGCATTGAAAGGCTATGTCACTTGGCTCAAATAAGTTATGCTAGTGCAAACTGGGGACCAAACCTGGCATCATTACAAAGAATCTCAAAGTGGTAGATTTACACCCATCAGTATAACAAATGCTGCAAAGCCAACTTTTTAAACTTTAACAAGTTTAAAGAAAAGTCCAAGTAATTCACCAACCTTTTAAGCTTTCAATGTTAGAAAAGAGCCACAGGAATACATAAAAGTTACACCACAGAAACTGGCCCAACCAGTCCTTTTTTTCATTCATGGGCATGTGGGCATTGCTGGCTAGGACAGCATTTATTGCCCATCCCTAATTGCCCTTGAGAAGGTGGTGGTGAGCTGCCTTCTCGAACTGCTGCAGTCCATGTTAGGTAGGTACACCCCCAGTGCTGTTAGAAAGGGAGTTCCAGGATTTTGACCCAGCGACAGTGAAGGAACGGCGATATAGTTCCAAGTCAGGATGGTGTGTGACTTGGAGGGGAACTTGCAGGTCGTGATGTTCCCATGCATCTGCTGCTCTCGTCCTTCCAGGTGGTAGTGGTCGCGGGTTTGGAAGGTGCTGTCTAAGGAGCTTTGGTGAGTTGCTGCAGTGGATCTTGTAAATGGTACACACTGTTGCCACTGTGTGTCAGTGGTGGAGGAAGTGAATGTTTGTTAATGGGGTGCCAATCAAGCGGGCTGCATCAGTATTAACCCTGCAAGTAAGCAAATAGTCTCAATCACATTTACCCACCTTGTTGCCCTATCCCTTCATCCCTTTATCCTCTATCCACCAGTCCAACCTAATCTTGACTGTCGGCATTATTACACTCACACAAGGAGCAATTATGAACGATAAAAATGAATTGAGGAATTGAACTCCAAAATGGACACTCTTGCTGCAAGACAAAATGGAGTAAGAGGTCAGGTGACCTCCCCTGTACTACAAACATGCACGGTAACTGCTGAACCAGATGTCATGTCTGGTCAAGTGTTGAAGAAAGCATTAGAAATCCAAATAGCCCATTCAGTGTTAATGGTTACCTTCTTCAACCAGTTGAAATAACAATGACTTTGCAGATTTGGGCTGGGATTTCACAGAGCTCTGAGGTAGGGTCAGAGGTAGGGGGGCACTGAGTATCGTGACGGATGGCAGGAAGGCAGCAGGGTAACAGGCCCGTCGCCTACCCGTTGCCCAGCTGATCTGCCTGGGAGTGGAATAGGCCAATGACAGCCTTCCCGCCCAGAGGTCAATTGAGGCCCTTAAGTGGCTATTAAGGACCAATTAAGGGCCTCTTCCCACTGTCACTGGGATCTTACCAGCGGCAGGGGGGGGGCTCTGCTGCACGGCGAGGACACCTTGGAAAATGAGGCACCCTCCCTGCGAGCTTGGGGTGGGGGGTGTCTCTCCTTCGTGAGCAATGTGTGGCCCACAGATGACCCCCACCGGGAACAACTTTATCGCCCGGGACCCCCACTCCCACTGAACTGCATGACCAATCCCCTACCTCCCCGCCCCCTCACCGGGGTCTTCCGGACTGGCCCCAGCGCCCCTGCCTCACCTACCTCTGTTGCGGGGTTCCACCGTTGGGCCTGGATCAGAGGCTTTGGCAGTACCGGCAGTCACCACCACTCCCAAGGGTGCTGCCGATACTGCTGAGCTGCCAGCTCTATGATTAGCCAGAGGGTCTTGGAAGTGCGATCCCCATCCCTTTAAAGTCAGAGGTGGGGTTCTCCCCGCATTTTCGGCCCGATGCTGGGAACCCCGCATCCAACACAAAATCCAGCCCATAGTGTTTCCAGCCTCAAACTCAGGATAATAGATGTGGAAAAACACAACTTTATCAAGATGGGATGGAGATGAGCAGCATCCAATGGCCACACCATCAAACCGTTTATGGAAACACAACAAGAGAGAAACCTTGGTTACCTGACAGAAACCAAGGCCAGAATTTCATCCTGGTGATGGGGGTCTCGATGTCAGGAAAAAGCGATGCCAAGAATTCCGCGTCGCCTCTTCACCGGAAGGCCCACCGAATCTAGTGCCAGTCAGGCATGTAAGTGGACAACGGCAGGTCTTCCACAGGATCAAGGACCCTGTCGCCGGAAGTCCCGCCCTTGGAGAGCTGCCAGCTAATCAGAGGCCAGCAGCTCTCCCATTGAGCAGCACCACCGCGGAGGCGGTGATTGCTGCCGAAGGTACACCTACTGGCAGTCCAGGAACTGCGCTGGACCCAGACCATGGATAGGTGAGGGAGGGCGGGCAAGATCTCGTGGGGTGGGGGTCACAGGGGAGGAGGGTGAAGGGGGGTTGCTAGTAAGGGCAGGCGGGTGGCTCTTAGCAGGGCCTATCCCCTTCTTTATGCTGGGTCCCTCATTCAGGCACGAAAGTGCCTTTTAACAAGGGACCCGCCACACTGCACCACCGCACCCTCCACCAGAGCTGGGAAGCAGTCTGCACGGTTTTTCATGCCATGCTTCCCATATGGTGACAGGGTCACCCACCGCATGGTTAATTGTGGTGGGATGAGGCCCTTAATTGTCTAGTTTCCCAGTTAAGGGCCTCAATTGGCAGCAGGACAGGATGTCTATTCACAGGCCTTCCCGCCCCAGACTAAATTTTGGTGGAGGCGGGATGGTGGCAGTAACCCTGCCAGTCACCATCCCACCCAATCTTATGCTGTCCCTGCCTCCAATGTGTGGGTGAGCATAAAATTTACATGGCTGAGTCAGAAAGACAAAAAGGCATGAGCCCGGAGGCTGAGAGAGATCTATTCCAGCAAAGAAAATGACCCTGCCCAAATACCATTTCTAAAACTACCTTGAAGCAGTCACAGAATGTGACCTTGAAAACTCCCTACCTGAGACATTATAACAGGATTGTTCACCATCAGACAGTAACCAAAGAAGTCTGGAGCAAAGCATCCGTCAACATGAAACTTTCAAGTTTGGCTTCAATGAACCAGAAAGAGAAAAATCAGGCCTGCACCATTTAATGTTTTCTCCCGGGAAAACAAACAAGGTTTCACAATGAACTCTTTTTAAAACCATCAGACCTAAATGCATATTATCCTTTAATCTCTATCTTTTCTTGTGTGTGTGTGCGTGAGTGGATGAGATTACGAACATTTTCAGGTATAGTTTCATAAAAATTTATCATTCTTTAAACCTATGAGAAAACCTGTCATTTGTCTGTTTATTGACCATTAAAATGCTCAAGGGTTAACACACAATTCCAATCAAAACACTCGCTGCGGTCAGTTGAGAGGTGAAATAGGGAAACCATCCCTATCATTTCATACCTGTCCGTAGCAGTATAGATTCTGCCTCAGCCGCTGACCCTGGGAAAAATTCCACAGCCTCACAACTCTGTGTAAGGAATTTTCTGTTGCTCCCCATTATACATTTCTTACATTTAACCTTGGATCTGTGACATCTCATTCTAGAAAAATCTTCTATCTACTTTTTGTGATCATTTCATAATTTTAACCATTGCTATGATATCAGCCTGTAATCTGTGTTCTAATGAAAAAGAGCCTCAATTTTCCAAGGCATTCTTTGTATTTGTCTTTCCTTATACCAGGCAGCCCACTGGACAGTAACTGGTTGCTGGCTAAGATCTGAATGTACACCAGAGTAGTACAAGGGGACAATGTAGCTCAGTGCTACCCACTTCACTGTTGTGAGAGCACATAGTAGTTTTTTTTCATTCATGGGATGTGGGCGTCGCTGGCCAAGCCAGCACTTATTGCCCAAACCTAATTGCCCTTGAGAAGGTGGTGGTGAGCTGCCTTCTTGAACTGCTGCAGTCCATTTGGGGTAGGTATACCCACAGTGCTGTTAGGAAGGGAGTTCCAGGATTTTGACCCAGCGACAGTGAAGGAACGGCGATATAGTTCCAAGTCAGGCTGGTGTGTGACTTGGAGGGGAACTTGCAGGTGGTGGTGTTCCCATGCATTTGCTGCCCTTGTCCTTCTAGTTGGTAGAGGTCACGGGTTTGGAAGGTGCTGTCTAAGGAGCCTTGGTGCATTGCTGCAGTGCATCTTGTAGATGGTACACACTGCTGCCACTGTGCGTCGGTGGTGAGGGAGTGAATGTTTGTAGATGGGGTGCCAATCAAGCGGGCTGCTTTGTCCTGGATGGTGTTGAGCTTCTTGAGTGTTGTTGGAGCTGCACCCATCCAGGCAAGTGGAGAGTATTCCATCACCCTCCTGGCTTGTGCCTTGTAGATGGTGGACAGGCTTTGGGGAGACAGGAGATGAGTTACTCGCCACAGGATTCCTAGCCTCTGACCTGCTCTTGCAGCCACGGTATTTATGTGGCTACTCCAGTTCAGTTTCTGGTCAATGGTAGCCCCTAGGATGTTGATAGTGGGGGATTCAGCGATGGTAATGCCGTTGAATGTCAAGGGGAGATGGTTAGATTCCCTCTTGTTGGAGATGATCATTTCCTGGCACTTGTGTGGCGCGAATGTTACTTGCCACTTATCAGCCCAAGCCTGGATTTTGTCCAGGTCTTGCTGCATTTCTACACGGACTGCTTCGGTATCTGAGGAGTCACGAATGGTGCTGAACATTGTGCAATCATCAGCAAACATCCCCACTTATGACCTTATGATTGAAGGAAGGTCATTGATGAAGCAGCTGAAGATGTTTGGGCCTAGGACACTACCCTGAGGAACTCCTGCAGTGATGTCCTGGAGCTCAGATGATTGACCTCCAACAACCACAACCATCTTCCTTTGCGCTAGATATGACACTTGCCAGTGGAGGGTTTTCCCCCTGATTCCCATTGACCTCAGTTTTGCTAGGGCTCCTTGATGCCATACTTGGTCTAATGCTGCCTCGATATCAAGGGTAGTCACTCTCACCTCACCTCTTGAGTTCAGCTCTTTTGTCCATGTTTGAACCAAGGCTGTAATGAGGTCAGGAGCTGAATGGATCTGGTGGAACCCAAACTGAGTGTCATTGAGCAGGTTATTGCTAAGCAAGTGCTGCTTGATGGCACTGTTGATGATACCTTCCATCACTGATGATTGAGAGTAGGCTGATGAGGCAGTAATTGGCTGGGTTGGACTTGTCCTGCTTTTTGTGTACAGTACATACCTGGGCAATTTTCCACATTGCCGGGTAGATGCCAGTGTTGTAGCTGTAATGGAACAGTTTGGCTAGGGGCGCGGCAAGTTCTGGAGCACAGGTCTTCAGTACTATTGCCGGAATATTGTCAGGGCCCATAGCTTTCGCAGTATCCAGTGCCTTCAGTCATTTCTTGATATCACGCGGAGTGAATCGAATTGGCTGAAGTCTGGAATCTGTGATGCTGGGGACTTCAGGAGGAGGCCGAGATGGATCATCAACTTGGTACTTCTGGCTGAAGATTGTTGCAAATTCTTCAGCCTTATCTTTCGCACTGATGTGCTGGGCTCCCCCATCATTGAGGATGGGGATATTTGTGGAGCCACCTCCTCCAGTTAGTTGTTTAATTGTAGTATTTGCAGTGGAACAGGAGCACTAGTCTACAAGGTCATCTCCCAGCAGTGGACTCTGGTAAATTGCATTCAATAGTTATTATAATAGCTTGAAGTGATTAGAAGGCACTAATGTCATTATGGATCAGGCATGGTGTTCAACTAAACAAGTGTCTAACCATCAACTGAACCACCAAGATAAGAGTTTTGGCTTGAAATCAATTGCTTGCATCAACTACACTGGGTCTAATTTGTTTTGGATATTCTTGTACCAGCAGCGGCCATTGCCAATGCAGCCCCGATGGTATTTCAGCTGATGTCTTCAAAGCTGGTAGGTTTTTGCTCACATCAAGACTTCATGCACTCATCCTATGGATTTGGGAGGAAAAGGAAATCCCCCCTGAGACACAGGGTAGCTTTAGACCTTTCATAGCAACCTCCGATATGGTCTTTGTTGCCCAACAAATCCAGGAAAAGTCTTGAGAACAACACCAGGAACTTTTCATTGTCTTCATCGATCTGACCAAAGCATTTGGCTCAGTAAATTGGGAGGCTCTGTGGATTGTGCTCCAAAGATTTGGATGTCCAAGAAACTTGCTCCATGATGATATGACTGCAACTGACTTGAGTGGGAGATCTGAAACAGGCGCTTTCAAAATCTGAACTGGGGTCAAGCAAGGCTGTGTGATAGCCCCCATACTATTTACAATCTACCTGAAAGTGGCTAATCACCTTATGAAAGATCAGCTGCCCTCTGGTGTGAGTATTAAATACTGCCTTGATGGAAAACTCTTTAATCTCAATCTCCTCTGTGCCAAAACTAAACTGACCACCATAGACATACATGATCTACAATTTGCAGATGACTGTAGTGTTGTTGCCCACTCTGCACCAGATTTGCAAGCCACTCTCAATCTCTTCAATTATGCATACAAAAGACTCGGCCTGTCCTTGAATGTTGCCAAAACAAAACTCATATATCAACCCACACTTCGTCAGCCAAATATTCCACCTCCCATATATGTTGAAGGAGAGACTTTGGAATATGTTGAGCACTTCCCTTACCTTGGCAGCCACCTCTCTCAAAAGGCCACCATTGATGAGGATCAGCTGTGCCAGCTCGGCCTTTTACAAACTACAGCAGCAAGTGTTTGACAACAACGACCTCCGCAAGTCATCAAAGGTCCTCGTGTACAGAGCAGTTGTTGTTACCACACTCCAGTACTGCAGTGAGACCTGGGCTGTGCTTCAGCGACACATAAGAGCGCTCAAGAAATTCCATCAGCAGTGCCTCCGCCACATCCTCTGGATTCAATGGGAGGACGTTTAACAAATGCGAGTCTACTTCTTGAAGCCAACTCCACAAACATTCAGGCAAAACTCCTACAAAACCAACTTTGATGGACTGGACACTGTGTCCAGATAGCCAGAAACCGTCTCCTCCACCAGGTCCTGTTTTCTCCAGTTTAAAATGGCCAGCGTTCCAGGGGAGGTCAAAGAAAGCGCTTCAAGGACACTCTGAAGCTCTCTTTGAAGCGTGACAGCATTGACATTGATGACTGGGAGGAACGCGCTATGAATCGTTCAAAATGGGGACAACTTGTCCCTCAAGGTGCATCGTGCTTTGAGTCCAAACACCTTATGATGAGGCAGAGCAGCGGCAGAGAAGGAAAGAAAAAGAAGCAAATCTTGCACTCCAGATCCCACTACCTCATGGGACATCCTGCCCCATGTGCCCAAAGATCTGTGAGTTGAGAATCAGCCTGTTCAGTCAGCTGAAGACCCATGCCAGAGACTCACGACCTTGAGTAGACATCATGCTCGAATCGAGGGACAGTCCCCGCCACCAATGATGACTGATGCCAAAGGTGTTGCTTATATACACAGTCCCCAGCACTCACACCATCCTCATTAATCCTGGAGAGCCTCCTATATCAGGCAAATGGTGCTGACCATTTGCCGTTGTCATAGGCATAAACTACAAAGGGGCCATTTTAAACTATATTAAGAGTGGGCTGGCTATTTCAGGCACTTGGGTTGCTGTTTACACCTTGTTGGAAGTGCTATTACTGTATCTGTCACAGCATCACTGAATTGTTACAGTGCAGAGGAGGCCATTCTGCCCATCGTGCCTACACTGGCTCTCCGAATGAGCAATTTACCTATTACCATTCCCCCACCTTCTCTCTGTAACCCTGCACATTCTTCCTTTTCAGATAACAGTCTAATTCCGTTTTGAATGCCTCAATTGAACCTGCCTCCACCAAACTTTCAGGCAGTGTGTGAAGAAGATTTTCCTCATGTCGCTTTTGCTTCTTTTGACAATCACTTTAAATCTGTGCCCGCTTGTTCTCGATCCTTTCATGAGTGGGAACAGTTTCTCTCTATCTACTCTGTCCAGACCGTTCATGATTTTGAATACCTCTATCAAATCTCCTCTCAGCCTTCTCTTCCCCAAGGAAAACAGTCCCAACCTCTCCAATCTGGCTTCATACCTGAGGTTCCTCATCCCTGGAACCATTCTCGTGAATCTTTTCTGTATTCTCTCCAATGCCTTCACATCTTTCCTAAAGTACGACGCCCAGAACTGGATCCAATATTCCAGCTGAGGCCGAACTAGTGTCTTATACAAGTTTAACATTAGCTCCTTGCTCTTGTACTCTATGCCCTTATTAATAAAGCCCAGGATACTGTATGCGGCACAGTGGCGCAGTGGTTAGCACTGCAGCCTCACAGCTCCAGCAACCCGGGTTCAATTCTGGGTACTGCCTGTGCGGAGTTTGCAAGTTCTCCCCGTGACTGCGTGGGTTTTCGCTGGGTACTCCATTTCCTCCCACATGCCAAAGACTTGCAGGTTGATAGGTAAATTGGCCATTATAAATTGCCCCTAGTATAGGTAGGTGGTAGGGGAATATAGGGAAGGTGGGGATGTGTTAGGAATATGGAATTAGTGTAGGATTAGTATAAATGGGTGGTTGATGGTCGGCACAGACTCGGTGGGCCGAAGGGCCTGTTTCAGTGCTGTATCTCTAAATAAATTTTAAAAATAAAAAAATAATCACTCTATCAACCTGTCCTGCCACCTTCAATGATTTATTGCACACATACCCCCAGATCCCTCTGCTCTTGCACCCCCTTTAGAGTTGTACCCTTATGTTATATTGTCTCTCTATGTTCTTCCTACCGAAATGAATCACTTCACATTTCTCTGCATTGAACTTCATCTTTCACTTGTCTGCCCATTCCACCAATTTGTCTACGTCCTTTTGCAGTTCTACACTATCCTCCTCACAGTTCACAATTGTTCCGAGTTTCATATCATCTGAAAATTTTGAAATTGTGCCCTGTACACGAAGGTCTAGGTTATTAATACATATTAGAAAGAGTCTCAACACTGACCCTTGGGGAACTCCACTACAAACCTTCCTCCAGCCCGAAGAACATCCATTAATTGTCTGTTTCCTGTCACTCAGTCAATTTTGTATCCATGTTGCTACTGTCCCTTTTATTCCATCAGCTATAATTGTGTGCACAAGTCCATTGTGCTGCACTGCATCAAACGCCTTTTGAAAGTCCATGTACACCATATCAACAGCGTTGCCCTCATCAATTATCTCTGTTACCTTTTCAAAAAACTCCAGCAAGGTAGTTAAACATGATTTTCCCGAAATGAATCTGTGCTGGCTTTACTTAATTAACCTGCATTTGTCCATGTGACTGTTAATTTGGTCCCGAATTATTATTTCTTAAAGTTTTCCCACCACCGAAGTTAAACTGGCAGGCCTTTACTTGCCGGGCTTAGCTTGACATCCTTTTTTGAACATGGGTGTAACCTTTGCAATTCTCCAGTCCTCTGACACAGATGACTGACAACAGTCTAAATAAGACCGGAAAATTATGACCAATGCCTCTGCAATTTCCACACTCACTTCCCTCAGTATCCTTGGATACATCTCATCCTGCCCTGGTGCTTTATGAATTTTAAGCATAGCCAGTCTACTTAGTTACCCCTCCTTATCAATGTTAAATCCTTCTAGTGTATTACTACCTTCTCTTTCACTGTGCCCTAGTTAGCATCTTCTTCCTTGGTAAAGCCAGATACAAGGTATTCATTTAATACCTCAGCTATTCCCTCTGGCTCTATGGTCCCTAATGGATCCTACTCCAACTTTTACCTCCCTTTTACTCTCTATATGCCGATAGAAGACTTTGATATTCCTTTTTATGTTAGCTGCCAGTCTCTTTTCATACTCTCTCTAATCCCTAGCACCTGTAGTTTCTAGAATTTCTGCCATTGCTAAGAGCTCTACTTGCCAGCTTGCTGAGCTGGACACTTTCCAATTCTGTTTTAAAATTAACCAACTGTCTGACTGCCTCTTGAACTGATCCAGGTCTTTAATCTACAATAATTTCTGTGGCAAGCAGAGTTTAGTTTTTGCATAAACTAGTTAAACTGTAATCAATGTTATAATTGATTTTTCAGGAGCAGGGTTCTGATCCAGCAGGGTAAGTACAGAAACTGTGGAACAACTGAATACACATACAGCAAATTAAATTAGATGACTACTGTATACTTTGTATCAAATACACCACTGAACAACTAGGTGGTTTTGCTCCATCTTCTATTCGAGAGGAATAATCAGATAATCACCCATGAAATCAGACTGAAACTCAAAACCGAGTGGTTAGTCACTCAGTTTTCATGCCTTGGACTCCACATTTGGAATTCCATCTGGTTTTGCTCTTACTTCTTTGTGGGGAACTTATCTCGGTCTTGATAATGGGAGAGGGTTGGGGAGAGAGAAGGGGAAAACATTAGGAATACCATTAAAGATACCTTTCCGTTTGTTGGTACTACCTTGGCCATGCTGCACCAACCATGACGTGTAACAGGCAAATTGTGTTCACATTTTATTTTTGCTTTTGACCTCTGGGGTAGTTTTAAAGGCCGGTATACAGTTTCAGTGTTCCAGTCACTGAGCATAAAGTGGAAACAGATTCCACTTCCCAGTACTGGTGTGTCTGACCTTGAGTCAAAAAAACCATTTGTTTTGTGGAGAGTTCAAGTCTCAGAGAAATAGTCAGTCCTCATAGATCAGTGTAAATTTCAGATTGTACCAGAAGCTTTGAACAGATCAGATTCTGTCTCATGCATGCACCATAAGATGATTAGTCAATGACTCAACGCCTTTAAATCGATTAAACTTAATTAATGAGCAGTGCTTTACTCTCTTGCAGAGCTGCTTGTTTTACTCCCCTGATTACTATACACATCCAAACTAAATTGTTGACGCACAAAGCATGCTATCTTACAGTCAGTGCCATGTCACAGCACAGCAGTATGCAGTCCCTTAAACTGTGTTGCATGATTGAGTGTTAAACAAAATGGAAGCATATTGCCTGCTAGTCATACAGACTAGAACGTCCCAAGATTAATTCTTAGTCTGTGCTAAATGATTTCAGATAGGTATAGCAACTTGGGATGCAGCAAGTTACTTCAGCATCTGTAAACTAGGAGCTGGAAAAAAAATAACCTAGTTTGCTATGACTCCTGTATGTATGTGTGGAGATCGAATGTTGTGTGTTTTGGGGTCGGGTATACCTACTGTGATGCACTTGTAGCCCTCAACACTTACACATTAAGAATGGTAACTTGGGCAAGGTGCCAGAGAGGCTGTTGTAAAACTGCTTGAATGGGAGTCATTGCCACTAGGAAATTATTAGGTAAGGTCTGCTTTAAAAAATAATCAGCTGACCCTGGAATTTGAACTTAATTCTCTTCAGTCATAAACCAGTGGAGTTTCTCTTTGTCCTTCACCCAGGAGAGCAATGTGGTCTCCTCTGAGTGTCAGTTGTGGTTCAGTTGGTTGCATTCACTGAGTCAGAACATTATGAATTCAAGTCCAAAGACTTGAGTACAAAAATCTATGTTGATATTCTCAAGCAATACTAAGGGAATGTTGGTCTGTTGGAGGTGCCGGCTTTTGGATGAGATGTTAAGCTACGGCTCCTGCTGCCCTCTCATGTGGATGTAAAGAACCTAAGGCATGATTTCAAAAAAGAGCTGAGGAGTTCTCCCTGCTGTCCTGGCCAATATTTATTATTCAATCAACTTCACTAAGGAACAGATTTTCTAATCATTATCACTTTGCTATTTTGGGACCTTGCTGTGCAGAATTTAACTGCTGTATTTCCTACATAACAACAGTGACTACAATTCAAAAGTACATCATTAACTGTAAAGCGCTTTGGGAAGTCCTGAGACTGTGAAAGGCACTATAGAAATGCAAGTCTTTCTTTCCTCTCTGGACGTCTCTGTATCTGTCAATGATTCCACCCAAGACCAAAGAATAGATGGGAAAGATTAATCCTGATTACTCACAGTTACTCACCCCTTCTTACCTGAGACAGAGCTACACTATGAAGAAGTGGACTATTGAGCAGCATTAGTGAAAATAATCCAAACTCAAGTACAAACAATACAGGATACGATAATGCAGTGGTTGCGTTACTGGACCAGTAATCAAAAGCCTTGGAATAAGAATTCAGAGAACATGAGTTCAAATTCCACAAGGTAGTTCGAGAAAATGAATTCAACTTATAAACTCAGTGAATAAAAAAATTGGTATCAGTAAAAATGACCATAAAATTATTGGGTTGTTGTAAAAACCTAATTGGTTCAATAATGTCCTTCAGGGAAGGAAACTTACGGTACTTAGCTAGTCTGGCCTATATCTAACACCAAACCCATATGGTTGACTTTTAATTGCTCTCTACGCTGGCCTAGCATTTGTATCAATTCACTGCAAAGCTTACTATATAGTTGCAACAGATCAAGCAGGCAACCCTACACTTTTTCAGGGCAACTAGGATCAGCAATAAATGCTGACTTTACAGAAATGCCCTTCTCCCAAGAATTTTTTAAAAATGCACCTGGGCAAGTTTTGAACCCTCTCAGCTGGGGTCACAAGGTTTTTCTTGAATCTATGCAAGCAATGACAGACAAAATTACCTTAGTTAGTTTGACCAATTAAATGACATAATAAGAATGAGTTAGCATTTTCTACAGCCTAAAAAGCAGGAATCTGTTCTGTCTGAAAACAGCTAATCAATAAATCAAATAAAAGCAAAATACTGCAGATGCTGGAAATCTGAAATAAAAACAGAAAGTGCTGGAAAAACTCAGTGGGTCTGGCAGCATCTGTGGAGAGAGAAGCAGAGTTAACGTTTCAGGTCAGTGACTCTTCTTCAGAACTGACAAATATTAGAAATGTAAAAGATTTTAAGCAAGTAAAGCGGGAGTGGGGCAAGAGATAGCAAAAGAGAAGGTATTGATTGGACAAGGTCACAGAATAGCTGACCAGAAGGTCATGGAGCAAAGACAAACAATATGTTAATGGCGTGCTGAAAGACAAAGCATTATTACAGATAGGGTGTTAATGGACTGAAAACTGAACAGCCACAAGTACAAACAGTGAGTAGGCACAGTCGAAACAAACTGAACAAACTAAAATAAACACCAAAAAAAAGAAAAAACAAAAACAAAAAAATAACTGAAGATAAAAGTAAAATGGGGGGCCCGTCATGCTCTGAAATTATTGAACTCAATGTTCAGTCTGGCAGGATGTAGCATGGCTAATCGGTAAATGAGATGCTGTTCCTCGAGCTTGCGTTGATGTTCACTGGAACACTGCAGCAATCCCAGGACAGAGATGTGAGCATGAGTGCAGGGGTTGTGTTGAAATGGCCAGCAACCGGAAGCTCAGGGTCATGCTTTCGGACTGAGCAGAGATGTTCTGCAAAGCGGTCACCCAGTCTCCGTTTGGTCTCCCAATGCAGAGGAGACCACATTGTGAGCAGCGAATACAGTATACTACATTGAAAGAAGTACAAGTAAATCACTGCTTCACCTGAAAGGAGTATTTGGTGCCTTGGATAGTGAGGAGAGAGAACGTAAATGGGCAGGTATTACACCTTCTGTGCTTGCAGGAGAAGGTGCCGTTGGAAGGGGCTGAGGTGGTGGGGGAAATGGAAGAGTGGACAAGGGTGTCGTGGAGGAAATGATCCCTTCGGAATGCTGTCAGGGGAAGAGAGGAAGATGCCTTTGGTAGTGACATCACGCTGGAGGTGGCGGAAATGGCAGAGGATGATCCTTTGGAAATGGAGGCTGATGGGGTGGAAAGTGAGGACAAGGGGAACCCTGTCGCGGTTCTGAGAGGGAGGGGAAGGGGTGAGGGTATAGGTATGGGAAATGGGCCGGACATGGTTGAGGGCCCTGTCAACCACAGTGGGGGGGGAATCCTCGGTTGAGGAAAAAGGAAGACATATCAGAAACACTGTCATGGAAGGTAGCATCATTAGAGCAGATGCGTCAGAGACGGAGAAACTGGGAGAATGGAATGGAGTCCTTACAGGAGGCAGGGTGTGAAGAAGTGTCGTCAGGGTAACTATGAAAGTCGGTTGGCTTATAATGAATATTAGTAGACAGCCTATCCCCAGAGATGGAGACAGAAAAGTCGAGGAAGGGAAGGGAAGTGTCAGAGGTGGACCATGTAAAGGTGAGAGAAGAGTGGAAATTAGAAGTGACGTTAATAACGTTTTCCAGTTCGGGACAGGAGTAGTGAAACAAGGATTGAATAAATTGGAATAGTGGACGCTTCACGCTCCATTTCTGCTCTGTAACAAAACAAAGACTTGAACGCATGTGAAAGCAGCAGGGAGAAGAAGATCCCAAACAGTTTAGGTGCGAGAACACAGCCCTGTTTCATGCCACTCAGGGTAGGAAAGAGGTCTGATGAGGCACCGCTATGCTGAATTGTGCCTTTCATATTGTCATGAAGTGGGGTGATGATACTTAGTAGCTTTGGTGGACATCCAATCTTTTCTAGTAGTCTGAAGAGACCATGTCTGCTGACGAGTTCAAAGGCTTTGGTGAGATCTATGAAAGCAACATAGAGGGGCATCTGTTGTTCGCAACATTTCTCCTGTAGCTGGCGAAGGCAGAACAGCATATCAATGGTTGATCTCTCTGCTCAAAAGCCGCACTGATCAGATGGCAGGTTGTTCAACCTTGCCCGTCTTAGAGCGAAGACCAAAGTACGGAAGGTCCTCATCAGGGAACTCCTCTTTGCTGACGATGCTGCATTAACATCCCACACAAAAGAGTGTCTGCAGAAACTCATCGACAGGATTGCGGCTGCCTGCAACAAATTTGGCCTAACCATCAGCCTCAAGAAAATGAACATCATGGGACAGGACGTCAGAAATGCTCCATCCATCAATATCGGCGACCAGGCTCTGGAAGTGGTTCAAGAGTTCACCTACCGGCAACCTGTCTCTCAATGCAGAAATCAACAAGCGCATGGGAAAGGCGTCCGCTGCTCCGTCCAGACTGGCCAAGAGGGTGTGGGAAAATGGCGCAGTGACATGGAACACAAAAGTCTGAGTGTTTCAAGCCTGTGTCCTCAGTACCTTGCTCTATGGCAGCGGGGCTTGGACAACGTATGTCAGCCAAGAGCAACATCTCAACTCATTCCATCTTCGCTGCCTCCGGAGAATCCTTGGCATCAGGTGGCAGGACCATATCTCCAACGCAGAAGTCCTCGAGGCGGCCAACATCTCCAGCATATACAGCCTACTGAACCAGTGGTGCTTGAGATGGCTTGGCCATGTGAGCCGCATGGAAGATGGCAGGATCCCCAAGGATGCATTGTACAGCCAGCTCGTCACTGGTATCAGACCCACCGGCCGTCCATGTCTCCGCTTTAAAGACATCTGCAAACGCGACCTGAAGTCCTGTGACATTGATCACAAGTCGTGGGAGTCAGTTGCCAGTGATCGTCATAGCTGGCGGACAGCCATAAAGGCGGGGCTAAAGTGTGATGAGTCGAAGAGACTTAGTAGTTGGAAGGAAAAAAGACAGAAGTGCAAGGAGAGAGCCAACTGTGTAACAGCCCTGACAACCAATTGTATCTGCAGCGCCTATGGAAGAGTCTGTCACTCTAGAATTGGCCTTTATAGCCACTCCAGGCGCTGCTCCACAAACCGCTGACCACCTCTTGGCGCTTACCCATTGTCTCTCGAGACAAGGAGGCCAAAGAAGAACAAAACAAAGCAAAGGTGCTGCTCTCACAAAACTGTTACAAACCAATACTGCCTAAAAAATAATTTATACAATGAAAATGAAAGCAATGATTTCCTCCATGGTTCAGGTAAAAACGTAACAGCAATCACAGCAAACAGCACTGCTGATTCTAAATTGCAAAGAATGGTTTGCTGAAGCTGGTTCACTCGGGACCTTTAACTCGAGGAAGTCTGAGAGCTTTCGCTGGGAATGTTCCCATACATATTACAGTTTGTCACCTTGCTAAGATATGCCTTAGGGTTAAAAAAAATCCACACTTCAAATATAGTTTGCAATTTTCAAAAACCTTCGCACTTTTCTTCTTTCAATTCACACCTTTCAATTCCTCATGTGGCATGTTCTATAATAGCCATTCAGGACACATGCATGCTTCATGTGTTGTTTGGATAGTTAAGCAATACACTCATTTACTTTCTATTGTTAGAAACCTGCATTTTGTAGGTAAATGGTGAATGAGGCAATATGTTAGGTTAGATTAGATTAGAGATACAGCACTGAAACAGGCCCTTCGGCCCACCGAGTCTGTGCCGACCATCAACCACCCATTTATACTAATCCTACACTAATCCCATATTCCTACCAAACATCCCCACCTGTCCCTATATTTCCCTACCACCTACCTATACTAGTGACAATTTATAATGGCCAATTTACCTATCAACCTACAAATCTTTTGGCTTGTGGGAGGAAACCGGAGCACCCGGAGAAAACCCACGCAGACACAGGGAGAACTTGCAAACTCCACACAGGCAGTACCCAGAATCGAACCCGGGTCCCTGGAGCTGTGAGGCTGCAGTGCTAACCACTGCGCCACTGTGCCGCCCTAATGTATATTAAGAAGGAAAGATCATGCATTTAGATAGCACTTACAAATCTTCAAGATATGCCAAAAACTGGCAGCCAACTTGCCCACAGGAAGACCCTATAAACAGGAAATTAATAAATGACCAGATAATCTGTTTTGGGACATGTTGATTGAGGAGGTATGTTGGACAGGACTCCTTGCTCTTCTTGAAATCATGCCACAGGATCTTTTACATCCATTTGAACAGGCAGGCAGGGCCTTGGTTTTATGTCTCATCTGAAAGATAGCACCTCCATCAGTACAGCCCCGAAGTGTCACTTTGATTATGTGCTCAAGTCGTGAAGAGGGGCCTGAATCCATTCGCTCCTAACAGAAAAATGAGAGTGGTGGCCCTGAAACTAGCTGACACTTGGATCACTGGGATGAAAATCGGTGAAGTATAGAATGAGTGTTATGTCTTTTTTAATATTAATTTGCCAAATTATGCACAAAGATAGATTTTTCTTGAACTTCTCATTTAATATATTTGAGCAATCACCCTACAAGAATAAGACAGTTGGAAACATTTCCATAGCCAATGCATAGCAAGAACATTTCATTCCCCTTTTCCTTATCCGAAGACATTGGCTTTTGTGACAGAATGGTTCTACAGCATCAATAGCCCTCTGGTACCTCACTGATGTGGTTGTTCTTCATGTGAGAGTGCAGGCAGTAAGTACAGACAGGCTTTTAGATCACAGAAGACTTCAAACCCAGCTCAAACCTTGGCTGATATCAGGCACGTAGACTTTCTTGCAGGGGTCACTAGAGTGACAAGCTGAGCTGATTTTCACTCTCCTAACCCGGGGGCATTGAAGCAAGTCCTAGTGCCCCTACAGCTATCCTGATAATGACCAGCTAATGGAGCACAGACTGGGAAAAACAGATAGGGGTCTTCTGATCTGCGTGACTCAGCTACACACTTCATTTACCATCTGAACCATCAGGCTGGGTGAAAATCCAATGTTTAAATTTACCTTTGCGGGGGCAGGGTCTTGCATTGTATTTGATCTTGTAAAAAGCAACAAGGATATCATTGTGATTGGCAAAGTAAAAGACGTGTCATTTATATCACTCAACCCATTTACTTAAATACACTGTGTGCTGTCTAAACATTGCTGGGAGCCTAAGGCTTCTATTAGGTAGAGATATAAATGGTGCACCATCCCTTACTTGACTTTATCCTCCTTCTGCATGATCAAAGTGATATCAGTACTGGGAGCATTTATTCGACTTGATTTGACTACTTCTTTGTTTTGCTGAGGTACTGTTCAAATAATATTGACTTGACACTTGAACCCTATTTACTACTACTGTAGCTTTTAAAATCACATGCTGTTTAATTTAAATTACACATTTATTTCAAGCTGTCATCTCAACACAGTTATACCCTTCTATCTCCCCTTGGTCCTGTACCAACCAATAAGTCATTCATTGACCACTGAACTGGTTAATAAGAATGATTATCACATTGGGTCAATTACTGGTTATTCTTTGCCATGAGGTTCAATAGCTGAATGAAGAATACAAATCTCAAACCATCACAGGAGATTTCATGAAAAAAGCCATATGTATTGTTAAAATGCTCAGTCAAGTTATGCAGATCCGTTGTTTCCAGAATTTATGATGCATCATCATACTTAATTCCCTTAAAGTGACACTGTCACCATGAAAATATGTTGGAGAATTATTGTTACACTCAAGTATTATTTGCATTGAAACACATGACTGCATCACAAAATGGCCATCTTGCTATTTGCAAATGATAGGTTCAATCTTTCATGTGAAATCAAGTGTCTACATCTTGGTGTAATTTCCATTTTGTGGTTTTATTTTCCAGTGAAACACAAACATTTTTCTCAGACATCTGTGGCTCGGCCCTTTTCTGGGTATATAATTTGGCTCAGTCTCATCCAAAATTAAAAATAAATGGCATGTCTGGAACCCAAATCACATTGTGGTTGGGTAAATATTAGAAATGGCCCATTTGGTAAAAATGGAGGATTTGCATTTCAGAAAATAAATTCTCTGAAATCAACAAACAAATTGGGGATTTAAATACACTCGAATATTAACTCTCATGAACAATGTCTGTGGAGCAACTTGCCAAGGCTTCTTCAATAAAAACCTTCCAAACCTGTGACCTCTACCACCTAGAAGGACAAGGGCAGCAGATACATGGGAACACCACCACCTGCAAGTTCCCCTCCAAATCATGCTCCAGCCTGACATGGAATAATATTGTGTGGTCAGTGCTGGGTCAAAAACCTGGAACTCCCTACCTAACAGCACAGTGGGATACCTTCACTGCACTGACTGCAACGGTTCAAGGAGACAGTTCACCAGCACCTTCTTAAGGGCAATTAGGGATGGGCAATAAACGCCACATCCCGTGAATGAATTTTTAAAAATCTAATGAATGTGTCAGACATCAAACACCAGCATGAGATGTCTGAATAACTAGATGGGCCTTTAGGGGAGAATTGCTCCCATATCGAAATAACATAGGCTCCATTCCACATATTAATACCCACAGAAACTTTCAAGCATTTTATTTCAATCTAGAGAGATTATTGGAATGCTTGTTCTTAGCATTTTCTAGCACTAGAGTCTATTTTAGCATTAGTATGACACTTTTCTGCAAAATCCCGAACCACACAAACAAGCCCCAGATAATTTCCCAAACATAAGTTTGAATAACAGCTGAACCTGAAGAACAATCATGGACAATTATTCAGAAAAAAAATTGCAGAGCTATTTGGAGATAGATCGCTGACACAACAGGCCATTGGTAGATTCCTAGCCTGACGTCCCATGTCATTATGGCTTGGATGGTAACCAAAATGGCCAACAGGCTGATGGGACAAAGGATGGTAAATGGGGAATGAATGGGGAAAGGTAATAAGTGATGACTTGAAAACAACAAAAAAAATGTATCAGCAAAGTATTTACAAAACTTGTATCAGCAACGTATTCCAAATGAAGGGTGGAGAAGAGCCACACTTACAGAATTCTAATATTAAAGAAATGATACTGAAAGAACATTAGTAGTAAGAATAAAATGGCATATCTATTTATCACACTACAAACAGGAAATTAGGATGTTTGAAATTTTTGGTATATGATTATTTAACTATTAAGGAAACTCTGATTTGACTTTCAAAGAGCAGTTTTTAATTTATTGCCCTTAGCATTTCGATTTTCAAAAACTTTATATATGACATTTTGTTTAAAAGGAAAACAAAAAATATAGGCTGCTTTACACATATTAAAGGCAGTAGCTGAAGTGTTTGGTTCTGATTTCAAAATGGTCAATTGGGGAGAGAGTAGGTCAATAATATAGTTTTATTGGGGAATGTAGAGTACATTATCACTGTGGGCTCTGCCTTAGTGTACTGCCTTAGCCCCACAGCAACAGTCCTAAACAGACTAATGTAATACTTGTCACTTCTCACATTTACCAAGTTTTTAGTCTCTCTGAGAAACACTGAAACAGGAACACCATTTGCATTGGGCATTTGTAGCCACAGGTAGGAGAGGCTTTTGTGTGTGGGTTGGATTCAAATCCAAGACTCAAAGTTCAAAGAATAGTATGCTGATTAAAATAAATAAGATTGTTTAAAACTTATCTTGACTTAAAATAAGCAAAGCTTTAGTAATTCAGTTATGAACTTATTTAACAAGTAAACTAATTCATTAAAATCACTTTTAAAATTATCATCCTTGTCTTCAAATCCCTCCATGGCCTCACCCCTACCTATCTCTGTAACCTACTCCAGCCCGACAACCCTTCGACATATCTGTGCTCCTTTAATTCAGGCCTCCTGCACATCCCTGATTTTCTTTGTTACACCACTGGTGGTTGTGTCTTCAGCTGCCTCGGCCCTAAGCTTTGAAAATCCCTCCCTAAACAACTCTGAGTCTCTAACTCACTCTCCTCCTTAAACACTACCTCTTTGACCAAGTTTTTGATTATCTGTCCTAATGGCCGGAATTTTATGTTGGACAGGAGGGTCTGCCGACCAGCCAAAAAATTGGGGACGTGCCCACCTCCGCCGGGCCTGTGGAGCCATGCCGCGATTTTGCACTCCCCAAGTCCTTAACTGACCTTGGGCGGGACTTCCACCTCCTTGATGCAAGACGCCCTACCTAATGGAGATGCTGCCAATCAGCCGGCCAGCAGCTCTTCGTCTCAGCAGCACCAATGGGAGTGGTAGTCAGGGAGGTTGGGGATTCAGGGGCAACCCCCATGGGGCACAGGGTGCCCGATCACGAGGGCATCTCCCAGCCCGCAAGAAGGCCAAGTTTTACCTGGCAGTGCTCTTGGGCCCTTTGCCATCCAACCGTCATGGGTAAAATACCAGCAGCGGCAGGAGGAGGCCTTTAAGTGGCGGTTAATTAGCTACTTAAGGGCCTTGATTGGCCTGGGGTGGGCGAGCCATTTCTCGCCGCGTAAAATTGCACAGGGCGGGAAGGCATCGGGAACGGACCCCCACCAACAACATCCCCCCCCCACCTCCCACTCAATTTTACAGCCCCCTCCCCCCGCCACCAGCCTGTTCATTGGGAGGCTGTAAAATTGCGGCCAATATCCCCTTATGTAATTCGGTGTCAAAATTGGTTTGATAATCTCACTTGTGAAGTGCCTTGGGACATTTTACTACTTTAAAGATGCTTTATAAATGAATGTAGTTGCCAGATTACAGTAGTGCACCAAATCTTAAAACAGATATATAAAAGTCTTGCCTTAAATTAGCAGGACGCAACAAAAGGATATGATCAATAAGTGGAAGGGATTCAAAGTTATTCTGAAATTCAACATATATATGTGTTGTTTGTTCTGAAGCATGATGGTCCATAACCACAAGTTGTGTAAATTCAACTTGTGAGCAGAGAAAATTCTCACAAAATCACAGAATCTTACAGTACAGACAGAGATAATTCAGCCCATTGTATCTGTGTTGGCTCTTTGAAAGAGCTGTCCAGTTTAGGCCCACACCCAAGCGTGTTCCCTATAATCCTGCAAATTAGTCCTCTTCAAGTATATGCCCAATCGTCTTTTACGATTTCGGAATCTGATTCTACCATCCTTTCAAGTAGTGTGTTCCAGATCATAACAACCCTCTGTATGACAAAATGTCTCCTTATTTCCCCTCTAGTTCTTTTGCCAATAATTTTAAATTTATGAGCTCTGGTTATCCACTTGCCAGAGGAAATAGTTTCTTCCTACTCGGTCTATCAAAACCCCTCATAATTTTGAATACGTGTATTGCCCCTTAACCTTCTCTGCTCTAAGGCAAACAATCCCAGCTTCTCCAATCTCTCCAGATAACTGAACTCCCTCATCCCAGCTATCATCCTGGGAAACCTCCTCTGTACCCTCTCCTTACCCTTGACATCTTTATTAAAATGTGGTGCCCAGAACTGTACACAATACTCCAGCTGCGGCCTAACCAGAGATGGTAAAGGTTTAGCCAAACTTCCTTATTTGTGTATTCAATGCCGTTATTTACAAAGCCATGTATGCTATGCACTATCAATTTACTGTGCCACCTTTCAAGGATTTGTGAATATGCATCCTCAGGTCTCTCTGCTCCCACAACCCCTTCAAAGCAGTACATTTAGATTATACTCCCGATTCATGTTATTTGTTCCCCCAAAGTACATCACTTCACACTTATCTACATTAAATTGCATCTGCCATGTGTCTGACCATTTCACCAGTCTATCTAAGTTCTCCTGAAGTCTGCTACTATCTGTCTTATTATTTACTTTGTTGCCAAAGTTTTGTATTGTCCACAAACTTCGAAATTGTACTCCATATAGCCAAGCCCAGGCCATTTATATCTAACAAAGAAAGCAAAGGTCCTCATGGGGGAACCCACTGCAAACCTCTCTTCAGTCAGAAGAACATCCACCATATTCTCTGCCTCCTATCCTGTAGCTAATCACGTAACCAAGTTACCACCATCCCTTTAATACCATGGTATTTTCTGAATAAGTCTGTTATGAGGTATTTTATCAAATGTTTCTTGAAAGTCTATATGTACAACTGCCTCAGAATAGTCACAGACTATACATGGCACTTGTTTGAAGTTTTCCATAAAGTCTTTTGCAGTGTTTTCCCCCTGTATTCTGCCACATTGCCTTTTACCATAGAGCATTCCTTTCATGATCGGCCATGAAGTGAGTGTGGATCCCATACCCATACAGCACAAAGTACTATTGCTGAATTCGAATTGTATGGATAGAACTAGATTACAAAGCAGAGTACCATTATTGGGAATAGAATGGGGTAGATTGTCATCTTCACCTACATGAGCAGTAACCTGGGCTTGGCCGACTTTCAAGGCACTTTTATACTGCAGTGGTGACACCAAGTGCCCCAAGCACAGATCTGGCACAGCCAGCTACAAGACACACTTTAGGAAGCATGCAAAGGCATTAGAGAAGGTGCAGAAAAGATTCATGAGAATGATCCCAGGGATGAGGAACTTCAGTTATGAAGATAGATTGGAGAAGTTAGGACTGTTTTCCTTGAAGAAAAGAATGCTGAGAGGTGATTTGAAAGAGGTATTTAAAATCATGATCGGTCTGGACAGAGTAGATAGGAAGAAACGGTTCCTACTTGTGAAAGGATCAAGAACAGAAGGGTATCAATTGAAAGTAATTGGTAAAAGAAGCAAAAGTGACATGAGGAAAAACATTTTCACACAGTGAGTGGTTAAGGTCTGGAATGTGCTGCCTGAGAGTATGATGAAGGCAGGTTCAATTGAAGCATTCAAAAGGGAATTAGACTGTTATATGAAAAGGAAGAATGTGCAGGGTTACAGGGAGAAGACAGGGGAGTGGCACAAGGTGAAATGCTCATTCGGAGAGGCAGTGCAGACACAATGGGCCAAGTGACTTCCTTCTGCACTGTAACAATTTTGTGATTCTGTGATTTGACTATTGGGAAGATCCAATGTGATCTGGTCCCCTGAGATGCTGGTATCAATGAGTGCCTACAAGTGATTTGCTGCTGATGACACTGAGAAGCCATAAAAGTCCATAACAGTGTTTAAAATGAACTTGGTTGGCATCCTTCCATGAATGAAAAATGATGGACACACGGCAAGCAATCCATTTAGGTGTGGTGTCTTCTCTTGGTGCACCTTTGCTGATGGCTGTGAAGGCCAATCCTTGATAGATTCTGCCACAAGTATGGCATATGAAGCTGCTAAGTGACGCTGTGAGTTATTGTTTTTGATGTTGGCGCCTGTTGCCAAGCTGCTGTAGCAACTGGTCATCGTGGTAGTGCACGCTTGTCCACAGGATGTGTCGCCATTCCCCTCTTTCGCCAGCTACTGACTCCCAGGTGCGCAAGTCGACATTTAGGGCCTTCATGTCACACTTGCAAGCATCCTTGAAGTGGAACTTTGGGCGCCCCACTGGTCGTCTAGCCCAGGCCACCTCACCATACAGAAGGTCCTTGCGTATGCAACTGTCTTCCATCCTGCGGACATGTCCGATCCACCGAATCTGCCTCTGTTTGATAAATGCCATCACACTTGGGAGCTCTGCCTATGAGATGACTGCCACATTTGTAATTTTGTCCTGCCAGGACATACTCAAAATGCGCTGCAGACAGTGAAGGTGGAAATTATTGAGTTTCTTTTCCTGGTAGCTGTAAGTTGCCCATGTTTCACAGCCATACAGCAAGGTGCTGAGAACACAGGCCTTATAAACCATCAGCTTTGTCCGAAGGGTCAGCTTGGTGTTATTCCATGTACGCTTCGCAAGTCTGCCAAAGGTGGTAGCTGCTTTCCCTATGCGTGTATCGAGCTCTGCATCAAGTAACAGATTGTTTGTCACTGTGGACCCAAGGTAGCAGAATTTGCTAACCACTTCCAGTGGGGTGTTATTTAGTGTGATCAGGGGCAGAGATGTAACACCTTGTCCCATGACCACAATTTTCTTGATGCTTATAGTCAAGGAGAAGAAGTTACAGGCATGGGAGAGACTGTCCATGAGTCTTGGTAGCTGAGTTTCCATGTCAGCAACTCACACAGCAATGTAGAGGAGCTCTCTGATTAGTGCAAGATGTGTTTTTGTCTTTGCTTTCAGCTTTGATAGATTGAGGAGTTTGCCATCCAACCTAGAGTGCAAGTAGGCTCCTTTCATATCTGCAGGGAAGACAAAGGTCAGGAGCATGGAGAAGAAGACGACAAACAGAGTGGGGGGCGAGGACACAAACCTGTTTCACTCCATTCTTCACTCTGAAACTGTCAGAAGTGGAGCCATCAAACTGTACAGTACATGTTGTCGTGGAAGGAGCAGATGAGACTGAGGAGCTTCGGTGAACAGCCAATATTTCCCAAGATCTTGCAGAGCCCTGCTCTACTGATGGTGTCGAATGCCTGAGTGAGATCTACGAAAGTAAGGTAAAGGGGTATACTTTGTTCCCTACACTTCTCTTGCAGCTGGCATATGGAGAAGATCATATCCACAGTAGATCTGCCAGCATGAAAATGCACTGTGCTTCCACGTACACACAGTCTCCAAGAAAATGTTTTTTAAGTTGGACCCTAGCAAATGCCTTCCCCATGCTGCTAAGGAGTGAGATGCCCCTGTCGTTGTTGCAGTCTCCTCTGTCACCTTTGTTTCGTATAGTGTCATGATTTTGGCATCACACATCTCCTATGGAACAGAGCCTACTTCCCAGCAGAGAAGGAGAAGGTCATAAAGGTGTGGCAATAGATGTGACTTTCTGTGCTTGAGCAGTTCAGCTGGGACTCCATCCTTACCGGGTGCCCTTCTGTTTGCTAGGCAGTCTATGGCCCTCTCGAGCTCCAGTGATGAGGGTTCTTCATCTAACTCATCCATGCATGAAAGGAAGCTGCAGGACAGCATCAAGCACAGACTGGGAGATGTCCGATTCACAGGAGTATAGCTCACAGTAGTAAATAAAAACAAGAAATGCTGGAACCACTCAGCCGGTCTGGCAGCATCTGTGGAAAGAGAAGCAGAGTTAACGTTTCGGGTCAGTTACCCTTTTTCGGAACTAGCAAATATTAGAAATGTCAAACCTTTGACATTTCTAATATTTGCTAGTTCCGAAGAAGGGTCACTGACCCAAAACGTTAACTCTGCTTCTCTTTCCACAGATGCTGCCAGACCTGCTGAGTGGTTCCAGCATTTCTTGTTTTTATTTCAGATTTGCAGCATCCGCAGTATTTTGCTTTTATTTTAGCTCACAGTAGTGTTCAGCCCAGCGGGACATCTGTTTACTTTCCACTGAAAGGTGTTATAAAAATGCAAGTGATTGTTTACATTTCACAATGGCATTTGTTTATACAAGCAGGAACCCTATCAAAGTCCCTCTTTCCACTCAAACAATATCTACTGTCAATCACAGTACAAACCCCACCAGTTATGTCCTTTTGAACTGCCTGTTTAAACTTAACACAGCAGCTTTCAAACCCTTCTATGTTAGAATCTGATGACCTTGTAGACCCCTGGAAATCCCTCACAGATTTTTTTTTATTTCCAAAATATACTTTATTCATAAAAATCTGTAAAAATTACATTCCCAAACAGTTTAAAACAGCATCAAGTCAAAAAATACAAACAGTGCAAAGATGATCAGTTTCCTTCAATACAATCATGAGTTGCCTCACAACCCTTCCATTTCATTGTCATGCCATATACATTTTTACATTTACAGCACACAAAATTTTCCCGATACAGTTCGAGGGGTTTCCCATTGATCCAGCCCCTCAGTTCAGCTTGGTGGGGGGACCTTACACAGTGGTCTTTCCCCATTGAGCCTTTGCTGCGGCTGCCCCAGCTTTAGTGCGTCCCTCAGCACGTAGTCCTGGACCTTGGAATGTGCCAGTCTGCAACATTCGGTGGTGGACAACTCTTTGCGCTGGAAGACCAGCAAGTTTCGGGCAGACCAAAGGGCGTCTTTCACCGAATTGATAGTCCTCCAGCAGCAGTTGACGTTTGTCTCGGTGGGAACAGCCCGTAGAGCACAGACTCCTTTGTTACAGAGCTGCTTGGGATGAACCTCGACAAAAACCACTGCATCTCTTTCCACACCTGCTTTGCGAAGACACATTCCAGGAGGAGGTGGGCAACCGTCTCTTCCCCACCACAGCCACCGCAGGGTTATTGTGCGGAGGGGGCGAGACTTCGGGTGTGCAGGAAGGATCTGATGGGGAGGGCCCTTCTCACCACCAGCCAAGCTACGTCTTGGTGCTTGTTTGAAAGTTCTGGTGATGAGGCATTCCGCCAAATGACTTTGACGGTCTGCTCGGGGAACCATCCGACAGGATCCACCATCTCCTTTTCCCATAGGGCCAGAAACTGCTCCACGAAGGATAGGTGGTACGGCACGGTCCAACTGCATGGAGCGTTCCGCAGCAATGTGACCAGGCCCATCCTTCGCAACACCGGGGACAGATAGAACCTCAGCACGTAGTGACACTTGGAGTTTGCGTACTGGAGGTCTACACACAGCTTGATGCAGCCGCACACGACGGTGGTCATCAGGATGAGGGCCTCGTTGGGTACATTTTTCCTGCCCTTATCCAGAGATTTGAACATCGTGTCCCTCCGGACCCGGACCATTTTAGATCCCCAGGTGAAGCGAAAAATGGCTCGGGTGACCGCCACAGCGCAGGAGTGGGGTATGGGCAAGACCTGCGCCACGTACAGCAACAACATGAGCGCCTCGCACCTGATAACCAGGTTCTTACCCACAATGGAGAGAGATCGCTGCCCCCATACTCAACTTTTGTTGTACCTTGGCTACTCGCTCCTCCCAGGTTTTGGTGCACGCCCCGGCCCTTCCGAACCATATCCCCACCACCTTCAGGTAATCTGACCTGACGGTGAAGGTGACAAAGGATCGGTCAGCCCAGTTCCCAAAGAACATGACCTCGCTCTTGCCGCACAGATGCCTTTGGGTCCGAGGTCCCCAGTTTCAAGTAATTCACAATGTGTACAGTTCGTCATCTGAGAAAGTTGTGATCAGTACTCTTCAGAGAGAATATGAGTGAGCAAGAAATAGTGAGAGGGTAGAAGCAGCATTTTAAAAATTAATCCCAAATCTATTACTTACCAAAATAATGTATTCATCAGACCATTGTTAAAAGTCTGGTTAAAAAAACATAATCCCTGTGTAATTGCAACAATGCATACAAAGACAAAGGTTCCATATGGAAATTAGGGTCAGAGTATTCATTAAGGCCTGAAGGGATGGCTGAGGGCATTAATTACCTCAAAATAACCCTGGACATCTTGCACTCCAACAATCAGTATGTTTGAACCCTTTAAGATCACAAGTGGTAATAAGTTTGAAATTTAAATTAAATTCTTAGAAGGTAGACCTCTATTGGGGATTAAAGTCCATTGGCCAAGCAACTGGATTATCTTTACTTTAATGAACTATTTATTATAGTGATTTAAGGGCTGGTAGAACCCAGGGGGACTTGTGCAAATCCAGCACAGCTTACATTATTCCTGAGAGTAGCATGTGAGAAGTCATTCTCCTCAGTGGCTTCACAGACATGAGCCCAAAGTGATTCAGTAGCCTTCTGCACTAATCCTTTGCCAAAACATTGAACTGAATGATGTGCATGCTTAGATCCAAAGGAGATATGGAACCTTTTTTTTAACTAAATTATATTTACATTGATTTTATTCCATGAACCAAAACTCTAATTGATATATTTAAATGCATTTTTATTTCAATAAGGCAGCATTAGCATATCTAATTCCCCTACATCGGTATGCTTTCAAAGTTTCTGTGAGGCGGACTCCCTACTTACAGAAATCCCCTACAAATGCAGTCACATTATAGGAAGCTCCAGTCTTCACTTCTAATGGTTGATGCCAGCTCTCCAAAGAAAAACAGCAGTAATGCTGCAGAAATATATATTTCAAAAATAGCAAATGTTGGAAATCTGAGACGGGGGGGATCCCCACTTAAGGTCTGCTCATGTCAGAGTCCAGTTGCTTCTCCTCTGCTGTACAGATGGGGAGGAGCTTGTCACATGACAGTCACTCAGTCATTCAAACATAACAGTTAGCAGTATTTCTCTCTTGTTAGAAGAACAAGAACAAGCAGTTCCTTTAAACTTCCTGGGTCTTGGTTCTTGCTGGGAAATATGCAGCCATTTTATCTCCCTCCTCACTGTCCTTTGCAATGTTGCAAACTAGGTGATCATCTTAAGCTGAAAAGATGACTTTTCTGGCAGCTTGTCTTTTAAAAATGTCTTTTTAAAAAATATAGAAATTCAGATCCCTGGTCAGTGGACCAAAGAAAATTATCATTCAACAAAACACATGGGCCTAACAGTTTCTGCTCTGGATACATACTGTGACCTGGGTGCAAATTGTACCCAAAACTGAGCTAGTTTACCGAAGTACTTTTTTCCCTCAAGTTTCAGCTCAAGCTCATTTACATATCGTCAAACATAAGGTCTGCCATGAACCAGCACAATCGGGCAGCATTTCTGAACATAAGTTCTTTGAAAAATTGTTTCAAATAATATTCCTCAATGTATTTAAGACTGTCCATTTGGTGCAGTTTGATTAATACAACTGAAAATGAGTTTATCACAAAATTTAAGCATTTTAATCAAAGGTGGGATTTTATGCTGGAGGCGGGGGTCTCGACATCGGGGTAAACCGATGCGGAGACCCTCACATCGCCTCTTTTCCAGAATTTAGTGGAATCAGGCACTTCACTGGACAGCAGCGGGACTTCGGGACGTCCATAGGGTTTTGGACTCCATTGCCAGAAGTCCCGCCCTTGCAGAGCTGCTGGCCAATCAGAGGCTGGCAGCTGCAGTGCCACCAGGGAGGTGGCGGCTGCTGCTGTAGCGGCAGTGACCAGACACTGACAAGTGGCGCTGTATCCAGGCTTAAGTAGGTCAGGGTGGGTGCGGTCTTGCGGGTGAGGGTTATGGGGGAGGGGGTTTCAGTTGCAAGGGAGGGGGCATGGCCCTCAGCGGGCTTCCTCCCCTCCCCCTTCCCGATGCCGGGTCCCTCATTCAGGTTCTAAGTGCCTTTGAACCACCCGCCCTCACCCACCCAGGAGCCGGGAAG
This sequence comes from Heterodontus francisci, assembly GCF_036365525.1. Lineage (NCBI taxonomy): Eukaryota > Metazoa > Chordata > Chondrichthyes > Heterodontiformes > Heterodontidae > Heterodontus > Heterodontus francisci. The sequence goes on from NC_090382.1 coordinate 28,988,795, forward strand.
CAGCCTGCATGGTTTTTCATGCCGTGCTTCCCGTGCGGCAACAGGGCTGCCTGCCACAGGGGTAATTGCGGCTGCGGCGGGAAGAGGTCCTTAATCCCTCCCCTACAACCCGCAAGACTGCACCCATTAAGGGCCTCATTTGGTGGCGGGGCAGGAAGGCTTTTCACTAGATTTTGAGGTCCCCCTCCCCATCACCATCCCAACCGATTTAATGCTCTCCATGCCTCCAAACACACTGTGGCGGAGAGCATAAAATTCCACCTAAAGTGTCTAGTCTACCACCTGTGAGTTACCCAATTTTAAATAATTGAAAATGACATTAAAAATCTATGCAAAATTATTTTCTGATTATATTGGTGTACAGTAAGCAGTTTTTTTGTAAATTCAAAAAAAATTATATTTAAAAGCTTTTGAATCATGCCTAAAAAATAGCTTAATTTTCAGTTCTTCCTCGAAGGCCTGCAAACAGGTGCAATTAGCAGAAATTTGCCAAGTGGATTAATTCGATCTGAGGGCATGGCCAGTTTTGTGGGCAGGGCCAGCTTCAAACACAATGTTTTGTAAACTAGCGCAAAAGATCACAGAAACTTGATTTGCACTAGGCGTGATTTGCACTTGACATGCAGCAATCTTTTGTACTGGTTTGGCTGATTTTGGGTGAAATGCACTGAAAAAACAGTGTAACCTAGCAGAAACTTTAGGCTAAGGGTTCATATATTTATGTAAGAGAATATAGAGAGAGTTGGGCATCATTAAAGGAAATGACATTGAACTAAACTTTTGTGCAAATGGAGTCCAAATTTGATTGTTTGCAACAACCCAAACTCGTCTGTATTGCAGAAAGATTCCGTTTCATACTGGAGCTGCCTTGAAAATCTAATCTCAGAGTCACCTCAGTACAGTGACACAAACTCTCCGCTGTTAACGCTTGCACAGTGGGCATCAGTGTGCTTGCCTTACATCTTAATCTGGGGCTAGGGCACAAAAGGAGGCCTCAGCTCTTGTTCTCCCAGATGAAGAACCCATCCTGGACAACATAAACATTAGCTCTCAGGAAGAGTCTGCCTGCAGGAAGACACAACAAAGTAGCTGGCCCACACCAGTTCAAAATTCACTGCTGTTAACACTTCACTAAGGTGTGTCATTAAAGACTCATCTTCAGCTTATTTAAAAAAGTACCTATTTCGGCAATGAAGGTAAGTATAGTACACACGAAATAGGAAAAGATCAATTCTTCCTATCATGAATCAAATATATTACATGGTCTACCAGCCAAAAATAATTACCACCCACACTGCCCCGGGCTTAGATATGAATGAATTGTGTTGACATTTTCTAGCCATTTCTCTTCTCTATGGATTACATCTGGCCATCTGTTCTGCCTAATCATCACTCTTACTGCTTACAGAACAAAACAGCCTTATAATATTTATTAAAATCTTGCAGGAAATTTGAATTCTGCAATTTCCCAGGAGTGCCATGACAATGAGACACAAGATTCAAGGGCATATATCCCCAAAGGCTGAGAGCAGACCAGCCTTACACATCTGCTTGCCTGTAATTACAGCGCAGCCTCCTGTACCTCATTATTGCACAAATTTATTAACTATATACATATTGAGACATTAACAGCATATTTGGGTGGGACACAGCTCTCACAGTGAATATAATATTATAGATAGCAATAACAATTCTTTTCAGCCTCAAACCTGGCCTTGGTCGCATACCTGCTCGATTGTGGAGAGATAATGAGCCTGAGCTTTTTAAAAAAACAAAATTTCACGTCACAATGCAATCCTTTCGTCCCACACGGTTGCAACATCTTTTTTCACAGTCACAGATGTGGTAAATTGAAAGCAATTCATATGGTAATGAGGCAGAGCTGGGAGACGGCACGGCCTTTGTGCTTCAGCACTACTCCACTCCAGAGTCCTGAATGGAATGATGTGACAGACTGACTGAATGTGGAGTGCGTACCATCTGTAACAAAGTTTTCTCAAAACTCAAGAGTAGAAATATAGGCTAAAGGATCCTTCTGTGTCTCCACTCCCTTCCCCATTACAAAAATACTGAGGTATGGTCTTCTGGGAGTAATGTCATTCCTCATATATGGGGCCAGTGATCAGTAGCTGACTATTTCTCCCAGAGAGGCAACGCAGCCAATCCCAATCTTGTTCACATACCACCCCCACACCCAGCAGGGTCACAGGATATCAATCAAGACTGGGAACTCAGACTGACTTCACCCCAGCCTAGCCCAGGGGTACGGATTCCAGTTATAATGGCTTCCTAAGGTGCAGCTAACAACAGACTGGGGACTATGGTCTAACTGCAAGATAGGAGTGCACAAGGGATATGATGGCACATTTTGGTGCCATACACGTCGCTGAACGGTATTTGACCTGAATGAAGTCCAGTAAATGGTAAAGTTCTTTAATATTATTGCTCAATCTAGAAAATAAATTTTCTGTGGGCAAAAAACCTGCTGCACCCCCGCACCCCCAGAACATCATCTCCTCTAGTCTGGCATCAGTGGTGGATCGGCATCAGTCTGTCCTCAATAAATGCACAAAGCCACATAGAGCATAAAAAACACATGGCTCTAAAACTGACCTGTGTGAAAGTCAATTCACACAGACAGTACCAACAGGAACACTGTCAATGCAGTCAGCTTCTGTACACAAAGTGCAAAAAGTAAATAAAGAACATGTAATTTGAATTATGAGACAAGGTTTTCCCAGGGTTAAATGCCATTTTCCACTATTCAGTAAGACACTGCAGATTAGATTTTCTAATTGAGTTTATTTTAACAGTGGTGTTCACATATTTATTTTCAATGGGCTAACACAGGGCATTAAAATAGGATCAAGTGGAAAATTTTGGCCACCATTTTGCAAATTGGGTCCTATCTTTTCCCCAAGTTGGGGTCATGCAAGGACAGAGTTTCCACTGGGATGTGGGAAGCCAGTATAATTGTCAAAACTGCCCATTAATTACTGGTTCTACAACCATTTCCAACTGACACACAACAAAGAGCAAAGTGACACTCGAGGACAAGTCACAGAGTGTCACAAAATTGTTACAGCACAGAAGGAGGCCTTTTGGCCAATTGTGTCTGCACCAGCTCTCCTAATGAGCATTTTACCGAGTGCCACAAAATGAATTTGAAAATCCTTGTTGGCTGGAATTTATACTTTCACCGCTGTAATCGGAGGTGGATGAGAACAATGGCGGTCCACCCACGCGGGCTGCACATCACGGAGCCACCATGATATGGAATGTGGCGACTCATTTAACCCGATCATGTGGAGAGGGCAGGCTGTCTATCCCTGGCAATGGCATCAACTGCCTTTGCACAGGCGCTGATGCCATTTTTAAATGGCTTCGAACCCTACATTTCAAAGTAAATATTTAAAGGGAGATCGATTTTAAATAATTAAGTAAATTGATCTTAAAAAATTAAATAAATTGATCTTGCCCTTCTCCCACCCCCTCCCCCAATAACCATAGATTTAATTACCTGCCCTCTCACCCCCCGAAACACTTACCTTGTGCACCTGATCTTTCCCCCCAAGGTACATCAACTTTACACTTTACCCCTTCCCACCATTCCCTACACCAATGAGATGACTGTGACCCCACTCCCCCCCCCCACCACCTGCGCTGAAATACTAACCTGCTCCCCCCCCACCAGTGTTCCGCCTCGGATCTCCATCTGGGGATCCGAAGGTGCAAGGGTGCCGGCCACCACCATCAATATCGCACCGGGACAGATGGCAGGAGCGAGAAGGTAACTTATTCCTTTATTTAAATTTGGCTCCCATTGCCGAGCGGCAGAGGGGCTGCCATGAGGCCTTGCCGCCGCTGCCAATGTCAGGCCAGGCCTTCCCAAAGTCGATGCACGTGGCGGGCCTCTGCCGGAGGCATTTTCCGCTCCCCTCCCGCCTCTGATGTGGGGGAGATCTGTAAAATCCGCCCCTCTGGCTCTAAATCTAGCTCAGGCATAGTGGAGGAAGTGCTAGTCCTCATGAAGGTTGGGGAAACTCAATTTTCAGTCAGCCTGAACTTCCATTATTTCCACAGCCATCATCTGTGTGGTAAGAACCACAAATCTAAACCGCATTTGCCTGAAACCTCTGATATCAGATATCCCACACTTCTTTCATATCAGCAGTTCAGCTGGCTTAAAAATCCTATAAATTCCCACTACACTAAACATGACAGTGATTCTTCACCAATGTAGCTGCCTGTCATTGATGAGTTCAGTGCCAATATTTTGAAATGATATATCTGAGTAGTGCAGACAGGAATAAATGTATGGAAACCGGCCGTGTCGTGCACAGCTGTCAGAAATTCCCTACAGCAAGTTCAGATTAAACAAGGTATCTTGGAAACCACAAGGTCTGGACAAAATTTGGGAGGAAGATTTGGAGAGGGAAGTCCCACTGCAAAATGAAATCCAGATCATGAATTGCTCAAGAGTCTAAAACTAGTACCATGGCAACAAATTAGCCTCTTTTGTATAAAGATCCCATACTCTGTGGTTGCAATGTCAGTCTGCCCTTGGCTATCTGGCATTGATCAGTTATCCTTAAAGGCACAGCATTGTTAACATGCATGACAAAAATTCAAATTGTCACTATTTGCTGCCAGGTTAGTTGATAATTCCAGGATTACGAATTGACAGTCTTATTCAAGAACTGGTAAAGATAGAGAATAAAGTCCTACAACTACTATTTGTATCAGTGGCAATACGATGCTGAAAGCAACCATCACAACAAGCCATACAGATGACTGAAGGGCTGAAATTCCTCAGCTATTCCAGTGGGGTCCCATCAAGACTTGTTACCATGGTGTCTTCCACTCTTTAGAGATAGCATCCTGACATCCCTCTCCCTGGATTGGCAATGCCGCTACATTTCCCAATAGCTTGTAGTAGCATTATGCCCAAAATGTGCTTGTGTTTTGGTTGGAGTGCCAATAAGGACAGGCCTGGGTATTTCTGGTAAGTGGGAGTTACTTGTCCTGCAGTTACAGATAATTAAAATTAATCAGAAGAGAGCCTCCTCTTGCCACTGGTTTGGGTGGTGGCCTTGGGATGTTTTTTCTTTGTGGTTTTCCTCTGGACCACTTGCCACTGACCTGTTTGTCCATCTGCTGCCTCCTCCTCCATTGATTCTGTCTGTGGAGTCGGGGTTTCCGGGCGCTGGGTAGGTGCTGGGCCGTTGGTTTCAGCCGCCTCCCCTTCCTTCTCAGGTTGAAGTTCCTCACTGCGGAGAAGGTTGCTGGTCTCCTTTCGAACAGCGGACGCCATCGTCGAACCTTCTCCCGGCCTTTCCTTGGACCTTGCCGCCTGAGCATAGCTGAGGCAACGTTTGGGGCAGGTCTTGTAGAGATGGCCTGCCGCACCGCACAAGTTGCAACACTTAGTCTGCTTACAGTCCTTGGTCTGATGGCCTTCCTCCTTGCAGTTCTTGCAAACAACCGTGCTGCAGTTGGCTGCCATGTGACCAGATTTGCCACAGGTGCGGCAAACTCTGGGCTGCCCAGCGTAGACCAAGAAGCCTTGACTTCCCCCGATAGCGAAGCTGGAGGGAGGGTGGATGATGGCTCCACTGGGATCTACCTTCAAGGTCACCTTGACCTGCCGCTTGCTGGTCCAGATCCCAAAGGGGTCCTTGACATCAGTGCTGCTGCCGGCCACCTCGACGTACCTGGCGAGAAAGGTGAGTACATCCACCACCGGAACATGGGGGTTGTAGAGGTGAATCGTCACCACCCGGTCCCGTTGTGACGGAAGCGTGAAGAGCGGCTCCGCTGTGAGGATCGACAGTGGAGCCCGGTCCCCTTTCTCCTTGAACGCCTTCAGGAACTTGATGCATCCCGCCACGTTCCGAAACGTCACGTCGAAGTATCCACTGCTGGGGAAATCCTGCAGGCAGAAGACGTCCGTCGCTTGAAATCCGCAGCAATCGAAGAGAATTTTCTTGATGAAGAAGGTGCGATCGACCGGTGCATCTCCTTCCTTGTCCTTCACGACCACCTGAACGGTGTTGCGCACTCCCTGGCCCGAAGCTCGAAAATTGGTTATAGCCATTTTACTCAAAGCTTCCCCAGGATCAAAAGGCAATGATCATGGTCTCTTCTCAATCAAATAAGCACTGATAAGAACAGATACTACACTTGATCTTAGTCAAGTCTGCTCTGGAGTTGGTGATTCACCCCGATCAGACCTGTACTGTACCCGGCAGGAAGATCTCTGATAGTCTCGCGCTACTCAGGGATACGATCGCCTACGTACGGGACAGGAGGGTGGACACCTGCCTCATCAGCCTGGACCAGGGGAAGGCTTTTGACAGGATATCGCACACCTACATGATGGACGTGCTTTCCAAAATGGGGTTTGGGGAGGGAATCTGCAATTGGATCCAACTGCTCTACACAAACATCAGTAGCGCAGTGTCAATCAATGGGTGGGAATCTGAAAGTTTCCCGATCAAATCTGGAGTCAGACAGGGCTGTCCTCTGTCCCCGGTCTTGTTTGTTTGCTGTATTGAACCCTTTGCTGAGTCTATTAGGAAGGATGCGAGCATAAGAGGGGTGACAATCCCAGGCAGCGGAGGCACTCAGGTCAAAACCTCCCTGTACATGGATGACGTCGCCGTCTTCTGCTCGGATCCGCTGTCCGTGCGCAGACTGATGAGCATCTGCGACCAGTTCGAACTGGCCTCGGGAGCCAAAGTTAACCACGGCAAGAGCGAGGCCATGTTCTTTGGGAACTGGGCTGACCGATCCTTTGTCCCCTTCACCGTCAGGTCAGATTACCTGAAGGTGCTGGGGATATGGTTCGGAAGGGCCGGGGCGTGCACCAAAACATGGGAGGAGCGAGTAGCCAAGGTACGACAAAAGTTGGGCATGTGGGGGCAGCGATCTCTCTCCATTGTGGGTAAGAATCTGGTCATCAGGTGCGAGGCGCTCACGTTGTTGCTCTACGTGGCGCAGGTCTGGCCCATACCCCACTCCTGCGCCGTGGCAGTCACCCGAACCATTTTCCGCTTCGTCTGGGGATCTAAAATGGACCGGTTCCGGAGGGACACGATGTTCAAATCTCTGGACATGGGCGGGAAAAATGTACCCAACGTGGCCCTCATCCTGATGACCACCTTCGTGTGCGGCTGCATCAAGCTATGTGTAGATCCCCAGTACGCAAACTCCAAGTGTCACTACGTGCTGAGGTTCTATCTGCCCCCGGTGTTGCGAAGGATGGGCCTGGTCACATTGCCGCGGAACGCACCATGCAGTTGGGCGGCGCCGTACCACCGATCCTTCGTGGAGCAGTTTCTGCGGAAAAACACCTTTGACCACCGGTCCATCAGGCAGTGGTCTGCACGGAATGTCCTCAAGGCCCTACGGGAAAAGGAAACGGTGAATCCTGTCAGATGGTTCCCCGAGCAGACCGTCAAAGTCATTTGGCGGAATGCCTCATCACCAGAACTTTCAAACAAGCACCAAGACGTAGCTTGGCTGGTGGTGAGAAGGACCCTCCCCGTCAGATCCTTCATGCACACCCGAAGTCTCGCCCCCTCCGCACAGTGCCCCCGCGTTGGCTGTGGTGGGGAAGAGACGGTCGCCCACCTCCTCCTGGAATGTGCCTTTGCAAAGCAGGTGTGGAAAGAGATGCAGTGGTTTTTGTCAAGGTTCATCCCAAGCAGCTCTGTAACACAGGAGTCTGTGCTCTACGGGCTGTTCCCAGGGACGCACACCGAGACAAACATCAACTGCTGCTGGAGGACTATCAATTCGGTGAAAGACGCCCTTTGGTCTGCCCGAAATTTGCTGGTCTTCCAGCGCAAAGAGTTGTCCACCGCCGAATGTTGCAGACTGGCACATTCCAAGGTCCAGGACTACGTGCTGAGGGACGCACTAAAGCTTGGGGCAGCCGCAGCAAAGGCTCAATGGGGAAAGACCACAGTGTAAGGTCCCCCCACCAAGCTGGACTGAGGGGCTGGATCCATGGGAAACCCCTCGAACTGTATCGTTAATATTCTCAATTGCTGTAAATGTAAAACTGTAATTGACATGACAATTGTGAAACGGAAGGGTTGGGAAGAAACTCATGACAGTATTGAAGGAAACTGATCTCCCTTGCAATGTTTGTATTTTTTGGTGCTGTTTGGAAACTGTTTGGCAATGTAATTTTTACAGATTTTTATGAATAAAGTATATTTGGAAATAAAAAAAAAATAATTAAAATTAATCAAGAAGAAATTGGCTTTAATACAATTTGGAATTACTTCCTTGTGCAATTTGCTGTTCAAATCATGTCAGTTGAAATCGCAATATGCGAAACGAATAACCAACATGTTAGGATAAAATTTCTCTGCCACTATTTTAACAAAGCCATTCATGCTTTAAAGTAGTTAACCAGCATGTAGAGCATCCAGAGCTGTAATAACGAACAGGAACTGCTTGGGAGTTATGTCAAGAACAGTTGTTAACAGGTGAGTACCTGTATCCTGACTTGCACTATGTCTTGTTCACCCATCACTCATGCTCACTGACCTACATTGGCTCCCAGTTCAACAATGACTCAGTTTTAACATTTACGCCCATATGTTCAAATTTCTCTGTGGCATCGCCCCTCCCTACCTCTGTAACCTCCTCCAGCCCTACAACGCTTCCCCGATGTCCTTCACCTTTCCATTGGCAGTCATGCTTCAGCTGCTAGGCCCTAAGCTCTGAACTTCCCATCGTAAACCTCTCCACTCGCTCCTCCCTTAAGACATTCTTAAAACTTAACTCTTTGTTCAAGCTTTTACTATGGACATCGTATCATCTCCTTCTGTGGCTTGGTATGTAATTTTGATTGATAATGCTTCTGTGAAATGCTTTGGGATGTTTTGTGACGTTAAAGGTGCTCTCCATAAATGTAAATTGTTGTAAGTTGATTTTTTGTTGGCTGGTATCAAACAATGCAATCTCAACCGAAACATGAATGGTGATACAATATCCAAAATAGAATACAAGGGAAGGCATTGGTTGAGGAAAGTCCATTTGACCCATCAAGCTCATTCCTTCTACAGACCCTGTACAATCTATATTATTACAGACTATGGGCCAGATTTATTGGTCCTGGCATGGCTTTCGGCAGCGGACCCGAAAGTAGGCGTCATTGCCGCTTGGCACGTGAGCGGCTGGCACGTGAGCGGCCGGCCCACCACAATCACGTGGCGAGTGGCCAACTATAATAGTGGAGGTGTGGGGCCTGGCCAATCTCTTGACGGAAGCACGATTTGAGGCGCCGAATGCAGCGTCGGATGACAAGGGAGATGCTGGTGACCTATTTAAAGCCCTGCCAGCCCTGCTTTCATTGCTATCTGAGAGTCATTTGTTGTTTGCTGCTGGAGTGACCCCTGGACCCCCCTCACCTCTCTCATAAGGAAACTGCAGGATGGCAAGACACAGGGTGGACCCATGGTTCAGTGATGCCTTCCAGGAGAGTCTACTTCAGGTTGCAAAGGAAAGGCAGAAGGTTCTCTTCCCCGGGGATCACAAAGAAGACATCCTCCTGCCAAACAAAGCAAGCCTGGATGGAGATTGCAGAGGAGGTCAGCAGCCATAGTGTCACCCCTCGAACTGGGGTTCAGTGTAGGAAGAGCGTCAATGACTTTGTTCGGTCTGCAAAGGTTAGTGCTACATACTACTTTCTGTTTTGGGGATGGTGGGAGCCTGCGCAACATGGGGAGGGAAGCACCCCAAGGCACTTGCATCAACACATCCTGCCAGGTGCATGGTGGCATCTCGCCCACAGGCCACCTTCTTTCACAGATCACCCCAATTACCTCCCCTGAGAACTGACGTGCGGATGAGCCATATAAGAAAGCCCCGCAGGTGACAAGGGACTGCCACGAGCACATCTGTTCTGTATGACTATCTCCCTCTTTCCGCTTGCAGAACAAGAGGGAGTGTAACAGGGGAACCTGGCGGATGAATTGCTCACATATGGCTTCTCTCAGGAGCTGAGAGTGAAGCACTGGAGTTGGCAGGGTTCCAGGGCAGAGTCTTATGCAAGAGAGTGAGGATGGTCTTCCATCGACATCCAGCACACTTCTGGAGATCCTCATAACGTATGAATATATTAAGGCCTACAATGCCTAACCCACACGTTTGTGTTCTCTCATGCAGGTTGGCGTTCGCAGGAAACTCAATTTAAAAGAGGACAGCAGTCAACCTCTGAGGATGAGCACTCAGAGGATGCACTATCCCATGACTCTCCTGCACCTTCCACCAACGCAGATACTTTCACCTTGGTGGGTTTCTGCTTGGCTTTACAGGGTCATAAGCTGGTGAGAACACCACACATGCTGGCTGAGGCTGAGACAGCCGAGACCTCTGTTAGTCAGAGGACTGTGGGAGGCCATGCCCAAGCTGATCGTCAGGCTAAAGATGAACCTCTGGTGTCGACAGCATTGGGCATGCTGGAGTTGTAGAAAGATGTAATGCAACATCTGGTGGAGATGCCAGAGGCAATACGCAGCCAACTGCAGACGATGGAGTCCATTCATGCCAATGAGTGTTGCCATATCTCAGGCATGTAAGTTCATGGCTTTCTCCTTCGAGAGATTGGTAACCCTCATGGACAGCCAAATCCCACAGATGCGCGGAGCCCTGCACACCATCACCTTGGCCATGAGCTCATTGCAGCAGTGACAAGACCAGGTGCCTGGAGTCTTCTCCAGCTCCTCGACCTTCTCTGGCTGCAGGGAGGTTCAAGTGGGCCTTCAAAAGGGAGGAGAGGCTGACCTCCACAGCTGGGGGCTCCCTCAGGGTGCTCTGAGTGTGGACTGCGGCTCCTCAGCCCCTCCGCCAGTGAGACCAGCTCCAGTAGCCTTGACACCCGAGGAGAGTCCTGCACCTGTGCAGGAAACCCTCAGGAAGCTGGAGCCCTCCAGGCCTCAGGCAGCAAGAGGACGCCCACCAAATTCATCACAGGCCAAGGGGAAGCCTGATCAGCAGCCTGCTTCCAACCCAGCTGCTGTCACGGGGGTCATACCTCATCACGATGACACCAGCTTTCAACAGCCAGGGATCCGAAGGTACGTGAGGACTGCCTGTCGTCCACTTAATTCCAACCCCTCCCCCATTAAATTGCAATCAATTGCACTCAAATGTATTTAAAATAAATTCAGAAATTCAAATTGTACTCCCGTCGCATCAGGGCCACCTTGGTGCTTTCCCACTGTTGAGTAAATCCAGAACCAACATCACGACAACGGATTTCTGGGGGGATATGTCAATTACTATTCTCCAGCCTGTCACGCCTCCATACCCACTCCCAATGGCCTCACTAAATTCCGTCCTGTCACCTATTCAGTTTCCCCAAGGGATACTCCGTGATACCCAAAAATTCTCACGTCAGAGGCAAGTAACACTTTGGCGAGTAACTAACCTCCTGATTCCCCAAAGCCTGTCCATTATCTAAAAGGCACAAGTCAGGGGTGTGGTCGAATGCTTGCCACTTGTTTGGATGCGTGCAGCTCCAACAACTCTCAAGAAGCTCAACATCGTCCAGGACAAAGCAGGCTGCTTGATCGACACCCATCCACCACCTTAAACATTCACTCCCTCCACCACTGATGCACAGTGGCAGCAGTGTGTACCATCCACAAGATGCACCACAGCAACTCACCAAGGCTCCTACGACAGCACCTTCCAAACCCATGACTTATACCACCTAGAAGGACAAGGGCAACAGACACATGGGAACACCACCACCTGCAAGTTCCCCTCCAAGCCACACACCATCCTGCCTTGGAACTATATTGTTGTTCCTTCACTGTCGCTGGGTCAAAATCCTGGAACTCCCTTCATATCAGCAGTGTGGTGTACCAACACCACATGGAGTGCAGCGGTTCAAGAAGGTGGCCAGAATTCTGCAAAGGCAGCAGAAGTCTTGACGATGTGGCCGAAAACAGAGGGTCACTCCACTTCAGAGGCGGCAGGACACAAGGCTGCATTTTTCTGGTGGCAGCCAATTAAATGGCTGCTGCCAGGGCTGCCATCTTATTAAGGATGGTGGCCCACCCCCAAGAGCTGCTGTCAGAGGGCCGGCAGCTTAGAAACTCCTGCAGTGCCATTGGGAGAGGTGGCCATTGCTGGGGCTGAACCTTGTGGATGAGGGAGCAAAGATGGCCGTGTCTCCTCAAAATCAGATAAGTGAGTTCTGGGGGCACCAAGGCCAGTCAGGCAGGCCCTGGCGACCGGGTCACTGAGGAGAGATGGTGCCGTTGCTGTGGGGTTGACCATTGTCTCTAGGGAGCCCTCCATGGAACATAGAGTGCTCAAAAAGGTTTTACCTGGCAGTCTCCTCGCACAGCAGTGGGCCCCGCCACCTCTGGCAATATGCCAGCAGAGGCAGGAACAGGCACTTAGTTGGCCACTTAAGTGGCTCATTTGGGCTTCGGGCAGGTGCGCTGTCTGCCCCCTAACCCGGCCAAATGGTATGGTGGCGGGAAGACATCAGGCACCCCTTCCCAAGGCCTTCCTGCCTCCCAGCCCGTGCCCGGTGGCTTACCAACACCTTCTTAAGGGAAATTAGGAATGGGCAAATAAATGCTGGCCTTGCCAGCGACACTTACATCCCATGAATGAATAAATACAAAAATCTCAGGTGAAACTCCAACCTATTGAGTCCTATTTGGCTGCCCTCCCACAGATGTCATTGTCTTGGTGCCAGTAGCATGGGAACTATTGTGTTTCATGGAGTATTGGATTATAGCCAGTTGTTTGAATCTCATTTCTAATTAGACAGTTAGCCACGAAGCAGATAATCAGCACATGCCATATGGAAAGTAAAGTCTTGGTTGAGGGATATTAATTAGACTTTCATCCTCTCTAGTCAAGTTTATTTCACTGTTTCTAGCTCTATTTCATATGCCACAGCATTTTAAAGCTATATCTCCTCCCAACCTGTTTTTATGTGACTTTCTCATTGACAACTTGGTACTGGAATTCCAGGAAACATCCCTATGCATATTCTCGGAAACGTCCATGACGCATTCATGTCTGTTGTAGTACAAGAGTCCGAAAGGGTTAATGTTTGAGACAGTGAGAGTAAGCCCTCTCACTGTAGTGATGATGATATAATAGGCTTATGGGTATTAGGCTTGGAAGAAGCTAGAAGCATCATGAGAGATGTTAGCTGGACAGGTTTAATGAGAGTGTAAATAGTTGTATATAAAATAAATGAGTTACTCTCTAGCCATACCAAGACTCTGGGAGATCTATAAATAAAGCTTGAACTACACTAACAACAATATACAACATCCATCTGTCGGTAGCTTTGTTGTACAGTTTTCCGGGTGCTGCAGCCTCAATAATGATCTTTCCAAAGTAACTTGATTTGACTTAAAATCAAATGTCCTTGGGAGAATTCAGTATTTTATTTGTTTTGTTAATTAACACCCCCACCTTGACTCTGCATTTGGCTGAGATAGTAAAAGGTGCAACTATTTTTAGTTAGCCTGTAGGGTCATGCTCAATGACCCTGTCCAGCAAAGACATAAATCGTCACACATAAATTGCTATCTACTGTTGGTTGGCTTTTGTCTTCTTGAAGAAAAACAGGCGAGAGAATAATGTGTTACTTACGTTGTTGTTTTGTTTGAAATTCAGCTACAGGAATTTCCTTCCCTCAATTGTGAATTAATTTTCTGAATCATTCCTTTTCAGTTTTACTAGAATGTTTTGCTTGAATCAAAAAAATGCTTTGTTGACATCAAACATGAAAACTTAACAAGATGAACTTGTTAGGAAAAAGAACACAACACATGCAGATGTTATGTTGTTTACATGTTGTTTACAAAGTGATCATTCTGAAAACACAAATTTCAGACCTGTCTGTGCATCAATGAAATAATACATTATGTTGCACAGAGATGTTTTTATGTTTTGAGTTGAGCAAAATAGCTGTCATTTTTTAATCAAAGGAAGGAAATTACCTTCAAGATTTTTTTGGCCTGGATAACAAGAGCAGTCCAAAAATCTGCATTCAATTTTTATCACAATTACTTTACGAAGAAGTGTGCATTGCTACCTATCAAGGCTCCCAGCACCCTGGGAAAGATTCAACATCCAGAAAATAAAAATGCCAGTCACAACTTATGAACAATTGTACATGCTTAACCTTAAACTCAATATAAAACTTGGCTTTATTCTGATTAGGACAACAGCATATGTGCTGAAGTCATAGTGAGACTTGAAACAACCTGCTCAGTCAGAGGTGAAAGGGCAGCTGACTGAGCCAAGCTGAGACTCTTTGATTTTAGTACAACCATATCTGAGAGACTTTGGTCTCAATATGAATCATTGATAATATAACATAGTATAAAAAACTACATTATTATAACTGCCGCACACCTTTGGCATAGTGAGATTTGAAAGTAAGTTCTGCTGTACTTTAGATCCACGAGGTTCACAATTTAACACTCACTATGTTTGAACAAAGGCAAGAATGAAGACTGAAATGAGTTAATGATGGAAAAAGTGGTGGTTTTCCTGACAAGTGGGAATGAGTGGGAAGTGAATACCTGACAGTTCAAAAGGGAACAATGACAATTGCATCCTATTGTCCTGGCCGCCAGTGCTTTGGAAATATATTGGGTCTTACTGGCTCCCAAGACTGTCAGATCTCGGCAACGCCCAGTACTGCCAGACCCCCTCCCAAGTCCAGCTGACTTCCCTCTTCAGATGTCCTCCCACACCACTTCAGAGACCTCTTCTTACTACTCACACATCCATACTACAAATTCCCAGTGCTCCATAATCCCATAGCTATTCCAATGTATCCAAACCTTAAAAACTCCCTCCCCAATGCATCTGGTGCAGTGGGTTCTCCTCCAGGGAATCCCAGGACTTGCTCATGGAATCCTGGGAGCCTACATCAAAGTCCTGCCAGAATACGAGATTCCATCCTAGTACTGCCCGATGCCAGGGCTATCCCAAATGCTGATCGATCAATGTTCCTAGTAACACCACTTCACATAAAGTATCGGTTCTTACAAAACCTCTGACTCACCGTTAACAACACAATAGATGGTCATTGTGTGTGCACATAGACACTCACATGCACGCTCACGTGCAAATGTATGCTCACACACGGGCCCTCAGGAAAATGCATAAAATAAAGTATCAAAAATCAAACACTTAAAGTTGACTAAATGTGTCCAATACGTCCAATCAATGCAGTACACTTTGTTATGCTAATGTGTTTTGTTGAATGATAATTTTCTTTGGTCCACTGACTGGAGATCTGAATTTATATTTTTTTAATACACTTTTAAAAGACAAGTTGCCAGCAAAGTCATCCTTTCAGCTTAAGATAATCACTTAGTTCGCAACACTGTATCCTACATTGCAAAGCATTGTGTTCAAGGAGACAAAATGTCTGTGCATTTCCCAGCAAGAACCAAGACCCAGGAAGTTCAAAGGAACTGTTTGTTCTCTTTCTTTTAGCAAGACAAACACTGCAAACTGCTATGTTTGAATCACTGAGTGACTGTCATGTGACAAGCCCCTCCCCATCTGTGGTTTTAAGCTGGCGATTTCCCTGCAGCAGAGGAGAAGCAACTGGACTCTGACATGAGCAAACCCTAAGCGGGGGTCCCTCTCTCTCTCTCTCTCACTCCATTCCAGCTTGAAAGCTTTCAAATCCTGCTTGTTGACTGACCACCATTGCATACTCCGGCTACAATAGAAACCCTGTTGGAGGAGATCATCCGCATCGCTGTCTCCAAGAGACTCACCGAACCAGTCATCTACCTCTTCAACTAAAAGCCTCAGGATCACTGAATTCAGCTAGAAGCCAGCCAAATCATCAAACCCCACAGATGGTATACCTTTTTTTATGAACTCTAACTCAACCAATCTACCTTTCCCCACTCTGTAACCTATTTGTGTGCATGTAAACCTCTAGTCTGTATGTGTGAAAGTGAAAGTTGGCACATTGTTTATTATTCTGTTAGTTTGGTTTAGAACCTCTTTCTTTGTTAACTCAAGAAAACCTGTCCAATTGGTTCTTGTTGTTATCATAGCAAGTAAGTAATCAAACATCGACTGAATTGGCCAGTACATCCACTTTAAGAAAGAATTAAACCTGTTGTGGTCAAACAGGGAGAGGGAAAAGAGGGAAGTCCTTCGACCCCTCCTCACTTGACCGTAACAATTTGAAAAACTACTACAGCATCGCTGGGTGTGACGTTTGTTACAGCTGAACAGCTTCAATGTCTAAACTGGCAAGAAGAGTGACAGAAGACAGAAAAATAATTTGCTGGAGGGGGAAGGAATCTCATCAACTATGCACTACGTAAAATCAATGAGCAAATAATGCTTACTGGACCCCCTCAATGGGATTGTAAAACATGTCTGCCTATTCATTACTGTCTCTACACCCGAGTAGATAGATTAACTGAATGAAATGAGCCAATTTACAAGGCAAGTGGGCCTAGAAATTTTCATCGTTCACAAAACAAGCAAAGAGGATCAAAGGTGATATCATAAACCGATGCCCTTATCGGGCCTGTACAGCACTGCTTTCTCAGAACCAAAATCAATTGATGGTCACGACACTCAAACACATTTAGAAATAGAAACAGGAGGCAGTATGCAAATTTTTCTCAGCCCTGAGTACGACTAGAGGACATATATATAGCAACATTCAGCTCTCGGCTGGCATGAGTTATGCTGAGGCTTTTTAAGGCACAATGGATAGAATTTCCCACAGAAACCCATGAATTCTCTCAGATCTGCCCCGCTGCACCTTTGCCCCCACCCACCAACTTTGATGCAGGAAGAGGATGAAAATGAGGCATCCATCCCAAGTACCCTTCTCCATCCTGGACAGAAATCAGTCTTTACACCCTTTCCAATCCCTGAAATATTGAAGTTTCAAGAAGGTGACTCAACAGCACCTCAGATACAAATGGTGGTGGGGGAGGGTGTAGTTATGATGGCAGAGAGCTCAAACAGGATGAAAAATTGTTTCCTTTGATATTTTACCCTAGTTGCACACCCACCTTTAATACAGTTTCCAAGGAGGTCAAAAAGGCTCTCCTGCTACATCAAACTACTTCAACTTCATCAAACACACAACTCAGCCATCCATTATGCAGTATCTCTTAACATTTTTGATTTTCCCTCAATGAGTTTCAACCTCGCTGTGGAGGACAAAGAAAGATGAGGAAATGAAAAAAAAAGTGTGACTCATTGTCAGAGGGTGAAGTAGTAGCAGACGTGGATATCCTTTACAATACTGAACCAAACAGAAAAGTAAACCCAAAGGACTGCCAATCCAGGAGTCCCGGTAACTCTAATCCATTGAGTCACAGAGAAGTTAAATCCTGGGGGAGAAACAAGACCTGGAGCAGAAACATGACATGGGGCAGCAGTAAGCCATGGGACTTTCCCTTGCCACTTCCCATACAGTGAGTTCCTCACTTACCTACAAAAGACAAATCACTTCTCTAAAGGGCTGTGAAGAAATTGGAAGGCAAATCACCGTGTGAGCACCCTAGTGGCTAGTGGGCAGGCATCCCTTTGGATTCTTTGAGAATGTTGTTTGATACAGGGGAAGGAAAAATAACTTGAACAGCTACTGAGCGCTGAACAAAATAACATTCCATTCTTGTTTGCACTGAGAATGGGAAAATGTACTCAAAGTAGTGCATGTATGAAATACAGCTGCATTATCTGCCCAACAGGAGATATACCATTTATCCTGAAGATCCTGTAGACCTATCAATCTTATCCTGCCCCATCTAATTGTTTCTTAAATGTTTCCAGAGGCTTTGGCTCCATTACTTTAATCAGTGTTTTATTTCACATGTTAATTGATTACTCTTTGCATGAACACCTTCCTCAATCCTAATTTAGCCTTTCACCAATTTGAATTTATGCCTATTATCCCACTCTCACAATTTAGGTCGAAATATCATTCTGGATTACACTTTCTATACATTTTACAATCTTTTACTGCTATAAGGTGACTTCACAGTTTACCTCCTTTCAAAGCTGAAAGTTTCTACAGCCTTTCCTCACAGAGTAAGGAAAAAAAAATGAGTGACTTGCGCATACCATGAATTGTACTGAAATAGCGAAAGGTAAAGTTAAAAAAGATGCTGGGTATTTGTAGACTCTCCTCAGCTCCACGTAATGCTGCAGGAGTAATTTTCACACATACACATCATATATATATATATATATATATATATATATGTATATATAAATATATCAGGGTCCTCAACAGGTTCTGCTGAGTAAGGAATGCTGTGCAGTATGCTGTTTTCAGTGGGGGTATGCGTCTTCGAGTATGACATAGGTACTTGCTCCTGAAAAATATGATTTAGCAACCTCACAATGTGCAGGTTCAGAAGATCAATATTAATGACAAAACACATTAAAATCTAAGACTCTGGTGAAAACTTGTGGCCGATTTAAACAACTTATTTGCATGAAAATATTGCAAGGAAGGATTCCACATCGGCCTATAAATCATGCAAATTTAACTCACTGTCCCAGCGTCTCAAACTATGGTACATGCCTCCCAAATAGTTTTAATTTTAACTCAGAATTCTGTGACTTCATTATTACTATGTATAGCAGCACCACCTCACCTTATCTCAAAGCTGTTCTGCTCCGCAGTTTCATCTCAGCTTTCGTCTCATCCGACGCATTAACAAAAAACTTCTTTTCTTCCTTTCGGGTGTCAAGGAACGCAAGCTCCAGCAGTTGATGGGGACGAATGCTCCTCCAGATTCTCCTCCCGCTTCACTTCCCTCTGACCCCACCCCTTCTGATCTGACCCCTTGCCATGTATTCACTATACCCTCTGACCTCCCCCTCTCTGATGCTGAACATTCTGTACGCAGCACATGTCTCAGTTTTATCCCCTTACGCCCCCACGTCAATGAATTTCGCGCTC
This sequence comes from Heterodontus francisci, assembly GCF_036365525.1. NCBI lineage: Eukaryota > Metazoa > Chordata > Chondrichthyes > Heterodontiformes > Heterodontidae > Heterodontus > Heterodontus francisci. The sequence continues at coordinate 29,007,771 of NC_090382.1, forward strand.
GGCATGACGTTGAGCTCTTCTTCCATCACCTCTGCCTCCGGGCTCACTTCTTTGACCAGGAGTCCTCCTCCCGACCAGCAGACCCATTCACCCGCCTCCAGCATTGTCCCTCTACCTGGACCCCTTCCCCTGGCCACTTACCTGCTCTTGATCTCTTCATTCAAAACTATCGGTGAGACATTGGTCATCTCAATTTCTCTGCCTCCCTCACTCATTCTAACCAGTCCCCCTCTGAACTTGAGGCACTCCGTTCTCTCAGGTCTAACCCCGACGTGGTCATCAAACCTGCAGACAAGGGTGGTGCTGTTGTTGTATGGTGTACCGACCTCTACCTTGCAGAAGGTCAACGCCAACTCACAGACACTTCTTCCTACCTCCCTCTGGACCATGACCCCACCACCGAACATCAAGCCACCGCCCAAAGGACTGTCACTGACCTCATCTCCTCTGGAGATCTTCCCCCTACAGCTTCCAACCTCATAGTCCCGCAACCCCGGACAGCCCGCTTCTACCTCCTTCCCAAAATCCACAAACGGGACTGTCCCGGCAGACCCATTGTGTCAGCCTGCTCCTGCCCCACTGAACTTATTTCTTCCTATCTAGACTCTATCTTTTCTCCGCTGGTCCAGTCTCTTCCCACCTACATCCGTGACTCTTCTGATGCCCTATGTCATTTTGACAATTTCCAGTTTCCTGGGCCAACCGCCTCCTCTTCACTATGGACGTCCAATCGCTCTACACCTCCATCCCCCACCAGGATGGTTTGAGGGCTCTCCACTTCTTCCTGGAACAGAGGCCCAACCAGTCCCCATCCACCACCACCCTCCTCCGCCTGGCTGAACTTGTTCTCACATTGAACAACTTCTCCTTCAACTCCACGCACTTCCTTCAAGTAAAAGGTGTCTCTATGGGTACCCACATGGGTCCTAGTTATGCCTGTCTTTTTGTGGGATATGTCGAGCATTCTTTGTTCCAGTCCTACTCAGGCCCCCTCCCCCAACTCTTTTTCCGGTACATTGATGACTGTATCGGTGCCGTTTCCTGCTCCCGCCCCGAACTGGAAAACTTTATCAACTTTGCTTCCAATTTCCACCCTTCTCTCACCTTTACATGGTCCATCTCTGACACTTCCCTTCCCTTCCTCGACTTCTCTGTCTCCATCTCTGGGGATAGGTTGTCTACTAATATCCATTATAAGCCCACCGACTCACACAGCTACCTCGACTACACTCCTTCACACCCTACCTCCTGTTAGGACTCCATTCCATTCTCCCAGTTTCTCTATCTTCGACGCATCTGCTCTGATGATGCTACCTTCCATGACGGTGCTTCTGGTATGACCTCCCTTTTCCCCAACCGAGGATTCCCCCCCACTGTTGTTGACAGGGCCCTCAACCGTGTCCGGCCCATTTCCCGTACCTCTGCCCTCAACCCTTCCGCTTCCTCCCAGAACCGTGACAGGGTTCCCCTTGTCCTCACTTTCCACCCCATCAGCCTCCATATCCAAAGGATCATCCTCCGGCATTTCTGCCACCTCCAGTGTGATGCCACTACCAAACGCATCTTCCCCTCCCTTCCCCTGTCAGCATTCCGAAGGGATCGTTCCCTCTGCGACACCCTGGTCCACTCCTCCATTACCCCCACCACCTCGTCCCCGACCCATGGCACCTTCCCCTGCAATCGCAGGAGGTGTAATACCTGCCCATTTACCTCCTCTCTCCTCACTATCCCAGGCCCCAAACACTCCCTTCAGGTGAAGCAGTGATTTATTTGTACTTCTTTCAATGTAGTATACTGAATTCGCTGCTCACAATGTGGTCTCCTCCACATTGGGGAGACCAAGCGCAGACTGGGTGACCGCTTTGCGGAACACCTCCGCTCAGTCCGCAAGCAGGACCATGAGCTTCCGGTTGCTTTCTATTTCAACACTCCCCCCTGCTCTCATGCTCACATCTCTGTCCTGGGATTGCTGCAGTGTTCCAGTGAACATCAACGCAAGCTCGAGGAACAGCATCTCATCTACCGATTAGGCACACTACAGCCTGCCGGACTGAACATTGAGTTCAATAATTTCAGAGCATGACAGCCCCCCATTTTACTTTCATTTTTAGTTGTTTTTTTCTTTTTTTCTTTTTTACAACCTTTTTTTGCATTTATTTCATTTCATCTTAGTTTGTTCAGTTTGCTTACCCACTTTTTTTTTTCATGTTTGCACTTGCTGTTGTTCAATATTCAGTCCATTAACACCTATTCTGTACTAATGCTTTGTCTTTCAACACACCATTAACATATTGTTTGCCTTTGCTCCATGACCTTTTGGTCAGCTATGTGGCCTTGTCCAATCTACACTTTCTCCTTTGTTATCTCTTGCCCCACCCCCACCTCACTTGCTTGTAACCTGTGACATTTTTAATATTTGTCAGTTCCGAAGAAGGGTCACTGACCCGAAACATTAACTCTGCTTCTCTTTCCACAGATGCTGCCAGACCTGCTGAGTGGTTCCAGCATTTCTTGTTTTTATTTAAAATAAAGGGTCGATGTCAGTGCAGCAGAATTTTTTTGTTTAGAGATATAGCACTGAAACAGCCCTTTCGGCCCACCGAGTCTGTGCCGACCATCAACCACCCATTAACACTAATCCCATATTTCTACCACATCCCCTCAATTCCCCGACCTATACTAGGAGCAATTTATAATGGCCAATTTACCTATCTGCAAGTTTTTGGCCATGGGAGGAAACCAGAGTACCCAGCGAAAACCCGCAGAGAGAATTTGCAAGCTCCACACAGACAACACCCAGAATTGAACCCGGATCACTGGAGCGGTGAGGCTGCGGTGCTAACCACTGCGCCACTGTACATGCATTCTGACAAACACCTTCAAACAGAGTTGACATATCAGGATAAGTTGTGGTCCAAATAGATTGTAAGCATGATGCATGGTGCTCGCCATTCATCATGCTTGCAGACTTTTTGATAGCCTTTTTAGCGGAAACTTGCTCTCATTGGTCATCTGATCCAGCATGGCGCCCTCTATAGGGGATCTGTGGTGTGTGGTGCAAGGCAAGCAACAACATGGGCTCAATTTTTCCAGCTTGCCACCGATGTTGGCGGCGAGCTTCAAAATGGCAGGGCGCACATGCAGGAATTACTCCACGGAGCTATAGTCATAGAGTTATACAGCACAGAAACAGGCCATTCGGCCCATCACGTATGTGCCAGCCATCAGGCACCTATCTATTCTAATCCCATTTTACAGCACTTGGCCTGTAGTTTTGTATGCTATGGCGTTTCAAGTGCTCATCTAAATACTTCTTAAATGCTGTGAGGGTTCCTGCCTCTACCACCCCTTCAGGCAGTGTGTTCCAGATTCTAACTACCCTCTGGGTGAAAACATTTTTCCTCAAATCCTCTCTAAACCTCCTGACCCTTACCTTAAATCTATGCCCCCGGTTATTGACCCCTCCGCTAAGGGAAGAAGTTTCTTTCTATCTACCCTATCTATGCCCCTCATAATTTTGTATATCTCAATCAGGTCCCCCCTCAGCCTTTTCTGCTCTAAGGAAAACAACACTAGCCTATCCAGTCTCTCTTCATAGCTGAAATGCTCCAGCCCAGGCAACACCCTGGTGAATCTGCTCTGCACCCTCTCCAGTGCAATCACATCCTTCCTATAGTTTAGTGCCCAGAACTGTACACACTACTCCAGCTGTGGCCTAACTAGCGTTTTATACAGCTCCATCATAACCTCCCTGCTCTTATATTCTATGCCTGGGCTAATAAAGGCAAGTATCCCATATGCCTTCCTAACCACCTTATCTACCTGTGCTGCTGCCTTCAGTAATCTATGGACAAGTACACCAAGGCCCCTCTGACCCTCTGTACTTCCTAGGGTCCTACCATCCATTGTACATTCCCTTGCCTTGTTAGTCCTCCCAAAATGCATCACTTCACACTTCTCAGGATTAAATTCCATTTGCCACTGCTCTGCCCATCTTACCAGTTCATTTATATAGTCCTGTAATCTAAGGCTTTCCTCCTCACTATCTATGACACCACCAATTTTCGCGTCATCTGCGAACTTTCTGATCATACCTCCTATATTCACGTCTCAATCATTAATATACACTACAAACAGCAAGGGTCCCAGCACCAATTCCTGCGGTACACCACTGGTCACAGGCTTCCAATTGCAAAAACAACCCTCAACCATCACCCTCTGCCTCCTGCCACGAAGCCAATTTTGGATCCAATTTGCCAAATTCTTGACCAATTCTTGACCAATCTCCCATGTGGGACCTTATCAAAAGCCTTACTGAAGTTCATGTCAACTACATCAACTGTTTTACCCTCATCTACACACCTAGTCACCTCCTTGAAAAATTCAATCAAATTTGTTAGACATGATCTCCCTGATATTTAGCGCAGCAGCTCATTTACATGGCCGGGGCAGATCGCCCCCTCCACCCCCCGAAGACATAGAGGGGGTGGGTGCTCTGTCCCTGGCAACGGTGTCCGGTGCCACTGCCATTTTTAAAGGCCTTCAAGCCCTTGCATTCCATTTAAATTTTTAAAGTTATCGACGTGATAAGATTAAAGTGAAAAATGTAATAAAAGATTCAAGCCCGTCCCCACACAACACCCCCCCCCCATGACTAAACAATTTATTAATTGCTCTCTCCCCTCAAAAAAACTTACCTTGTGATCCCAACCTTCCCCCCTCAGTTTCCAACCTTTTATCTTCTACCCCTTCCTACCATCACAATACTTTTCCCCGCTCCTCCCCCCTCCCAACCAGTATTCCACCTCGGATCTCCAAACGGAGATCTGAAGGCACAGGAGTTCTGGTAACCGACTGGAATATCGCAGCGGGATGGCTGGCGGCAACAGGTAAGGTATTTTTCCACCCCCCCGCCCCCCACCCCCGCCACTATGACTCCCGGCGCGGGTACCAGTAAAATTCAGCCCCATGTCTCTAATCAGATTGAAGAATCCTCAAACTCTGGTGCGGCCGCACCTGGAGTATTGCGTGCAGTTCTGGTCACCGCATTATAGGAAGGATGTGGAAGCTTTGGAAAGGGTGCAGAGGAGATTTACTAGGATGTTGCCTGGTATGGAGGGAAGGTCTTACGAGGAAAGGCTGAGGGACTTGAGGTTGGTTTCGTTAGAGAGAAGGAGGAGGAGAGGTGACTTAATAGAGACATATAAGATAATCAGAGGGTTAGATCGGGTGGATAGTGAGAGTCTTTTTCCTCGGATGGTGATGGCAAACACGAGGGGACATAGCTTTAAGTTGAGGGGTGATAGATATAGGACAGATGTCAGAGGTAGTTTCTTTACTCAGAGAGTAGTAGGGGCGTGGAACGCCCTGCCTGCAACAGTAGTAGACTCGCCAACTTTAAGGGCATTTAAGTGGGCATTGGATAGACATATGAATGAAAATGGAATAGTGTAGGTCAGATGGTTTCACAGGTCGGCGCAACATCGAGGGCCGAAGGGCCTGTACTGCGCTGTAATGTTCTATGTTCAATGGGATTCCACTGAAAGGTAAATAAAGAGTGGGAAAGAAAGATGGAATTGTGAGAGAGATAAAAGAGACAGAAAGAAAGTTTTTTTTTCATCTCCAACACTAATTAAATTCTGAAGGTGTGAGATTTCACAATTATAAAATTAAATTTTCAGCACCACAGTGGCTGTTTGGTAGTAATTATGATTTATCACACCATTAAAGATTCACTTACACATGAATGCATCAGCCCTAATTTTCTCTGCCACTCTCCCCTGTCCCCTCACTTCCAACAACAAGTACGAGGAGCTCATGAACTTCTTTGTCTCTAAAATTGAGACCATCTGATCAGCTACCTCTGCCATGTCCCTTCCTTCCACTAGCCCACCTGGCCAAACTTCCTCCATTGCTCCCCCTGCCCTAGCTCTGAACTCGCATCTTTCTCTAGTTTCTCTCTTATCTCCTCTCATGGCCTCTCTGAGCTCATCTTGACCATAGAAACATAGAGGAGTCGGCCATTTGGCCCTTCGAGCCTGCTCCGCCATTCATTATGATCATGGCTGATCGTCCAACTCAGTAACGTGTTCCTGCTTTCCCTCCATATCCTTTGATCCCTTTCGCCCCAAAAGCTATATCTAACTCCTTCTTAAAAACATACAATATTTTGGCCTCAACTGCTTTCTGTGATAGCGAATTCCAAAGGCTCACCACTCTCTGGGTGAAGAAAATGCTCCTCATCTCAGTCCTGAAAGGTTTACCCCATATCCTTAGACTATGACCCCTGGTTCTGGACTCCCCCACCATCAGGAACATCCTTCCCACCTCCTGCTCTCTCGACCCTATTCCCACTAAACTGCTGATAACCCAACCCCCTTCCTGGTCCCCATGTTAACTGATATTGTTAATGGTTTTCTCTCTTCAGGTGTTGTCCTACTCTCCTTTAAACCTGCCGTCATCACCCCTCTCCTCAAAAAACCTACCCTTGACCCCACTGTCCTTGCAAACTACCATTCCGTCTGCAACCTCCCTTTCCTCTCCAAGTCCTTGAAGGTGTTGTTGTCTCCCAAATCCGTTCCCATCTTTCCTGAAATTCCATGTTTGAATCCCTCCAATTGGGTTTCCGTGCCTGCCACAGTATCAAAACAGTTCTAATCAAAATCACAAATGACATCCTATGTGACTGTGACAAAGGTAAACTTTCTGGCCTCGTCCTTCTTGTTTTCACTACTACAAATTCAAAGATGTAATATAACTGTAAGCAACATATTATTGTATTATGTAGCCTTTGACATGGTTGACCACACCATCCTCCTTTAACTCCTCTCCACTGTCGTCCAGCTGGGTGGGACTGCTCTCACCTGGTTCCATTCTTATCTATCTAATTGGAGCCAGAGAATTAGTTACAATGGCTTCTCTTCCTGCTCCCACACTGTTACTTCTGCCATCCCCCAAGCATCTATCCTTGCCCACCTTTTATTTCTCACCTATATGCTGCCCTTCAGTGACATTATCCGAAAGCACAGCATTAGTTTTCACATGTATGCTGACAACACCCAGTTCCACCTCACCATCACCTCTCTCGACTCCTCCACTGTTGCCAAACTATCAGACTACTTATCCGACATCCAGTACTGAATGAGCAGAAATTTCCTCCAATTAAATATTGGGAAAACTGAAGGCATCGTTTTTGGTCTGCACTGCAAACTCCATTCCCTAGCTACCAACTCCATCCCTCTCCTTGGCAACAGTCTGAGTTTAAACCAGTCTGTTTGCAACTTTGGCATCACATTTGACCCAGATATGAGCTTCTGACCTCATATTCGCCCCATCATTAGGATCGCCTATTTCCACCTCTGTAACATTGCACAACTTCATCCCATCTCAGCTCATCTGTTGCTGAACTCCTCATCCATGCTTTCATTACCTCTAGACTTGACTATTCCAAAGCACATGTGCCTGGTCTCGGACATTCTACCCTCCTAAACTTGAGTTCATCCAAAACTCTGCTGCCCATAACTTAACTCCCACCAAGTCCCATTCCCCCATTCACCCCTGTGCTTGCTGACTTACACTACCTCCCAGTCAAGTAATGCCTTAATTTTAAAATTCTCAGCCTTGTTTTTAAATCCCTCCATGACCTCGCCCCGCCCTATCACTGTGTTCTCCTTCAGCTCCACAACCCTCCAAGCTATCTCCACTGCTCTAATTCTGGCCTCTTGAGCATCCCCGATTTTAATTGTTCCAGCACTGGTGGCCCCAACTTCATTTTCCTCGTCCCTGAGCTCTGGAATACCCTCCCTACACTTCACCGCCTCTCTACCTCGCTTTCCTCCTTTGAGACACTCCTTAAAACTCTTTGACAAAGTTTTTGGTCATCTGACCTCATATCCTTATGTGGCCCGATGTCATATATTGTTTTATAATGTTTCTGTGAAGTCCCTTGAGATGTTTTATTATCATAAAGGTGCAATATAAATATACGTTGTTGTTGTAGCCATGTTTGCTGGGTAACTAGCGGATAAATACAGCAACTGCACCCTTACATGAATTTCAATCTTCAATCTTCGAGGTGCTGTTATCACATAACCTATGGAGGAGCAGGGTAAAATTGGACACCAACTTTCAGATTTCCATATTTAACTGTGTATGTGTGGAATCTGGTCTGTCATTGTCCAATTTACTCCAATATAACGGTGAGCACCATTCGCCTCACTGTTACTCTCAATGCAAAATCCAGGCTATTATTTTTGGCAGGTGGTTACGACAAGTTGTCTGGGTCCAACTCTGTGGATCTCCTGACTTCTCTCAGTCTTTTATTCCACTTACTATCTAGAGTTTTCAAAATTCAAATTTGGTTTTGCCGAATACCTAATTCTTGATTTGCCTCAACCTGATGCCCTAGACTAAGGGCCTTGATCCTTCACCTTGTTTTCTCAGAAAGTAAATCTCATGTAACATTGCATCAAGACTGACATTTCATCTTAGTCCTTCAGACACGTAGTTCGGATCCACAACTGGCAAATATAAAGTAACTGAGAGGGACGCAGTCTTCATGAATAAAAGGTGACACAAATTACTTTCTGTTCAGAAAGAGAAAATGTTTTCATTGTAACAAATTCAAGTGATGCAATATATTTTAACGCAATGTATTATTGTGCCATGCATTTTTAAAAGAACATAAGGACCTCATAAGGATCTGGAGCAGTTAAGATGCTGGCTAGCTGCACTCAAAAGCTAAGACCCAAATTAGCATAACTATTTACGCGCAAGAATAAACTCAGTTGGATGTCCATAGCAATGCACAATATTGCCTGTTAATCTATGTAATATAAGAACTACATTGAAAAACTGTTAGTGCCTGAAAATGTAACAAACATTTGTCAGAATTAGCTGAGCTGTTTTGCCATACCACTGAACAAATTAAACAATATTTAGAAAACATTTCTGACAAAAGGTCACCAATCTGAGACATTGCCTGGAATTTTACCATACCACAGGAGCGGGCTGGAGGTGGGGCAGTCGTAAAATTGGGTCTGAGGCTGGGGGATGCCGTTCCCGTCGCCTTCCCATCCCAACTGCAATTTAACGAGGGGCAGCGGTGTCGGGAAACGACCTACCCGCCCCAGGCCAATTAACTGCGACTTAAGGGCCTCCTCCCACCGCCGCTAGGTGGGCGGCTCAGGACCCTTAGGAGGTTGCTCAGAAAAACTTTGTGGCCTCCTTGCAGGCTGTGGCGGGGCACCACTCCACCCACCCCCCCATCCCCCACCATGGCCCAACCACCCCCACTGCACTACATTCCACCACCCCTCAACTGAACCCCCTTGTATCGCCGGGGCCCAGCCAATTGTCTCTGCCGAGGCCCCACACACTTTCCGGGGCTGGCATCACTCTTGCTCTTCTGGCTGTGTACAGTCCTAGCAGTGGCCACAGCTCCCGGTGGTGCTGCTGGGACTGAGAGCTGCTGGCCTGTTGATTGGCTGGCAACTCTTGGAGGCAGGACTTCTTGCCTCAGAGGGGCGGAAGTCCTGCCAAGGCCATTAAGGGCCTAAAATGGTGGGTGGGGCCTCCCACCCAACATAAAATTCTGGCGTTTAACTCAGTTTCTTCCTCCACAAATGCAGCCTGACCTGCTGAGTACTTCTAGAATTGTCTTTTTTTATTCCAGATTTCCAATATCTGCAGTATTTTGCTTTTGTATCTAGAAAGCAATTTTCTTTCAAAGTAACATCACCCCACTGACAGAGGCTTTGTTGGAGGTACAAACTTGATTAAGTTAGTCAGCAAATAAATTCAATGTTTTTGAAACATGTCATGCTAAGCCCCCACCTGCCAAGAATAAGGCACATTAATTTTGTCATGAACATTGATTTTAAACTGTTACTGGAGTGAAGAAAGGACTTGTTAAACAGATCAGCCGTGGCTGGAAAAGACGTTTGCATATTAACAGAAGGTGCTTGGAAGGACAAAGGGCCATTCCCTGACACATTCAACCCACAATGGACCTTGATCACCAGGTATTGTGTATAAGAGGAGGATTCCAAAGACTGCTTAGATGATACAATCCAAGACGTGGTCAGACCAGTTAGTCACATGACTAACCTGCTTGGCAACCTGGGGTTTTCTGACTTGTACAAACAGTTTGAACTCAGAAAGACTGTTTGCTCCTGGATTGAGAAGCTCTCTCCTTTCTGCTGCTATTGCTTTGTCACAAGCCTCTGAATCCACTAAAGACATATGAACCCCAAGAGAGAAAAGTCTTCGACAGCAAACAAGGTTTAAGAAGAATACTGGGCCCTAATGAAAAGCAAGATCTACCTACAATCAAGGACGCTACAGTGAGCTCAATGAACCATAACAAAAACTCTTCAAATATTGCCTCAAACCTTTTCACTTTATTTTTCTTCTGCTCTTTTCTGTCTCTATTTGCATGTGTGTATCGCGTATGCATACTAGCGTGGGGGTGTCATGCATCTGTTGGCGTCAGCTGAATTAGAGTTTAAGTTCAAGTTTATTACATTTCAATTTTTCTTCTTTAAAGCTAAGAAAACCTGTTTGTGCTGATTTCTTTGCCTTATAATTGGAAAGCGGTGAACAAGGATTCACCAAGGGGGAACTAAAGCACGATGTTTTAAAAATTAAACCCCGTTACTGTAAGACCAGGTGAAGGCTGACAGGGACCCCTTGACACCTTTCTCATCTGGTCATGACTAGAAGTAACATGTGCCGTGGATAAAGGGGAACTGGTGAATGTACTGTACTTAGATTTCCAGAAGGCATTTGATTAGGTGCCACATCAAAGGTTATTGCAGAAAATAAAAGCGCATGGTAATATATTAGCATGGATAGTAGATTGGCTAGCTAACAGGAAACCGAGAGTAGACATAAATGAATCTTTTTTCTTCTGGCTGGCGAGATGTAATGAGTGGTGTGCTGCAGGGACTGGTGCTGGGGCCTCAACTTTTTACAATTTATATCAATGACTTGGATGAAGGGACTGAGGGTATGGTTGCTAAATTTGCTGATGACACAAAGATAGGTAGGAAAGTAAGTTGTGAAGAGGACATGAGGCTACAAAGGGATATATATATAGATTAAGTGAGTGCGCAAAGGTCTGGCAAATGGAATATAATGTGGGAAAATGTGAAATTGTCCATTTTGTCAGGAAGAATACAAAAAGAAGCAAATGATTGAAATGGTGAGGCATTGCAGAGCTCTGAGATGCAGAGGGATCTGGGTGTCCTATTGTATGAATCACAAAAGGTTAGTAGGCAGTAATTAGGAAAGCTAATAGAATGTTATCGTTTATTGCAAGGGGATTTGAATACAAAAGTAGGGAGGTTATACTTCAGTTATACAGGGCACTGGCGAGACCACATCTGGAGTACTGTGTACAGTATTGGTCTCCTTATTTAATGAAGGATGTAAATGCTTTGGAAGCAGTTCAGAGAAGATTTATCAGAATAATACCCGGAATGGGCGGCTTGTCTTATGAGAAAAGGTTGGACAAGCTAGACTTATATCCGCTGGAGTTTAGGAGAGTAAGAGGTGACTTGATTGAAACATAAGATCCTGAGGGGTCTTGACAGGGTGGATGTGGAAATGATGTTTCCCCTTGTGGGAGAATCTAGAACTAGGGGGTCACTGTTTAAAAATAAGGGGTAACGCATTTAAGACAGAGATGAGAAGACATCTTTTCTCTCAGAGGGTCGTGAGTCTTTGGAACTTTCTTCCTCAAAAGGCAGTGGAAGCAGAATCTTTAAATATTTATAAGGCAGAGGTAGGGGGTGAAAGGTAATTGGGGGTAGGCGGGAATGTGGAGTCGAGGTTACAATCAGATCAGCCATGATCTTATTGAATGGCGGAGCAGGCTCGAGGGGTCAAGTGGCCTACTCCTGCTCCTAATTCGTATGTTTGTATGTTCGTATGTAATGTTTTCAGCCACAATAATAGTTGAAAATATGAACATAAAATAAATGTGGGGGATTAGGTCATTCAGCCCACCTTAGTGAAGAAAGCCATTCAGTCCATCTTCATGAAAAGGTCATTCTGAAAAGACCACAGCCCCACCAGCACAGCATCCAACTGTCTCTCAAGTAACTCCAGAGTTTCACCTCCACTGTCCCACCCAAAGACCCACTGCAAGTGTTCATCAGTCTTGTGGATGAAGAACTTCCCAAGTTCAGTCCTAAATTTACTTTTCACCAGTTTGAAGCTCTGATCCCTCATACTTACCGCGATGGACTCCACATGTGCAGACTGTTGGCCTGACCTTAGATTCAAAGCTTGCATTTTTTCTGAGACTGTCCTTTACTAGAAAATGAAACTGAAAGCTTCAGAGTTCTTGGAAATCATAACTGGATGGAACCAGGTAAAACAAACAGTCATATGATCAGAGGTGTGACCAGAGACATGTGACTGGAGCACAGATTACAGACTGCAGTGTTTTATAAAAGACAAGCTGCTGTGATTGGAGCCTGTTTTCTGGGACCTGGCTCTTGGCAAATACGAGTTGCTATAGCTGTTTTTGGTGCCTTAAAAGAGTTACAAGTGGAACCACCCCATCAAGACTGTCATGAGCAGGGCCAAGGACAGTCAAGAAGCGACAAAAGCAAAATGTTGAAGGGAAGACTGCAATGCTCACTGTCGACAAGAAGGCATCACATCTGTGTCTGCATCTTGGAAGACGGGATCTGGGGATCTACCTGAAAAGCTTAGAGATCTGAAGGACTTTGTGGCTGTACGTGGTGCTATCTTTGCTGAGAGGATTGCTCAGAAGATCCATGAGATCTATCTATGTTGCATCTGATAATTAATGTGTAATCTTTAAGCTATATATATATATATAAATATATATATATCGACTGTGATTTAACAGTTAGTTCATATTTACTTTATGTTGGTTTTGGTTTGAGCGTTGAAGTAAAATTTATAAAAGTGAAATCTTGTCCGTTTGATTTTTCCTCTAAATTGGGGTTGGTCAGTGGATTGGATTCTTTTGGTTTGTGATCATGATACGACAATCACAATTTAGCTCAGTGGAGTGATCCAGATTTTGCTTTCCATATCAGTTACTTTTTAAATTTTTTCCATGATGTCCCGTATCAGTTGGCTCCCTGTCAAGGGTGAAGATCTCACATTTCTCCAGCCTCTCCTCACAACCTAACCCTCAGTTTAATTACAAAATATTATGTTCAGAGCCAAAATGATGAAGTTTACAATGTAATTTAAATCCCAGGTGCTCAGTGAATCAACAGCCCCTGCAATGGACTATCAACCATCTGTTAGTGCATTGTTGATGAATCCGACCTTTTCTGGCACCAGCACTCATGCAGTTTATTAATTTGTTTTGGATCAATTTATCCATTAATGGTCATTCTGCTTTTTGTTTGACATCTGAATCAATGCCGGAATGCTGTTCTTTGAATAGAAATCTGAAATTTTATTTCAATCATTGGTTGCAAGTATGGGTATAAGCACTTTCTGCACATGTGTGGGTGCAGTGGACAGTCTTATGGCATGTTGGTAGGTTCTTCAGAAGTTGTCCATTGCTTGATTATAAAGGAGAAACCAATTGACTAAGAGGCAACAGATTAAATGGAGCAAGGTATAGGCTGACATTTGATGTGCTCTGTAATGACATTAAACAGATGAATGGGCAGCTGATCATCATTACTATTGTCTTTGATCCTGGAGGGGAAGCAACTAATGAAGTACATACAGTAGTGCAGCTGTACTGGCATACACCTTGCAATAGAATCAGTCTTGTACAACAATGCATTTTAATAAGCACTGTTACAGCCAGGAGAGAAACGGTGTCTAGGGGTCCCTTTCAGCCTTCACCTGGTCTTACAATAACAGGGTTTAATTTTAAATGCACCGTGTTTTTATCTCCCCCTTGGTGAATCCTTGTTCACCACTTTCCAATTGTAAGGCAGAGAAACCAGCACAAACAGGTTTGCTTAGGTTTAAAGAAAAAAAGTTGAAATTTATTAAATTTGAACTTAAATTCTAATTCAGTTGACGCCTACAGATACACAACATGCCCATGCTAGCATGCATATGCGATACACACATGCAAATAGAGACGGAAAAGAGAAGAAAAATAAAGTGGAAAAGTTTGAGGCAATATCTGAAGAGTTTTTGTTATGGTTCTTCAAGCTCACTGAAGAGTCCTTGATTGTAGGTAGGTCTTGCTTTTCATGGGGCCCAGTATTGTTCTTAAACCTTGTTCACTGTAGGAGACTTTTCTCTGTTGAGGTTCATGTGTCTTCAGTGGATTCAGAAGCCTGTGAGAAAGAGATGGGAGCAGACAGGAGACTTCTTCTCAGTCCAGGAGCAAACAGACTTTCTGAGTTCAAACTTTTTGTACAATTCAGAAAAACCCAGGTTGCCAAGCAGGTTAGTCATGTGACTAACTGGTCTGATGACGTCTTGGATTGTATCACCTTAGCAGTCTCTGGAATGTTCCCCTTACATACAATACCTGGGTTGAATGTGCTGGGAATGGCCTTTTGTTCTTCTGTCTGTTAATATGCAAATATCTTTTCCAGCCACGGCTGATCTATTTAACAAGTCCTTTCTTCGCTCCAGTAACAGTTTAAAATCAATGATAAAATTAATGTGCCTCATTCTTGGCAGGTGGGGGGGCCTAGCATGACAGCACATAAAACATATATGTCACAAAATAGGGAATAGATGAAAAGATCAGCATGTCCATTCCCTGCATTCATGAGGAATTTGCCCTTTCAATGGCTCAAACCAACTCTATCAATCCCAAGAGATATGACAAACTACTGCTAAATATCCAGTCAGCTTTTTCTCCAACCCTAGACATCAATACAGCCTTATAATTCATACTGAACTGTGAGGAGGATAATGATCGACTTCAAGAGGACAGAGACAGGCTGGTGTAATGGGCGGACATGAGGCACATGAAATTTAACGCAGAGAAGTGTGAAGTAATTCATTTTGGTAAGAAGAATGAAGAGAGACAATATAAAATAATAGATACATTTCCAATGCAGGTGGAAGAGCAGAGGTACCTGGGGGCATATGTGCATAAATTGTTGAAGGTGGCAGGGCAGTTTAGGGATGGGCAATAAATGCTGTCCTAGCCAGTGACACCCACATCCCATGAATAAATTTAAAAAATGCCATACATGAGGCATATGGGATTCTGGACTTTATAAATAGAAGCATACAGTACAAGAGCAGGGAAATTATGATGAACCTTTAAAAAAACACTGGTTCAGCCTCAACTGGAGTATTGTGTCCAATTCTGGGCACCAGACTTTAGGAAGGATGTGAAGACATTAGAGCGGGTGCGGAAGAGATTTATGAGAATGGTTTCAGGGATGAGGGACTTCAGTTACATAGATAGATTGAAGAAGCTGGGCTATTTTCCTCAAAGAAGAGAATGTGAGAGGAGTTTTGATAGAGGCGTTCAAAGTAATGAAGGGTCTGGACAGGGTAGATAGGGAGAAACAGAACCACAGGATACTGATTTAAGATGAATGGCAAAAGAACCAAAGGCGACACGAAGAAAAGCTTTTTTACTGGGCGAGTGGTTAGGATCTGGAATGCACTGCCTGAGAGTGTGGCGGAGACAGATTCCATCATGGCTTCCTGAAGAGAATTGGATAATTATCTGAAGAGAAAAAATGTGCAGGGCTACAGGGAAAAGGCAGGGGAGTGGGAAAGCTAAGTTGCCCTTGCTGAGAGTTGGCACGGACACGACGGCTGAATGATCTCCTTCTGTGCTGTAACTATTCTATGGTTTTAGGTTACCAGTTGCCTTTCACAGAACAACTGATCCATAGTTCAAGCACAGTGTGTGGCATTGTGTTCCACAAAGTAGATGTTCAATTCTACTCTTAAATAGAGATATGTCCAGTCTGTTCTTGGCAGGAAGTAAACCACCAGAGCATTAAATGTTTTAATGTATCAATGTGGAAATAAACAATAAAACAAAACATCTTAACCTAGTAAAGATAGTGAGCATGACCCTCATGTTATTTGGAGGAGGGGAAATTTCATTCAAATATTTACTAAAGAATTGCGCAGCACCGTCCTGAATGAAAAGTCCCTAAAATCTCCCGCAGCTTTATAATGAGGCATTTCTTACACCAGTAAGATGTGTCTCCTATAGCAGGGGTTTCCAAGCTATGGTGCTGTGCTCACTTGCAGCCCCTTGCCCTGCCCATTCCACCACTATCCCCCCTCCCCATCCCACCTGCCAACCCTAAAAATCAAACTCTCCAATTCCAGGCAACTCAGTCCTATCTGTCTTTCTGGCCAGGATTTATCGAGGAGGTAGTGGCCCTGCCCACCAGCTGGAAAGTCGAGGGCAAGCATTCCCCCATCAGCCTTGGAAGACACAACACTACTCTGCAAAGCTCAGGCAATTCATTGCCTGAGGTCGTGGCTTCCACTCCTCTGAGGCAGGTTGTCCCACCTCCAAGAGCTGCCAGCCAATAAGAGGGCTGGGAGCTCTTCAGTCCCAGCAGCACCACCAGGCCCTGAAACCAGCCAGAGATAGAGGCCGGAGAAGAAGGTAAATGGAGTCAGAGCTCACCGGGGCCAATCAGCCAAGCCCCGGTGAGGGTGGGGGGTAGGGGGAAGGGCTTCTTCCAGCGGAGAGCAGCCTATGCCACTGGGGGGGCTCTTCGTGGGGAACATGGTGCACAATCAGGAGGGACAATCCGCCCGGCCCGCAAGGAGGCCACCTGGTTTAACTGGGCGGCTTCCTCAGGTAGTGAAATGCCCATCTTCCACTAGTAAAATACTAGCAGTGGCAAGAAGAGGCCCTTAAGTGGCCATTAATAGAATGGCGGCGGTTGGCAGCAGGCACGACACCACCCTCCCCCTAGTCACCATCCCACCCGATTTGATGCCCCCCCCCCCACCCCCACCAATTCCCAGCCTGCTCCCAGGGTGTAGTGGAGAGGGCGTGTAAAATTCTGGCCTCTATGTCTTATTAACCAGTTTGCTGTCTTTCAGTTTTGTGGTCGTGGATGTTTGGAAAGGCCTTTTTCTAATGCTGTTGCAAATCCTCAATCAGAACACTAGGATCTTTAGATATATGCAGAATAGTGGGATCAGGAATTTAACTTCCACGCGTTTAGCACCTGCCTGCCCATGAAGACAATGCTGTCTTAGAGGGATAGATGGACAGAATTTGTTATGACATCTAACAGCACATACCGTTAGTTATATTTGCTCTGACAAAAAAAACTCCCCTCAAAGTTGCTGAATTTTATAAATAAGCCTGCTTCACAAATGGAATAATTTGTTTTATTACTGCAGTTGGCGCAGGATAATGTTGTACGAAAGCCATAAGACCAGGAGTACTCAAATTTAATCCCTGGTCTGTATGAAGTTTGTTGACTCCAATTTGGGCCACCTGTGGGGATATGAGCATCAGGCTGAGTGGTGGCATGGGGCACAGTAAAGCTAAGATTTTTGCTCCTGCGAGTTATCCAGCAAGTCCTGTTGGAAGTGTGTATGTGGCATGTGTGTGCTGGGAAATTGTCATATTTTTATATGATATTTCTATAGTAATAATACTATTTTCCCTGTCCAGGCTGTTTTGATTGGTCAGTTTAAAGGGCATGTCTGTTAGTGGTTTATTTGGTGGACGGGGCCTGGTGTACGTGAGGGCACGTGGGGTGTGCGGAGGACTGAAGCACGTGATGCATGTCCGGCTGTCAACAGTTGGTGGCAGTTGGGGGAGTGGGTGTGAGGGTGCTTGGTGAAGAACAAAAGCAGTGGAAGGTAAGGGGACCCCAACAATAAAGTTACCCTGGCTGAAGAGATTGCTTCCGTGAGGGATGGGATGGGATTGAGGGGATGGTTTAGGAGGAGCGGCATGGGAGGGGTGGATGAGATGATGGAATTGGTTAAGTGTGGCAAAATGGCAGGGACAATTATTTGATTCAACTTTTTATTCGAAAGCTATTCTTTTTGATTAAAATGAAAATTCACGAGATTTAAATGAAAAAGTTTTAGTAAAGCTGTCAGGTGAATTAAAAGAATAAAGCAGCATTGATTCTATAGACAAAGAAGATGATAACAGTCTTTACCTTCCAGTGTTTCTACACAGTCTCACTCCAATGGCCATGCCACTGCACAAACTTAGCCTCAAGGAAGGAGCAGTTAAAATGTTGCTATGAAACTTGAATCTGAAATAAGGACTTTATCATGGAATAAGACTGATAGGAAGCTGTTTTCTTCAATGATAGATGCTGAAATTATAACAGGCAGATTTCAAGGATATAGTGTTTATTCCTCAAATAATATTGAGCCTATCAGATGTAAACCTGTCTCTTCAACTCAGGAGAAAAGAGTTCCCAATTAGGTTTTCATATGCTATGACCATAAACAAGTCATAAGTCCAGACTCTTGACAAAATTTGTATTTATATTTCTAGGCCCGATTTTACATATGGACAGTTTTATGTAGCTTTTTGCATAGTAAGAGGTTTTGATTCTGTTAAAGTCTTTGGTGAAAGAATAACAAGAATTCCAATATTTAAAGAAGCACTGTTGCAAAAAAGATATTACTTTGACTGCAAATGCTTTGCAGGTCTCTGCTAATATGAAATAAATACCACTAACTAAAAATCTGAAATTCACTCTATTTATCATGAACTACCAAAAGAAAATCAGTATTAGCTGTGGCTTTGTTGGTAGCATTCTCGTCTCTAAGTCAGAAAGCTGTGGGTTCAAGTCCCACACCACTGGTGGTACTTAATAAAGGTGATAGGGTCTAGGCTGCCAGCTGAAGGGGTGGTGAGAGCCCCACGTTGCCTCTTTTCAGGAAGGCCTGCTGCATTACGTGCCAATCAGGCATTTAACTGGGCAGCAGTGGGCCTTCCCTGGGATTAAGGACTCAGGGGACCAGAAGTCCTGCCGCCCAATCAGAGGCTGACAGCTCTTTTACTCAGCAGTGCTACTGTACCCACCCGTGGCCTTGGATCGTTGATAAAACCAGGGCACAGGTAAGTGATGGGGGGAGGGGTTACATGGGGCGTGGGGGGTGTAGGGGAGTTGGCAGCAAGAGCAGGGGGGTGGCTCTCAGTGGCCCCCCCCCACTTCCCAATGCCGGGACCCTCAATCAGGCACTAAGTGCCTGTGAACGAGGGACACTCCCTCACCCCAACCACTCCTGCTGCCCCCCACCACCCCCCCACCCACCCCCGGGAGCTAGCAAGCAACCCACACAGGTTTACTCCCGCATGGCGACAGGCCCAACAGGCGCTGGGCTAATACCGCCGGTGGCAGGAAGAGGCCCCTAATTGGGCATTAATTGCCCACTTAAGGGCCTCAATTGGCAGTGGGTCGGGAAGGCCGTCCACAGACCTTCCCACCACGGAAGTAACTGGGGCAGAGATGGGAAGATGGCAGTTTCATCATTCCCGCACAATTAAATGATCTCCCTGCCTTCAAACTCACCGTGAGGTAGAGCATTATATCCAGCCTCAGACCTTGAGCATAAACATCAGTGCAGTACTGAAAAAGTACTGTCAGAAATGCCAACTTTCAGGTGAGATGTTAAACCTCTGCCCCATCAGCCCTCTCAGGTGGATGTAAAAAAATTCCATGGCACTATTTCAAAGAGTTATCCCTGGTGTATGGCCAATATTTATCCCTCAATCATCAACAGATTATCTGTTCATTATCACATTACTGTTTGTGGGAGCTTGCTGTGTGCAAGGCCACATTTCCTACATTAACATAGTGACTAACTTCAAAAGTACTTCAATGGTTGTAAAGTGCTTTGGGACGTCTGGTGGATGTAAAAGGTGCTATATAAATACAATTCTTTTTTTCTAAATACCAATGACTAGAAAAAAATGGTACACTTGGTGAGCTGCACGTCTGCTATAAAATATCTTTTCATATGGAAGAATAAAGGGATATGACTTGAGAATCCCTGACGAAAGGAAAAGAAAAGCATTTGGGAAACCATTGCTCTACGTCCGGATTTAAAAATCAATGATAAAATCAGCACTGGCAACAATCGTGATTTTGTGGATGATGTATTGATTTTGCACTGTCGTTTTAATGCCTACAATTCCAGATAGAAAGGAAAGATAAATTTTCCTCTCTGCCTTTTATCTTTGTGATGCACATGCACTTAAATTATGCAAATAATCAGAAGTGCAAAAATAAGTGCAAAATCTTCAAATTGGTCATGAAATTGTGTGTTGGTAGCTATACAAAGTAAGTAATTATTTTATGCCCTATATTTTACATGCAATATTCTGATCTTCCCCTGATACCTACCATACACACTGGCTATTAAAAATAGTCAAACCAGAGCAAACTCGTTTTTTGTTCATTTAAGCCAGTCCAAATTTTTTTGAAAAACGTCCAGACTTCAAGATAATTTATCCACGTTTTCTCCCCCTGATTCAATTCAGATTTGCCATTTTGATCACTGGGACTAGTCACTATGGTAACAGTAACTAAAGTATGTTTCATGGAGATTGCTGAAATGTTCTACTTTGTCATTTGGCAGATGCAACACAGCAGAATTATTTTGGTTTGCATATTTAATGAAGCTAGTAAAACCAACAGGGCCATGCATGCTGAAAAGCAATGTCTCAGTCCCTGGAGAGGTGCATAGTGTCATTCATGAGTAAAAGCATTGGAAAAAATCAATAGCATCAACACCCTGAAGAAAAACACTTGAGAATCAATTATTTCTATCGAAGGCCTTGAAGTCCTACATTATGTCAAACAAGATCCATTTAATATACTGCCGTTGATCTTACTTCAGAGAAAAATATATTTTGGAATATGGATCTTGGTATTCCTTCTCTGTACCTTCGTAGCTGTAATTAAGAATATAGGAAGGTAGCTGCAACTATGCATATTGATGTTCAGCCAGTGTGGCCATCTTAAGTTAATTCCACTCGACATTGCTTTTCTTCCTTGATATCCATCCCTACTGCTGTCCTTTCTCTATCCAGGTTACTGCTCTTCAATGGAAAATATAAACGGGCAGGTCTTGTGCTGAAGGCTTTCCTACAGTAATTGTCAATTACATGTCAGTTGAGAGGATTGAATAGACCTCAACCTTTTCTCCCTTGTGAACTGTAGAATTCTGTTTATCTAAGTGTCCAGCACAGATTAAACTCATCTCGGACAATTAACTAAACTGGCTTATGATTCAAATCCAGTTTCACAACAAATGTACATTTCTCAACCACAAGGATAATTGAGCAATACTCTGGGTGGAGTTTTATACTTTTATGCTTTCCCCCGTGGCCTATTTAGAGGCAGGGAGAGCATAAAATTGGGAGGGATTGTGGCGTGCGGTTTCCCGCCACCATCCTGCCTCCGCCGAAATTTAGTCCGGGGCGGGAAGGCCTGTGAACGGCATTCCCTTCTCGCCGCCAATTGAGGCAGGTAACCCCCAATTGAGGGCCTCTTCCCGCTGCAGCCACAATTACCTGTGCGACGGGTGGCCCTGTCGCCATACAGGAAGCACGGTAGGAAAAACCGTGTCGGCTGTTTCCCTGCTCGAGTGGGGAGGGTGGGGGTGAGGGGTGGGGGGAGGGAGCGGGCCTTTGTTAAAAGGCATTTAGTGGCTGAACAGTGGACCCAGCATCAGAAACTGGGGGCGGCTGCTGAGAGCACCCCTTGCCCTTGCTGCCGGCCCCCTCACCCACGAGACCCATCCCACACTGACCTACCTGAGACCTGGCTCCTCGATGCGGGGATCTCAGTGTCAGTTTTCACCGATGTCGAGACCCCTGCTGCAAGCATAAAATTCCCCCCTCCAAGTCTTGATTTCTGCTCCTCGTTGGCTTGGCATTTCAACCCTTGACTCCACCCGCAATTACACATCTTCATTATTGCATGATTTACTCTCAGCAGAAAGAAATTGTGCCTTCGTCAGATATCTCTTCATGGCTGAAATTAAGGTTGTCACCAGAGTGTGGTAGCAGAATGGTTATGTTACTGAACAAGTAATCCAGAGGCCTGGAATAATCCCAAGACTACGGGCGGAATCTTCCCGTCCTGCATAGACGGCGGGTCCAGGAGCAAACTTAGAGATTAGGGCATCGTGTCAGTGGGCAGCCACATTCCCACCTCTGGGAAATTTTTCCAGAGGTGAGTGATCAACGGAAGCAGCGAGTAGACAATACTAAGCGATAAAGGATGTGGAGAACGACACTGGGATCCTTCTGATGAAAGGTCACAGACCTGAAACATTGGGCTGGATTTTAAGGAGCCCTCAGCATCGTGATCCATGACGGTGGGGGGTCCTGAATATGGTTCTGGATGAGGCCCACCATGGACCTCAACCCTGGCAGGTCCCGGCCCGATCCTCCAGGAGGCAGTGAGGCTCCGTCACAGCCCCCACGCTGCTGGTCGACGGGGACTACAATTTGAATATTTAAATCAATAAAATTAATTAACTTAAATATACTCACCTGAAATCTTGAGAGTCTGCCAGGATCTTCAGCGCAGCGGCTGGCATTCCTGCACCTTGAGATCCTCGTCTGAGGAAATGAGGCACGACACTGATGGAGAGGGGGGAGGAGGTAAGTTTATCAGTGCGGGGGGTGGGGGGGTGGAGGGAATGGGGTCAAATAAACGTCATGGGTGTAGGGTATGGTGGGAAGGATTGTACTTTAAACGTTGCGCAGTTTAGGCGGCAAAGGTCAGATGTTAAAGTTAAGTGTTTTGGTGGGGGAAGGGCAAATAGTTCATGTAATTGTTTTTGGGGGGGTTGTAAAGGGGTGTTGAAATTTTATTTATGTAATTCTGGGGGGATATGTCTTTAAAAATTTAAAGGCTGACTGCCCACTAAAAAGGGCATTGGCACCTGCGCAGAGGCAGCTGATGCCATTGCCAGGGACGGACAGCCCGCCCCCTCCACATGACTGGGGAGGGCGGGCCGCCCCAGCTATTAAATGAGCCGCCGCGCTTAAGATCGTTTCTCTCTCCACAGCTGCTGCCAGACCTCCTGAGTATTTCCAGCATTTTCTGTTATTATTTCAATTCATTAAATGTCTGGAATAAAAGCTAGTATCAGTAACGGTGACCAGGAAACTAGTGGATTGTTGTAAAAGCCGATCTGGATCACGAATATCCTTTAGGGAAGAAAATATGCCATCCTTACTGATATGGTCTAAATGTGACTTCAGAGCCACAGGAATGTGATTGATTCTGAAATGCCCTCTGAAATGGCCAAGCAAGCCACTCAGTTGTATTCAAGGGATGGGCAATAAATGCTGGCCTTGCCAGCGATGCACACATCCCATGAAAGAATTTTTAAAAATTTAAAAGTCTACAATAAAATCCATCAAACTTTCAGGCCTCAATTTTCAGGCCCCCACTCCCCAATTAAGATCTTCGAGGAGCTCATTAAGAGCTTGCTAATGGAGGGTGTGGGGGAGTAAGGGGGTGGCGTTGAGATGCTGCGGGGGCTCATGGGCTGCAAGCACTGTCTGGGACAGAGTTGGTAAAGGGAGGTGGGTGAAGAGTCAGGATTCAGTCATGGCTGCCCCAAGAAATTATCCCGGACCCATAACAGATTAAACAGCACAGAGGGGATTCAGCCATTGACAAACAGGTGCCTGGGTGCTTTCCAGGAACCAGGGAGAGTGGGCAATAACCACTTGGGCAGTGCACGAGGCCATCAGCCTCCAGGTATCATAGGGCCAGAAGAGCAGGAAACAAGGCTGCCAAGGACAAATGGGCAACCAGTTGAGCAAAAGGAAGGCAGCAGCTGACAACGGGGGTACGACTGTCAGATTGTAGACCCAGAAGCGATGAGGGCCAACACCCTCCACAGGAAGGGCAGCGCCTTGGGCATCAGGAGTGCAGAGGAGAGGACCGAGGGGCAGGAAGGGCACGGAGGCCATACACTCAACATAGGATCTACCTCCTGTCAGGCAAACCCCACCTGCCAAGACTGAGGCTAACATTAATGTTGCCACCTGAACATTAAAACTTTAAGAATTACAATCTCTGACTGGAAGAACATTTGCATAAGTACAAGACAATGTGGAAACAAAGGGGAGCCAGTCCCTGTTTTCCAATTAACAGAAGTGGCCAAACCAGTTCTACTGGATGTTGAAGAGACTGTTCCATATAAAGTGCTAATCACATGACTAACCTGCTGAGCACCCTGGGAGGTTTTTGAATTTGAACTCCCAAACAATGTATTTGCCTATTAGAATGCCGTGTCCTCTCCTGGAACTAAGAACACCTCCTGCCTTCCTGCCTATCTCAGGGAACTGAAACAATTCAAGACACGTGAAACTAAAAGAGAGAAATGTTTCCCACGTGAACAAAGTTTTAAGAAGATTACTGGGCCTCAACGAAATGCAAGAATATAACTTCAACCAAGGACTACAGCAAGCTCGAGAAACAGTAACAAGATATTGCCTCAAACTGTTCTAGTTATCTCTTCTACTCTTTTCTGTCCCTACCTTGCATGCTTATATCGTGTGTGCATGCTAGCATGAGCACGTCTTATATCCGCAGGTGTGAACCGTATTAGAGTTAAGTTTAAGGTTTAATAAATTTCATCTTTCCGCTTTAAACCAAAGAAAGCCTGTCTGTGCTCAGTTATTTGCCTGATAATTGAAAACTGTGAACATGGATTCACATAATGGGGGAGCTCAAAACACAGTGTGTTTAAAAGTAAACCCTGTTACAATAAGACCAGGTGAAGACAGCAAGAGACCCCCTAGACATATTGGTCACCTGGTTGTAACACTCCAAAGAAGGAGTTACTGGCTATGACAGAGAACCAGTGCCATAGGAGACTGCAACTCTCCAGGCAGATGGTTGCAGATATCTATGCCCATGTCGCCGAAGACTTCACACTGTACAGCAGTGCTCGCCATGCCCTGCCAGTAGCCCTCAAAGTCATTGTGGCCTTGAACCTCTTCACCTCTGGCTCCTTCCAAGGATCATCTGCGGACCTTGATGGCATCTCCCAAATGGCTGCACACCACTGCATCTCGCTGGTCAACGATGCCCTCTTTGCCAAAGCTGGGCAGTACATTTATTTCACAATAGACACAACCTTGCAGGTACAGAGGGCAGTGGGTTTCAGCACCATCGCTGGATTCCCCCAGGTATAGAGCATCAACGATTACACCCGTATGGCCATTAAGGCACTCAGTGATAGACCAGTCAGATTCACGAACAGGAAGGGCTTCCACTCCCTCAACATCCAACTGGTCTGTGACTGCAACAAGAACTTTCTCCATATCTGCATTTGCTTTCCTGGCAGCTGCCATGACTCCTTCATCCTCTGGCTGTGCAGGCTGCCACTGCATTTCACTTCACCCCCACAGTGCATGCATGGATCTTAGGAGAAAAGTGAAATCCCTTGAAGAGATGGCTACCTGTCCCCCATCCCCCCACCCCTCTCTATGAGCGCTCCAGACAAAGGCATGAAGGTGATACAACCAATGCCACCTACTCACTAGGACAACCACTGAGCAGGCCATCAGGCTTCTGAGGATATGATTCTGGCTCCTGGACTGATTGGGTGGCACCCTCCAATACCCTCCTGCAAGGGTCTCGGGTCATTGTGGTGGTCTGCTGCGCTCTCCATAACAGGACCCTCCAGAAAGGTGCCAACCTTGAGGTCGGTGAGCCAGTGGAAGGAGACAGTTCTTCGGAGGAAGAATAGGAGCAAGAGGTGGGAGAGTAGGAGGGGGAGGATGCAGAACACTGAGGTGCCCCGGCTGCACAAGGAGGTGGCTAGGCAAGTGCAGGGCGTGAAGATCTCATTAGGATGTCGTGAATGTCAAGGATCATTTGATTCAGGAACATTTCAACTGAGTGCCTCTGCCCCAAGATGAAGGGCATGGGATGGAAGTCAGTCTGAGGTATGTGTGCTAACCCTTCCATTGAAGACTCAGCCTAGAACATCTAAACGCTTAATGCTAATGAAGGATGAACATCTGCCCAGAGGTTTTGCCATCACCGTGCAGGGACCCTTGATCTCCTTCACCACGTCGTACCACTTATTTTGTCCCGTCAGCAATATAAGGAGTCTCAGATGTGTGGTTTGAAGTCTCATTATTTATATAGTGCTCAAAAAGACAAAAACTGCAAAGTTACATGTGACAGATACCCCAGTGATCCACTCAGTGCTCCACATGATTCGGTGGTTCCTACACTCAGCCACTTCTACGTGATGCTTCCCTTGTCGCCTTGGAGGAGGTGGAGGCATCTGCTCACTTTCCTCGGTTTAGGGCTCAGATGCATCTGGTGGTCGTCCTTGTTGTGGAGTTGGGGCCATCTGCAGAGGCTGCTGCACCTGCATCATTGCAGGAGCAGCCTCCGTCACTGGGCCGGCCTGCACTGAGGCCCCCACTGTCAGGGGCCAAGAAGGCCAAGGAGGATGAAAGCGCCTCATGAGGGGTGGCACTGCCATCCTACTCGATGACATCCTCAGCCCTTGGCAGGTGCACCAGATGGCTAAAGGAGGACACCAGTTGGGGCATAACTAGTATCCACTCCAAACATCTCTGCACCACCAACGCCACTGATTGGTCCATGCTAGATGGTGTGGCATGCCTTCTGTGTAGGTTAGTGCACAATTCCTGCATGCATTCCAAGTGCTGCCCCATATGGCTCTCCATGAGGTTGGCCACTCTCTCAATGGAGGAGCTTATGCACCCCTTGTGATGCACATGAGCTGGACTCCTCCATTCTCTGCCCATGACCCTACATTGCATTATGGAACTCTGATATGTGTGAGCACATATTCTGCTGCTGCTCAAGGTAAAGCCTCCTTTTCTGTGACTCCTGAGGCCCTGAATCTGTGCCCAGCTGAGCAGGGCTGTGTCTGTCCTTCCTCCTCTGAGGGCAACTGATCACAATTGCCTCTGCCTCTAGCACATCCTCCTGCACACTACTGTCATGCTAACTACAGGTGCACTAGGACCCACCAAGGTGAGACTATCTGTACTGGTGGACGGTGTGCTTATAAGGTGTGACGATGCTTTTTCGATGCCATTTTGGTCTTCTGGGGCAGCGGAGGGAGAGGGAGAAGGTTTCGAGGGTTGAACATCTGCACCTTTGGGATATACAAGAAGAGATGATGAGAGCTAGCTTAGGAAAGTAGAAATCACTGCGGTACTGAGGCTATCCAATGTAATTCAGTGCTCAGTATGCTATCAGATGGGGTGAAGTATACTGCACCCCCTTAATAATCATTTTGCCCTCTGTAATCACCATCTACACCAAGAGTTTCCATTTTGTGAGGGCCGACTTCCTCCTCATCCGCGATCCTAGCTATTTCCATTGCATGAACTTCCACTGGAGAATCATCTGGAAATATGTCCCCTCTCCACTTGTTTGCACCCTTTCCTGGACATTATGTGGCTGTTTCTCCTGCAAGTACAAAAGAGAGTGTCCTCTATGGCCAATGCCAGTTGCTCCAGTTCATTAGAAGCTGCACGTATCAGTGCTGGCAGGTCCTCAGAAGCACAATGGCTCTGAGCCATTCTGAGGGGTGAGTAAGTATCCTGTGCACACACACCTCCCACGTTTAGGAGCAGCATGTACCCTGAGGCTCCTTAGCTGATGTGTCTGCTGAAGGCCTATCCTGAGGGTTGAGGGTTGCACTCATCTCACCAGAGCGAATAAGGGCATTAAACCTTTTCCTACATTGAATCCAAGAATGTCTAACAATACTTCTGCTATCTCATCAAAGCTTGCTTAGCCTGGATGGGTGGCCTCTTCCAGTCACCCTCCGGGAAGAGAACTCCCTCCTCGCCCTCACGGCCTCCTGCAAGGGTGTTGTCAGAGAACCGAGGGGTTGCCCTGTCCCGGGTTCCAGGCCTCCAGCTCTCCTCAGACATGATGGAAGACAGCAATCCAGGCCAGGTTTCAAGGGGAATCTTCTTTGTACTCCTTCACCACTCACACGACAGCCACAACAATGGCTGCTGTAATGAGCTTAAATCGGGCCCGCACTTCTGTTGACCCGACTCCGCTCCTGCCCCCGTGGCCAATAATTAGCCATCAAATCCATGTCCATAGCAAATAAGAGGTCGCCAAGGTGAAAATTGTGACTCAATTCTGTTTCACCCCTGGGGGGTGGTTCGGGACCTGGAAACAGTCCCAACTTCCATATTCTTGCATAGAAAAAGAATGTTTTACTTTCTTGGCTAACGTAACATATTGTGCCCGAGTACATAAATAGTGCAGTGTCATTACTATACGACTCCATGGTGCTTGCTTGGTTGTACCGATGTCACTGTTTATGACACTGTTTATATAGTAAGTAGTAGTTTTTAGGGAATGAAGGTCCCTAGTGTAAATACTCTCAATTTTTTGAGTAAATTAAAAGGTAAGTCATGGCAGGGCAGCTCGACAACATGGAATGCTCCTCCTGTGCAATGTGGAAGTCAGGGACACTTCCAGTGTCCAGGGCGAACACGTGTAGAGGAAGTGCCTCCAGCTGCAGCTACTCGAAATCTGCGTTTTGGATCTGGAGCGGTGGTTGTGGAGCATCCGTGAGGCTGAGATCATTGTGGATAGCATATACAGGGAGGTAGGCAAATCGCAGGTAAAGACTGCTAAGGCAGAAAGGGAATGGATGACCACCAGGCAGAGTAAAAGAACTCGGCAGGTAGTGTAGGAGTCCCCTGGGTCCATCTCCCTCTCTAACAGATATTCCGCTTTGAGTACTGTTAGGGGAGATAGCTTCTCAGGGGAATGCAGCAAGAGCCAAGTCTGTGGCACCACGGGTGGCTCAGCTGCACAGGAGGGGAGGAAAAGCAGTGGGAGAGCTATAGTGATAGGGGATTCTATCATAAGGGGCACAGATAGGCGTTTCTGTGGCCGCAAACGTGAATCCAGGATGGTATGTTGCCTCCCCGGCACTCGGGTCAAGGATATCATGGAGTAGCTGAAGGGGGAGGGTGAACAGTCAGAGGTCGTGGTTCACATTGGTACCAACGACATAGGTAGAAAGAGGGATGAGGTCCTGCAACAAGAATTTAGGGAGCTAGGGAGCAGATTAAAAAGCAAGGCCTCAAAGGCTGTAATCTCTGGATTACTGCTTGTGCCACGTGCTAGTGAGTATAGGAATAGGAGGATAGAGCAGATGAATGCGTGGCTGAAGACATGGTGCAGGAGGGAGGGCTTTAGTTTCCTGGATCACTGGGTCTGTTCCTGGCAAAGGTGGGCCCTGTACAAGTTGGACGGGTTGCACCTGAACCGGAACAGGACCAACATCATTGCTGGCTCAGCCCCAGCCTTCAAAAAGTCTATAATTTGATTAATTTAGGAACAAAGGCCTCTTGGAGATTTGACCTAGGTACACCATACAGTAGATTATGCACCTGGCACTTGGACTGTGGCACCAGTTCACTGTAAGCTTTGTGCTAATGTGAACTTCGAACAACCAACCCTGCTGCAGTCAGCATCATATTTAATATGAGCTCCCAATCTGGACACAGTCTGCTAACTGGATGGGGCTTGCTCAATCTGGGGGAGAAGAGAGGAGGAGGAAGCAAATTTAGTGGAGGGGTGATCCCTCCTGATGTTGAGAAGTCTACAGATATTTTCCACCCACACTCATCAATGTTTACCATTTGGGTCACATACAGGAGAGTACCAGGAACCCATATCCTACTGAAGAGGGGAGAAAAATGGTCAAGAGAAAAAAGACTAGACCTATCGACTTCTGCATCTGACAAATGTCTCGTGGGAGGTTCAAAACTATAGAGCAAGCAAAAAGAAATCTTACACCTGGGTAGTGTTAGATGGGGAAAAAAATTCTACAGAAAGATAATTGAGAAAATTGTGGGATAAATTTTGTGAGGTTCCCTTCCCAATGGGAGCACAGGTTGCAGATTCACTTCTAATTCTGGTAATCAATTTTAATCATCGGAAAATTGGGAACACACGAGTCAGGACATGGACCTCTACACCGATGTATCCATTCTGCACTCCCACTGAGCAGAGCTCCATGCTGGGAGCAGAGCCTCACTAGATTTACCATAACCTTCTTGATGTGAGACAGCTCTCATCAGTTTTAGTCATGCTTATGTGTGTTAATGTTTGTGAATGCCTCAGGTGCAGAGCTTACAGCTGGAAATCTCACATCTGGAATCAGGGGTTAATGGTTCTGAATTTAACAAGTTTAGATTGCTTAGAAATGAGTTCATTTATCTCATGAGCAGATCACTGCTGTGGTTGTGGAAGATGGAAGTGAAAAGGGAAACAGTGCCACTGAGCTGGCATTAGGTTCAAAGAACTGTGATTAATATGACAACTATTCTACTATCTGTATCACTGTAATGTGACTTTAGTACTACAGTAATAGTAGTTGTAAAGTATAACGGTAGTCAAACCCGTGATGAATTAGGAATTGGATTCATGGTGAAAACATTATAAGAAAATAGTCTCACTTCACTTTGGTTTCATATCAGTTGCAGTGTAGCTGCAACAAGTGAATGTCAAACTTTCAATACTTTTAAGTTGTAAATTATGGCATTAACTAGACAACCTTTAAAGTTAAAGTAGCAGTCACCCCCTCCCCAATTTTATTTCCTTCCTGCCCTTCTTCCCAAGAGCTGACTTTTTCTGTGGCATAGTTCCATGCCTATAAATTTTTCACGTCATCGTTGACAGAAGACTGCTCAACTGCAGGGGGTGTTGCACTCAAACTCAATACTTCTCCTACCTGATATTCACACAAGTGCACTTTCCATTGCACACTGAGTACAAGAACCCTGTCTGATCTTTTTCCTCTGTAGCTGGTGCCAATTATAATGATTATTCCAATGCTCCACTGGCTAGCCTTGCATCTTCCAGCCTCCACAAACTTGAGTTCATTCTATATCCTAACTTGCACCAAGTTCCATTCATCCATCATCCCCTTGCTTGCTTACCTATATTGGATCCTGGTCCACCAATGTCTTAATATAACATTCTGATCCTCGTGTTCAAAACTCTCCATGGCTTTGCCCTCCCCTATCTCTGTAACATTCTTTAGCCAGACAACCCACCAAGATTCCATTGTTCCTGCAACTATGGCCTGTTGTGCATTCCCCACTCCCTTTTCCCCACCATTAGCGGCTGTACCTTCAGCTGCCTCAGCCCTAAGCTCTGGGATTGCTGCCCTAAACCTTTCCACCTTGCCATCTCTCTCTCATCCTTTAAGATGCTCCTTAAAAACTACCTCCTTGACCAATCTTCTGGTCACCTTTCTTAAAGGCCTGGGTTCTGTAGTGATCACAGTGAAACTGTCAGCGTTTTCCAGCAATACTTCTCAAAAACTGGCAGCAAATTCTGGAGTCTGCATATGCGGAAATCCAGAAATTGCTGTCCGTGATTCTGTGCTTTCCCATAGGCTGCACTGTTGAAGTCCCCCTAGACTGCAATCAAGTAGAAATCACTGAACTGATGAGAACTTGCCATTTTATGCTATTAGTCTTGCAGTAAAAACCCTTGTTGAATGAGGTGTAACTGGATTTATAATGGTGGACTAAGTTTATAATTACTGCTGAAAATCCTCTCTGGCCTGGAAGACTAACTTATAATCATGATAAAAATCCACATTTTTAAAACAACTTTTTTCAAGTTTATTTGATATTTCAGCTGCTAGCTGAATCCCATGTATATGCTGCAATCATTTATCTTTAAACAAATTAATTAAAAGTGAAGGATAATCAGTGCCTTTTACTTCCTGGTTTCCTGTCTGTGAATACTTCAATGTAATTGACTGCTTACAAGGCTTAATGACATTACTGACACTGAATGGTTGGAGATCCCTTTGACTTGGTGCCAGATTCAAACCGACATCAGGAAAGGAGAAATCTATGCCACAGAGAGCAGCTTTCTTCGAGGACAGTGGTGTGGGCCATTGCTCCACCACTGACCACAAAATCCAAGCCCAAGTCTCCTTCTTTCTCTCGGTGTCAATTTTTGTCTAATTACATTCCTGCGAAGCATTATGAGATGGTTTATTACATTGAAGGTTTTATATAAATGCAAGTAGTTGTTGTTGTAGCTACTCAATCCTGATGCCCACACATACGTGTTCAGTTGTCATTAGGAGCAGGAAATCGGGCTGCTTTGTTTTCCCCCTTCTTACCCAAGGGACACCAAAGCCAATTGTGGTGTCCTACTGTGGCCCTAGCTGAGATCAGCTAACTCGATGCAAGCCAGGAATTTGATATTGGACACATTTATCTCAGTGCCTTAGTACTACAAGGGCAGTGCACATTCCCATCAGGTCATTGAGGCAGCTATAGCTTTGGTGGTAGCAAAGGGCTGATAGAACAGTTTGAACATTACAATTCTCACCATCAATCAGTTGCTGACAAGCACAATGCTGTGCTCCTGTTCAGTTTCTGGCATGCAGAACTCAGCTCTCAAAATCAAGCCTGCAAGACGGCCAGATGCAGTAAAATAATTGCACCATCTTTTTCACTTGAAGCTAACTGAAAGCTTGTAGATCACACCTCCTCCCTTTCAGTGGGGGAAAGATTATTTTCAGATAAGATTAATAAAATTCCTTTCTGCCTCTGATTCTACCACATTTTTCTCTTGAATTCTTCTCTCTTTGTCCATTTTTTTTCTTTCTGGCTGTTTATAACAGTCAATGATAATGTGCAAATTCCAAATTCTGAGAAAAGCACAGCACAAGGGAAGATGAATAGCACAAGGCAGAAAAGGCCTGTTGACATTCTTGGAAATGGTTCACGGTTTCCCCCAAGATCCCAGCACTCTCTGGAAATCTGCTAATTAGTAAGAGCATTTTTACCAGTGACAGAAGTGTGGGGGAGGGACGCATGGTAGCAGATGGGGTTTGCAAGACAAGTAGCGAACATTAAACTACCAACCGAGACATCTCTTTAAGCCCAGCCAAACAGCTGGCTGAGAATTCTAAAGTACTATATTAAAATCTGTGAGAGATTTGAAATCTGAAATGTATATATATATATATATACTCAAATGCAAAAAAAAGTTTTATGATTTACATATTCAATTTTATGACAATGTTTTGCAAAATAAAGCAGATTATTTCCAATGCACAAACAGATTTTCCAATAACATGAAATACCTAATTGACTTCAGGTGTAACATTTCTATAAAAGCATTTTATAAAAAGAAAGCTAGGCTGACCTCTAATTGACCTGAGGATCTAACCAAGGGGCAATTAGTTTCTAATTGATCCAGGAAGGCATAGCAACTGCATCTTGTGGCATCTGCAGCTGTCAGTCTACTCAATCACTCCTTGCCTCAATCCATTTGCTCCCAAAATCCTTCATCCGTGTTTTTGTTTCCTGAAAACTCAATTATTCCGATGCTCTCCTGGCCTGCATCCCATCCTCCATCCTCTATATACTTCAGATCATCCAAAATTATGCTACCTGTATCCAAACCAGGACCAAGTCCCACTCAATCCCTGCCCTACATTTGTTCCCAGTCCTCAATGTCTCCATATTCTCATACTAGAGTTAAAATCCCTTCATAGTCTGAACCTGCCCTATCTCTGTAACTTTCTCCAGCCTAACAGCCCTCTGAGAATTTTGTGTTCCTGCAACTCTGGCCTTTGGCTCCAAGCTCTAGAATTCCCTCCCTAAACTTCTCTACCTCTTAATGTTTCTCTCTTCCCTTAGGACTCTCCTTAAAACCTGCCTGTGGCCAAGCTTTTATTCACCGCTCCTAATATCTCCTTCTCTGGCTCAATGTTTACTTCTGTCTGATTTTGCTTCTGTGAAGCACCTTAGGATATTTTCCTATCTTAAAGGCACTATATAGCTGTTGTTGTTTTCTGGTTAAAGGGACATAATTAACAGATAATTTTCCACCAGGGCTGCAGTGTTTCATCCTAGAAGTGGGTGAGTGCATTTCACATCACACACAGAGGGAGGGCCAGTACTTTCTCAGACCTCCTCATTTTAGTAATCATGTGGGATTCCCCCCTGGGCCAGGAAATTTACTGCAGCAACAGAGCCAAAATTAGGACAAACATTAACAGTAAATCTGAACGGATTCAAATGATTTTTTTTTACCATTACTAATAAATTGACTGTGGTGTTGCCATAGTAAGATGATGAATATAAGTGCTTCATAATACAAAAAATGATAACAAAATTGGGAGAGAGACTTATGAAACATACTCCACAGAGCCACGCAAACAGACAAATGTTTACGTACAAGATTTCTATTCTAAATGCTTACTGAGCACTCACAGTTTTAAAAGCGTGACCAGAAATCATGACAACAGAAAGTTGGACAGAAAATGTGTGTAAAAGCAAAGACTTTTAACAATATATAATTGGCTCACAAAGCAAGTTTTTAAACTTCTCAAAAATGGTCCATGCTACTTAAACAGACAATTGTTTTTAGTCTGTGCCATTGCATCCAACTAAAAAATGGCTATTTTCACCACACGGGAGTGTAAATGTCAGACACAAGTTACTGAAAATCCATATTTGGCCAGAATTGTCACTTTTCAGAGTGAGGGGAACACTTGCAGTTGCAGAATAGTGACTTCTTTTACACGCTGCTCCATTTTTCTATGGGTGGATTGTACAATGGGCAGCCAATCCACAACAGCCAGTTTTTCACCCACACTGAATTACTAGCTCAGTCTTATTGGCACCGAGCACCTGTGCGATATAACAACTTATGTTTATATAGTGCCTTTAACATAATAAAGCATCCTAAGGCGCTTCACAGGAGCATTACAAAACAAAGTATGGCACAGAGATACAAAAGGAGATATTAGGTCAGGTGGCCAAAAGCTTGGTCAAAAAGCCAGGTTTTAATGAGTGTCTTAAAGGAGGAAAGCGAAGCAGAGAGGTATAAGGAGGGTATTCCAGAGCTTAGGTCCTAGGCAACTGAAGGCGTGGACACCAATGGTGGAGCAATTAAAATCAGGGATGCTCAAGAAGCCATAATTAGAGGAGCACTGATATCTTAGAGAGTTGTGGGGCTGGAGGAGATTACAGAGATAGGGAGGGGCAAGATCATGGCGGGGTTTGAAACAAGGCTGGGAATTTTAAAACCAAGACATTGCTTGACCGGGAGCCAGTGTAGATCAACATGCACATGGGTGATAGGTGAAATAAATACAGTGATGACAGCTACCTCCATAGGGAACAAGGGATGCAACATAATGCATAATGGCACCAACCAACCCCTCAGTCCTTCTTGTAGCTGCAGAGGAACAACATCAGTTCCTCATAGTGGCGGAATATGTCACAGTCCTTCAGTCATAAGGTCAGAAGTGGGGATGTTCGCTGATGATTGCACAATGTTCAGCACCATTCGCAACTCCTCAGATACTGAAGCAGTCCGTGTAGAAATGCAGCAAGACTTGGACAATATCCAGGCTTGGGCTGATAAGTTGCAAGTAACATTCACGCCACACAAGTGCCAGGCAATGACCATCTCCAACAAGAGAGAATCTAACCATCTCCGCTTGACATTCAATGGCATTACCATCGCTGAATCCCCCACTATCAACATCCTAGGAGCTACCATCGACCAGAAACTGAACTGGAGTAACCATATAAGAGCAGGTCAGAGGCTAGGAATCCTGCAGCGAGTAACTCACCTCCTGACTCCCCAAAGCCTGTCCACAAGGCACAAGTCAGGAATGTGATGGAATAC
Organism: Heterodontus francisci; assembly: GCF_036365525.1. Lineage (NCBI taxonomy): Eukaryota > Metazoa > Chordata > Chondrichthyes > Heterodontiformes > Heterodontidae > Heterodontus > Heterodontus francisci. The sequence continues at coordinate 29,043,410 of NC_090382.1, forward strand.
TCTCCACTTGCCTGGATGGGTGCAGCTCCAACAACACTCAAGAAGCTCGACACCATCCAGGGCAAAACAGCCCAATTGATTGGCACCCCATCCACAAACATTCACTCCCTCCACCACCAACGCACAGTGGCAGCAGTGTGTACCATCTACAAGATGCACTGCAGCAATGCACCAAGGCTCCTTAGACAGCACCTTCCAAACCCGTGACCTCTACCAACTAGAAGGACAAGGGCAGCAAATGTATGGGAACACCACCACCTGCAAGTTCCCCTCCAAGTCACACACCATCCTGACTTGGAACTATATCGCCGTTCCTTCACTGTTGCTGGGTCAAAATCCTGGAATTCCATTCCTAACAGCACTGTGGGTATACCTACCTCCCATGGACTGCAGCGGTTCAAGAAGGCAGCTCACCACCACAACCTTCTCAAGGGCAATTAGGGATGGGCAATAAATGCTGGCCTGGCCAGCAACGCCCACATCCCATGAATAAATAAAAAAAAGTATCACTTCCATCAGTAGGAGGCTATCCCAAACATTTATCATGCTTTGCATTGGCACAAACTGATAATCACCTGCACAAAGGCTTGAACCCATTACGGTTTATCTACTAATTTGCACAACATTGGCTCAGCAAGAAAGAAAGCATTTATATAGCAACTTTCATAACCTCATGATATCCCAAAGCGCTTCATATCAGGGAAGTGTATTCACTGTTGTAATGTAGGAAACGTGGCAGCCAATTTGTGCACAGCAACATGCAACAAACAGCAATATGATAATAATCAGATATTATATTTGTGATGCTGGTTATGAGCTTACTCAGTACAGTCGAGTGTTTTTAAACCAGTCCTTACAAAATTACAACTTTGTTTGCCAGCATTCTCAAAAACCAACTCAAATGGTAACGATGTAGCTTTTATTTGTTTTAAGCTAAATACAGTCGAACTCTGAACAAGATTCCACAATCAACTACATTAGCCAAGCAAGTCTAAATTCTCAGTCATAAGCAGCCATTGGGGAAGGGGAATGAATAATAAGGCACCACAAAAGAATGCAAGGGGAAGAGCAAGAATGTGACAAGAAGATGTTAAACTGTACTTCCAAAAGCTAAAAGAAAAGAAAATGCTATGTGTAAGCAGTAGCAAACCAAAAACAAATACTCCAAAAAGTAACAACTCAATTCTGAAGACCAGGGAAAGACTTGAGAAGTGTACTAGTTATATGCTGCTGCTCAGCGAGTCATGCTTTCAAAGAGCATACCATCTCAATTGAAGGGTAAGAAAGCTGCATCGTAATCAACGTTTTTGTACACTGTTAATGAGGCTTGCACACTCCAGCCGTGCAACACAAACCCCCTGAGCGTCCAGAACTGCCTGGTTGAAGAATATAAAATACCAGGCAGAGCATTGCCATTGAATGTTTCATACCCTTACACAGCCCTGGACTTTTATGTTTTTCCCCACTCCTGACACACTGAAGCAGAAAATCTCTATTTTACATACAGTTGTGCTTTTGAAGCAGAATAATATATGGTGCATTACACAGTCTGATGCCCTCTTTTATCTAATTTACCATTATCATCACTGGGAGATCTGCTATAGACAAACCTGTGACTGTAAGACTGAATGTTTATATGAATGAATGAGAGTGTATAATTCTAGGATGATTCTAGCTGTGCTGATTAATCTATATTAACCATGTGTAATTAATCTCATCTATACAGCACAAACAATCTAGAAAAGCACTTCCAGAAATATACACAACAGAGCCATATTGGATGGGTCCAGCTGCAACAACATTCAAGAAAATAGACACCATCCAGGACAGAGCAGACTACTTGATCAGTAGTCCCTCCACTAACCTAAACATACATACACCCTCTTCCATCACTGCTGTTCAGTGGCCACTGTGTTTACCATCTACAGACTACATGGCAGTAACTCTCCCAAGAGTTCTACAGCAGCACCTCCCAACCATGTGATCTACAGCACCAAGAAGGAGAAGGGCAACAGGCTCATGGGAACCAACACCTCCAAGTTCCCCTCCAAATTAAACATCATACTGACTTCCACATTTAGCAACAACAACTTGCATTTATATAGTACCTTTAACATAGCAAAACATTCCAAGGTGCTTCACAGGAGTGATTATCAAACAAAATTTGGCACTGCGCCACATGAGGAGATATTAGGACATGTGTCTATGGTTAATGAGGTAGGTTTTAAGGAGCATCTTAAAGAGGAGAGAGAGGTAGAGAGGCTGAGAGGTTAGAGGAGAGAATTCCAGAGCTTAGGGCTGAAGCAGCTGAAGGCCTAATTGCTGTTCCTTCATCGTCCCGTAAAATACAATGTCTGGGGCTACACCTCTAATTTGGAAGCAAATCAGACAACTGCTGCAAAGCACATTCAGTCAAAGAGCTAACTGAAACTTTAAATAAACTATAAGGTACATTTTACAAATTAGCTCTCCAGATCTCATGAAGCTCGGAGTCTGGAGCATTCATTTATAACGGACACGTGCCCTTTATCTTATGGCATTCCACGATTTATTTCATCTGTATTCTCAAGGAAGTCAAAAGATGATTGCCGGGCAGGATCATTCCCCTCTAAATCCATGAAGTTATTGGCTGACATTATGTGACTGCTCTGCAGAGGTAAACACTGGGAAATGCTGATGACATCCTATATAAACACAAGGTCTTTCTTTCCGACAGGGATACCTACTTAGCATAGTTTCCCTTGTTTTATCTGTTACTAATGTTTGATTAATGGGTTCAGATTCTTCAAATTTCTTACATAAACTTAGTGTTTGCTCATTTCAGTTGCTGTAAACCCTCAATTTTACCCAACTATTCCTTTCAGTCCATAATGGATAATGGCTACCCCGATCAGATCATTGCTCGTTGTGTATTGCGCATACTCACGAATGGGCCTAAGACCGCCACTTTCAGACCCGAAAAGTGCCCAATCTACCTCACTGGAAGGGTGAGATAGCTCAAAAAATTTGAGCAACAGGTGAAGCTAGCAGTTTCACAGTGCTACTATGCAGTAGCAATATGAGTGGTATTTTCCACTAACAGGATGCTGCCACCAAGCCAAAAAGACATTCTGCCTACCACACAAATGAATAATGTGCAATATGAATTTCAGTGCCAGTGTGCTGCCAGGAACTTAGACCATACGTCACAATGACTGGCAGATTGTATCAAACAGCATGTCCCTTCGGCTGTTCACAGTAGGTAGAGTAATGATCGTACTCAACCAGCCCGTACCAGCAAAACTCAGAACAGAACGTCTAACGATAGATGTGATTCAGCGATTGGTCAGCACTTACTGAACAATCCTGAGTGTGTTAAGAATTACACGAACAACCAATTTAAAATTATCAGTCGGGCTCGCAATGTGGCTCATTTACGCTTGCTAGAAGCTACATATATTCATACGCAAGGACCTGTTCTCTGCAGGCAAAAGGAACATGTCCAGGCATTTCGCCTTTTTTGAATTAAACAAAAGCATGGGGGACAATAGTTCCCTGGTGCATTCTCCATGGCAACACCTCGACCAATCAGAGTCGACTTTGCCAACCAATCAGCACCCTTTTCTCATGCAATATAAATTGTTGCTCCCTTTGAAATTTGGCATTCTTCTATCTGTCCTACTGAGTACCAGACAAAAAGTTTCAACAGCATGTCTCTTTTCTCAACAATACTCAAGTTCCATATAAGTATTAAAAATATTCATTCAAGTGTTGCCAGAATTTTCCACATCATACTTAATAATTCTTAAATGTCCCAAATCTATCCAGTTTTATATTTTCCTCTGATTGAAGCCAACAACAAAGAGAACATGTGTCATGCAAGAGTTAAATTCAGATTGGTCACGATATGTGCCTGTCTCTGTCCGTTGGGGTGTATTTTCAAATGGGACTGGGTTGGATGTGCGAGATTGGGCGGGGGGGTTGTTGAGTGAGATGGGGTGTGTGCCTTGGGGTGTGTGCGTTGGTGTGTGTTGGTTGTGGGGTGTGTGCATTGGGCTGTGTATGTGTATGTGTGTGTGTATGTGTGTTGGGATGTGAATGTTTGGGGTGTGTGTAAATGTGTGTCTGTCTATGGGTGTGCCTGTGTTTGTGCATGCATGCGTTGGGGTGCGTGTGCACATGTTGTGTCTTTGCGTGCCTGTGTGTTTTGGGGTATGTATGTGTGTTCCTGTTTGTGTGTGTGTGTATGTTTGTGTGTGTGTGTTCGCGTGTGTATGTATTTTGATGTGTGGGTGTATGTGTTAGGGTGCGAGTGTGTGTTAGGGTGCATGTGTGTGTTAGGGTGCGTGTGTGTGTTGGGGCGCGTGTGTGTGTTCCAGTGTGTGTGTTTTCGTGTGTGTGTTTGTGTACGTGTGTTCCTGTATGTGTTTGCGTGTGTGTGTTTGTGTGTGTGTGTTCACGTGTGTGTGTGTTAACACGTGTGTGTGTTGGGGTGTATCTGTGTGTGTGTGTGTGCTCGTGTGTTGGGTTGTGGATGTTTGGGGTGTGTGTAAATGTGTGTCTGTCTTTGGGTGTGCCTATGTGTGCATGAGTTGGTGTGTGTATGTTAGGGTGTGCATGTGTGTGTTGGCAGGGGGGACGTGGTGTGTTGGGGGGTATGCGCGGAAAAAGCAACACCAACACAAAAAGCATCACCTCTTCTCCAGAAGGCTCGCCAAATTTAATGCCAATCAGGCACTTAAGTGGACAGCGGTGGGCCTTCCACAGGATCAAGGACCCTGTTCCTGGAAGTCCTGCTGGTCAATCAGAGGCCAGCAGCTGCAACTTGGAGGTGGTGGCTGTTTCTGCCGGAAGTCGAGGAGTGTCACAGGACCCAGGCCTCAGTAGGTCAGGGTGGGAGGGGTTTTGCGGGGTAGGGGGTCGCAGGAGGTGAGGAGAGGGGGTTGACAGCAAGGGTGGGAGAGTGGCTCTCAACAGGCACACCCTTCCTTCCTGATGCCCGGTCCCTCGTTCAGGAACTAAGCGCCTTTTAATGAGGGACCACACCTACCCCACCCGCCACTTCCCTTCATCCCGGCACTGGAGTTGAAAAGCAGCCCACACGGTTTTTCATGCCATGCTTCTGATGCAGTGACAGGGCTGCCTGTCACACGGCTAATTGCTTGGCAGCAGGAAGAGGCCTAGAATTGGGCCCACCCACCATTTTATGCTCTCCCGTTTCCAAACCCACTGTGGAGGAGAGCATAAGATTCGCCCCTGTGTGTGTGTGTTTGTGTGTGTGTTTGTGTGTGTGTTTGTGTGTGTGTCTGGGCTCAGAATTGATTTGCCCCATTCTTTTAGCACAGGAGTCATGATTGTCAACCTGCCCACATGAGTTCCGATGGAGGAAGACAGTATGCCAATTTGGTGCTGCCAGCTCTTTTACATGATATTATCATTGGCCTGAGTGTCTCCCGTACTGTTGGCTGCCTCTGCACGCACCAAGGGGTGGAGCAGTGTTATGCTGATAGCACGTGGTGCAGCACATTCTATTCATAAAGGCTGTCTGTCCCTCTGTACTGAATGACAAAATACTGCTCAATACTACTGGTGCAATTTTGAAGAAGGTAAATGGAACACCAGGGCAGAGAGTGGACTCCAGGGACATGGATGTGGAACTTCAGGTCTTAGTGGTGGAGATGGACAGCAAGAAAGATATCATGGTTCCCAGAAGGGCCAAGAGGCCTTCACGCACCAAGTTCAGGATTGGGAGCAGGTGGCCAGAGACGTCAATTTCCAGAGTCCGGCCTTGCAGACTTGGCAGCAGTGCCACAAGAAGTCTAATGATCTTCTGCGGGTGGTCAAGATCAGTAAGTGTATCTTCACATGACATCTCCCTACCTGCCCCATCAGCAACCTCTCATGGTGCTCAATGCATCACACCCCCATTACTCACCCACCAACATTCCCTGGCACTCAGGACTCATGCATAACATCCAGATACTGCACCTCACCCTTACACACTTTTCAAAGCTGCCAGATTCACACCCACCTCTCACTGCCTCCACATACCTCCAGCTATGGCAGGCACATCACCCACAGCACCATCCAATCACTGACATTCTTCCCACTGTCTTGCAGGACAAGCTGGCACACAGCTGAAGGGAGCAATGCAGAGCTGGTGGGGGACAAGGGTATCTGCATCTCCTGAGCCCTATGAAGGACATGGCTCTCAGCATCATGGTGCTGGATGCGATGGGGTCTCTGGCATCTGACTTCACTAAAATCATTGAAGATGATAGTATGTTCCTGCCTTATGCCCCTTATCAACTCCCAGCGCACCCTCATCCTGATATTTGGCATGATGTGCAAGCTGCAGATAGTTTGACCACAGACCTCTTGCTTCCCACCCCAACCTCTTCTCTCACAACAACCTTCCCCCTCTCTGAATTACTGGTTTCAGATACCCAAGAACTGCGACCTGCCCAGCCACAGCAACCCCAGGGGGATGAGGGAGCAAACATTGATGAAGAGGCCCTGTCAATTGATCTGACACTTGCAGCCGCCAGCCCTGTAGCCTTCAGCACCGCATGTACCTTGGAGGCTAGTATAGAGCAGAGATCAGCATGTGGTGAGTCACAGGCTGCAAAAGCCAGGGCAGGGATAAAGAATGGCTTGTTTGCCAGCTCACCAGTTCCACTACAAGGTAATCAGATGAGGATTTAGAGAGGGCATCATACAGCAAAGCACTGATGGCATGCACACTGTGATGCTGGGTGCATTGGCTGACCCACCAGACAGCCTCTTGTCGAGGAGCATGGAGCAGTCCCCATACCTGTTGCAGCCTTTGTGTGGACAGGTCGCTAAAACCTCTGTCCCCCTCTGAAGAAACACTCCCTGTCAAAACCAGGAAGTCACCACAAAACCTCCAAAATCACCCCACAGTACTTCCAGAGACTTTGCAACAGCAGAAGTTCTTAAGGCTGGGTGTCTGGTCCTTCAGGTAACGTTAGTACCGGGCCCCTGTTGCAGCTGAACACCTGATCATTGTTAAGTGATTCAGACAATGGAGCTGCAAGGTGCAAATTAGGGCAATGGGTGTCACATAAGCCAGTCGGGTTTGTGACATCAGGATAGCACTGGTACAGCTGCTTCTGGCTCATGTAGAGGATGCCTGCATGGGTGCTCTGCTCAAGATGGCGTGCTGGCGCTAAGGAGATGAAATTCGTGTTGTGTGCTTCTGTTGGCATGTGTGTGCGTTGGCATGTGTATAGTACCTTGCTTAAGAGAGGCAGATGTTGCTAAACTGGAGCTTTCAGTAAGTGGATGACATGTTTTGGTGGTTCTCTTGTTATTGGGCACCTTTCACGGAAAGAGGAATAAAGCGTCAGTCCAGCCAGATATATGCAATTGACAGCAGAACAACAGCTCACACTTATAACTACATAGATTCTCCCAATTTAATGCCTAGAGATAGATTTCAATTCTTCTGAAGTTGAGTTCAGTATGATTTTTAAAAATATGACAGCAAAGTATATAAACAATTCCAGTGAGCAGTTATGTCTATCCTTTCATCACTGAATGTAGATATTAAAAGATCAGTGCCACTTCTTATTGTTCCCTGAATGTCAACCCCAGAAACTCCATTCCCCCAGGGGACCACCAGAATGGCTGCTGTTCCATAGTCTTTTTGGGCAGATTACGTACTTCAGTGGTCAACTGTTAAATGCTCCCTTGTCTGAGTAAATTGGCACTGCAGTAGTCAGCATATCTGCTGCATTGAAACACACTGACAAATGCTTTTCCTTCTGAACTCTGCCTGGTGTCAGACTAAGCCAGACAGACCAACAGTTCTCAGCTTGGACTCCCACTTCCAGCTGCATTAACTGATCACAGTTAGAGCACTACAACTGGTCTCAGTACAGGCTAGAGAGGGCATTTTTTAAAAAGTTGTTCAGCTAAAGATCCCACTCCCAATCACCAACAAGTGCTCTGGTTTGAAACTGTGGTTGTGATTTTACACTCCCCCCTCCCCCCATCCCCACCTAGGGGGGATCGGAGGCAGGGCTGCACCGAGTACCGTGACAGGTGCGATCTTCCTGGGGGGTGGGATAGGCTGACGACAGCCTTCCCGTCCAGAGGGCAGTTGAGGCCCTTAAATGGCCTATTAATGGCCAATTAAGGGCCTCTTCCCACCACTGCTGGGATCTTACTCGCGGTGGTGGGGGGTGGAGGCCTCCACTACACGGGGCAGACACCTTGGGAAAAAAAACATGCTGCCTGCAGGCTTGGGGGAGATCCCTCCGGAAACCAGTTTATCCCCCCGGGGCCCACTCCCCCAGGACTGAACGACCACCCCCCCCCCAACCCATTCCTCCTCGCCGGGGCCTTCCGGACTGGTCCTGGCATCCCCACCTCACCTACTTCTGTTCCGGGTACCACCGTTGGGCCTGTGTCCGAGGCCTCTGCCGTACCGGCAGTGGCCATCGCTCCCCGTGGTGCTGCCGATACTGCTGAGCTGCCGGCCCTCTGATTGGCCAGCAGTTCTTGGAGGTGGAATCCCAGTCCCTTTAACATCTTTAAAGGGTTGGGGATCCCACCTCCTAAAACTTTGAATCAAAAAGACTGGAGGATTGCTCCGGGTGTGGGGGGGGGGCGGGGGTACACGAAAAGGCAGAGGCGGGCATCCCCCGCCTTTTATGCCTTGCACCGGGAGACACTCCTCCAGCCCAAAATCCAGTACTGTGTGTGTGGAAGACTGACTGAGTAAAAGATTGGGCTTGGCTGAGGGGAGTGGGGTGTTGGGCACACTATCAGGGTACCTTGGGGAGCCAACGGGAGCTCTCCTGCTTTATGTGGCCTACAAGCAGTGCTGTACAGGCACTAACTCGATGATTCCAGCCCTTCACACCTACCTGCTACTGCAGCCTCCAGGAGTTAAACTGAAAGTTAAGTTAAAATGGAGGCACAAAAGGATTTTAGTGACCGACTCACCTTCTGAAAATGGTTGGTCCCCCAACCCCCGACCCATCTCTGATAAAACTGGAACTGGGCCAGTTGCTCATTTTTTTTCTTTTATAAAGAAACTTTATTAAATAAACCTAATAGCTGATTGTTTTTGTCTGACTGTGTTGGTTGGAGGTTTTTACAAACCTCTTGGTACTTCGAAAGATAAAGGCCTTTTTAAGAACATATATTGATTCTTTTGAATCTCAGTGCTACACTTTTCAGTATAGCAAACCTTTTGCCAGGCCCGACAGCAAGCTTCGTTAGTCAGTAAGGGAGCTCAATCCTTAATGATAATAATAATAATGGAAACTAATAAATCCACTTTTGCCGGTTCCCATAGTGTGGAATATAGAGATTTTACTCTTCAATTTGTTTACATTTGCTCTGCATCAGAAGTCTTTGCCCAGAGGGTCCAGTGATTGCACATTAGACTGACAGCAGGATATCAATTACTTAGCAACAGCGTTCTCAATATATTATTGCATATAAGCCCATCAAAACTATTCTGAATTCCACAGCAAAAATCTGGTAATGTAGATGATTTAGTTCTGTAATACAAGTGTCACCTGCTTACACTATCTATAGTTAGAACATTAAGAAGATAAAGAAAGTCTAAAGGGTCAGATGTGTTCTTAAAGTATGATATTCTTACAGAATTCACAATACTGCTGCAATTTTCTTGAAAAAAGTCTATTTTATTGCCAACATGGAAACCTTCTGTTACAGGGTCTCTGCATGTTAGGCCATTCTGGTGACAGCAATTATGGAAATAACCTTTGTGCATCACAGAGTACATCCATTAGAAGCTGAGGTAGGGGGTGGTCATGAATTGAAATTGACTTGGGAGTCAGTCTACAGTTGACTAGCCTGGAAATCAGCAATACATTTGCAGCCTATAGCTGTTTTTCTCATATCTGAAAGTCCCTGGAGCGACTCTCAGATCAGATTGAATCCCCAGCCTCAGTGGGGTTAGGGAGGGTGAGGGGGGGAGCGGGGGCATCTCCATGTCAGTTATAACATTTTATTAAAAGTTGTTGGGGGAAAAAAAATGAAACGTTAGTGGAAGTACTTTGAACAACAATACCCCCTAAACTTTCCCTCTCCTTTAAAGGATGTTATGCAGGTTCTAACCATTTTAAAATTAAGCCTAAACAACTACCAAATGACCAGTATGTTTTCAGTTAAACATGTATGTGGTTATGGAAGCAATGTAATGTAAAGAATAATTCTTTTGCTATTTTTTCAGCTTATGGAATTTTAGAGAGGATACAGTGTCCTCATGGAATGTAAGTGCATTTTTCCCATCGCTGCTCCATTCAGAACTTAAAAGCATTACAGCCCAACAACCTCACCACCACGTGTCAAACTTTTGTCAATAAACTCAGGCTTTAATATAACTGCAGGCGGATATTCATCACACAGAAAACGCATCAGTCTATTTGTAGAAATTTGTCCAACTTCAATGGATAAATGCAACTGAAATGTCAGCCATAGCTCAGTTGATAGCATCCTTGCCTCTGAGTTAGAAGGTGTTGGTTTAGGTCCCACTCTGGAATTTAAGCCCAACAATTTAGGTTGACGCACCAGTGCTGCACTTTCAGAGCTGCTGCCTTTAGGATGAGCTGTTAAACTAAGGTCCTGTCTGCCCTCTCAGATGGATGTAGAAGATCCCATCGTACCATTTCTAAGAAGAGCAGTGGAGTTATCCTTTAATATCTATCCCTCAACCAACAGCACAAAAAACAGATTATCTGGTCATTATCACATTGCTATTTGTGGGAGCTTGCTGTGTCCAAATTGTTTCCTACACTACAACAGTGAACACACTTCAAAAAGGAGACATTTCTTCACTCAAAGGATTGTGGATCTACCCTGAGAGTTGTGGATGCTCCATCGTTGAGTATATTCAAGACTGAGATTGCTAGACATGCAATTTCTCAGCGAATCAAGGGATATGGGGTGCGGCCAGGAAAGTGGAATTGAGGTAGAAGATCAGCCATGATCGTATTGAATGGTGGGGCAGGTTCGAGGAGGTGTGTGGTCCACTCCTGCTCCTATTTCTTATGTTCTTTCTTCATTGGCTGTAAAGTGCTTTGGGTTGTCCGGTGGTAGTGGAAGGCACTATTTAATGCAGCTCTTTTTTAAATCTTCCTGGGCTATTAAAATTCCAATTCAGATAGAATTTCGAGCTGTTAGGAATTTATTACACACAAACCAACCTGGACTGGAACTTCTGTTTTGAAGATTTAAACCCAGAGGACTGATTCCAACTCTAGCTATTCTGAAATCCAATTCCAAACTTGCATTTTGTTGTGCCTTTAGCAAAATTTTCCAAAGCACTTCTCAGGAGCGATTATCAAACAAAATTTGACACCGAGCCACATAAAAAGCATCTTAAAGGAGGAGGACAAGGTAGGGAGGCAGAAAGGTTTAGGGAGGGAAATCCAAAGCTTCAGACTGAAACTACGACCACCAAGAGTAGAGTGAGGAAAATCAGGGATGTGTAACAGGCCAGAATTAGAGAAGTGTAGATATCTCTGAGAGTTGTAGGGCAGGAGAAGATTACAGAGCTAGGGAGGAACGAAGCCACAGAGGGATTTGAAAACATGGGCTGGAATTTTACACCTGGAGGTGTGAGGGAGGTGCATAAAATTGAGTTGGAGGTGGGAGGTGCCGTTTCTGTCACTTTCCCGTCCCCGCTGCAATTTTATCAGCGGCGGGGAGGTGACAAATGGCCTGCCTGTTCCAGGCAGATTAAAACCCTTAAGCCTAATTAGTTGCCACTTAAAGGCCCCCTCTGTTCCGCCGCTAGTATATTACCAGCAGTGGGCAGGCAGTTCAGTAGCTCAGAAGGCCACCCAGTAAAACCTGGCGGCCTCCTTGGGAGCTGTGGGGGCGGTGCGCTGGCACCCTGTGCCTGATGGAAGGTCCCTCCCTTGGCACAAGCTGTCCTCCTGGAGTACTTCCCTGCCTCTCGAGCGATCTCTTCCCTCCCCACTCCCTGCCTTGCCGTGGCCCAGCCAATTGTTACCGGTGAGACCCCACACATTCACCTGTCCATGGGGCCTCATTCCATGTTGCTGGTCCTGGCTGGGTGTAGTCCCAGCAGTGGCCACTGCTTGCAGTGACGCTGCTGAGACTGAAGAGCTGCCGGCCTATTTGTAGGTGGGACTTCCTTCCTCAGACAGACAGAAGTCCTGCTCAAAGCCAATTAAGGGCCTGGTCCACGAAAATTACAGTGTGGCTTCCAGGCTCGCCATCGACTTTTTTTTTGCCAGTGGGTGGGCCTCTAGCCCAATGTAAAATTCCAGCCATGGATGATAATTTTAAAATTGAGGTGTTGCATGACCGAGAGACAATAAAGGTCAGTGAGCACGGGGTTATAGGTGAATGAAATTTGTTGAGAGTTAGAATATGAGCAGCAGAGTTTTGATGACCTAAAGTTTACAGAGGCTGCAAGGTGAATAGCTGACCAGGAGAGCATTGCAATAGTCACATCTTGAGGTAACAAAGGCATGAATGAGAGTTTTAGCAGCAGATGAACTGAGGTGGGGTGGAGACGGGTGATGTTATAATGGTGGAAGTAGGTGCTCTTGAAAGGATTTAACTAAAACAATTTTTTCAAGGACTGTATCAGCAAATTGCATCAAAATAAAATGAAACAAGGATAGCACTTGTTCAAAAAGCAAAATATTGCAGATGCTGGAAACCTGAAACAGAAACAGAAGTGTCTGTAAAGACGAAACATCTGTAGAGAAGAGATAAGATGGTTTGGGCTTGGTCCCATCATCAGAGCTGGCACTTGTTCAGATTGTTCAGAAAGGGCACAACCCTGGTCTGGTGCAGGTCTCTAAATCTACTTAACAACATTGAATTTCAGAAAGGCACATAAATATGATGCAAGTGGACTTATCCACTACCTGTCATACACGTGTTCCTCTGGATAAATTAGATGACAAGATTAGATGTAATCCTAAATACTGGAGAATTTGGATGGCTCATAATCCAATTTGATACAAATCTTTGGCATAGATCATTCGTGATTTCAATTAGAACAGTATACATTCACTAAATGTGCAACAAACAAAACAGAAAATACAGAAAATGTAGAGAACATTGCTCAGTAATTGAAAGAGGCAGGAAAAGTTAATGCTTCGTGTTTGACACTTCCAATCCGATCATCTACATTCTGAGAAGCTTTGCTGTTTTGCCAATGTTGTGTTGAAGGGTCACACCTCAAAAAACATTAAACCTTTCTTCCTCTTCCTGCTGCTGAGTAATCTGTTGTCTGCCTCCAGCATTTTTTTGTTCTTTTAAATTTCTGCCATCCTGCAATTTTCCAATGCTTGTTGGCTACATGTAAGGCTTTGTCGGTTGCATAAAATGTGCCCTATATTGATGTATAAAAAATACATATAAAATCTATTTGGGCAGTAAAATGATAGAAACTGGATGAATTGATGGTTAGTGGAAGATGCTAAGGACAAAGAGAGTGTTATCTTCCATCTCCTGTGCCAATTTTGCATAGCATTTATTATTCCCACTGTAATTAAATGATGTGCCCTAACTTTGATACTGCAGTGGTTAAACAGGTTCATTATCAGCACCATTTAAATTCATTAAAAATGATGCAGACGAAATGGATGGAACGGAATATTTTTAAATTACAGAAGTGCATTCCCAACACAAGCAGGGGCAGGGGGTATCAATTACAGTATCATCATACACAATTCTTTTCACTTTCCTCAGGATATTAATTCACCGATACAATCTCTGCTCATCTCTTCTGCTAATGAGACTACCAAACAGTGGAGAGAACCGATTTTCACCTGGCGCATAGATGGAGAGCTAATGACCCCAATATTGAACATGTATAATCACAAATTCCATACTTTTCCCAATCCCAATTTTCTTTCATGCTTATGCCAATTTTTATTTCTGCAACATTATCCATCTCTGTCCCACCTCAGCCCATCAGCTGCTGAAATATTTATCCACACCTTTCTCTCCTTTAGATGATTATTTCACCGTTTGCCTGCATCTTTCATAAATGACAGCTTAGTCAAAATTTTGCTGCACGTATCCTATTATCCCCTCCAGCCTTGCTGACCTACTTTAGCTCCTGGTCCCCTAGTACCTCAAATCTAAAATCCTCAGTCCCACATTTAAATCCTGCTATGGCCTCATCCATTCTTATCTCTGTTAGCTCCTCCAGCCCTACAAGCCCCTCCCCCTCTAGTGTATGTGCGTCGCTCCCTCCCTTCACCTCAACATTGGCGGTTGCGCTTTTCGCCACCTAGGCCCCATGATCTGGAATTCCCTCTCTTAAACCCCTCTCCTCTCTACCTCCCTCTTCTCATTTAAGACCCTCCATAAAACACCTCTTTGACAAAGCTTTTGGTCATCCCTCCTAAAATTTCCATTGCCAATGATTGTCTAAACCAGCTAACGTGTTTTAAAATTTCTCCTGAATGGCAGGAATTAGCACATCCCTCATATGTGCCGTCATTCAGGCCCCCACCAGCCAAGAACGAGGCACACGCTATTTCCCCTTATGAACATTAAAAACTTTAAAATGTTGCTGGAATGGGAAAAGGGCCGATCACAAGGAATTGCCAGGCCCCACGCCAGAAAGACCTTTTGTTCCAAAACTGTCTGCTAGTGTGCACAAAGGACCCAGTCCCTGCTTCTCCAATACACAGAAGACCCAGTGAAACCAATTTAGTCACATAACTAACTGGCTGTTTGAATTTGAACTTGCCACAGAGTGTTTGAAACTCAGAAAGCTGTTTGCTCCTGGACTGGAAAAGACCCCTCTCCTGTCTGCTCTCATCTCGCTCTCACCAACTTCGGAAACCATTGAAGGCACAGGATCCCCAAGAGAGAAAAGTCTCCTACAGTGAACAAGGTTTAAGAAGAATACTGGGCCCCAATAAAAAGCAAGAACTACCTACAAAAGGACTACAGAGAGCTCAAAGCACAGTTACAAGAAACTCTTCTGATTTTGCCTCAAACCTCCCTACTTTATTTTTTCTTTTGTTCTCTTCTGTCTCTATTTGCATGTACGTATCGCGTATGCATGCTAGTGTGGGGCACGGCATGTATCTGAAGGCGTTAACCAAATTAGAGTTCAAGTTTAAGTTTTAATAAATTTCACTTTTCTTCTTTAAACCTAAGAAAACCTGGTGTGCTCATTTCTTTTCCTTATAATATGAAAGCGGTGAACAAGGATTCCCCAAGGGGAAGCTCAAAACACAGTGTGTTTAAATTAAACCCTTTGGCACCTGGTCGTAACAGTATTCTCATTATATGCCAACTGATTCGCACAAGAGTGAGACTGAGAACTTCCCAATCAGGGCATCATATTCCGCTTCATCCCATTCTTATTTTATGTCCACACACGTGCACAAATACACACATACTTCCTAGCGGGATCACTTGCCAACAATCAGGAGTGGAAACCCTCATAACCCTTACCTTTTAACAGGGAGATGTTGAGGCTGATTTTATTCCTCTGTAACTGGTTGGTCAAGGTCAATCAACTCAGCAAAGAGCAGGTTAACACTGGGTATTGCAAAGGCTGAGTCATTGAGGAGCATTTTTTTATACAGCAAAACCACATCTTATTCTCAAACAGACAGCCCAATGTGAAACAAATTTGCCACAATGCTGTACATGAGGTCTGATTGGAAAACAGCACCTGCCAAACCCATGACCTCTAACACCGAGTAGGACAAGGGCAGCAGGTGGATGGTAATATCAACACCTCCAAGTTTCCCTCCCGGTCACACACCATCCAGACCTGTACATATACTTGGCATTCCTTCATTATCGCTCGGTTAAAATCTTGGATCTTCCAAACAGCACTGTAAGAGCACCTTCACCATACCGACTGCTGTGGTTCACAAAGGTGGCTCACCACCATCTTCTCAGGACACATCAGGATCAGTAATAAATCCCTGCCCTGCTGGTGGCGCCCAGATCGCAAGAATGATTTTTTTTTAAAAATACAGACGATCCAGAACATTGTCTCAAAATGCTGTACAGTCACCAAAACAATGCAAGGAAGAGATTCAATCAAGGGTATACACAATGTCCCAGGAATTTGACCTTTGTTTAAAAGAATGTAAAATTAACCCATCCTTTGCTTGATTGCATTCTGGCTACAAACAAGATGAATTTTTAAATATGAAAACAGCATCCGAGACACCCTAATCTAAAATTCCACCTGTTGCAAAGTTTTGGTGCTTTTATTTGAATTTGCGAATGAACATTACTGCTACATTATCTATTAAAGTAATTCTATACACTGCCTTCTAACAATGAAAAACATGGACACACCAATTCCATCCTAGAAACAGAAACTAATACGATAGGGGTGAAAATTATCAATGGACTTAGCAACACTCAGGTCCCATAGATCAAAGTCTCTGAAAATAAAAGCTAATGTTGGGAAAAAAGTTCTTTGTAGCAACTTTACTTTTCTGATGGAGGCTGTAATTGTCCTAAGAGATCCTTAATGATGTTAATAGGAACGCATCTATGCGTGCGACCAAACATTTTGCCCCTAAATCTTATATAAAAGTACAATATATTTAATATTTTTTATGTCTGACTGCATTTTTTTCTTCTTCTGTATCTCAGATATTTTCTGTTTGCCTGTGTAGAGAAAGAATAAACATTGAGGGATGAAAGTAGAAACCAGATGAGGGGAGAGCAGAGTGAAAATCATAGCGGAAATTAGGTTAAAATAATGAAATGTCCCCATCTCCCACTATAAGATGGGAATATTTTTATACAGGATATAGTTTACATTTTAATAATTGTTAAAAGCAAAATAAAAAATATTATCACTGCTTTGTACCTGGAGGTCTGAACATATCTTGTAATATGGTTTGGTTATAGAGAAAGAGTGTGAATGCTGGTCTGAGAGGCTGTTCTCCGCTCAGTCCTTTCTCTTATATCGTGCTATCACTTAGTTATTCTGCTTAAGGCATGAGGTTAATTATAATTAGAGATGGTTTTTGAAGAAATCAGTATTGTTTTCAAGTCTTAAAGCAAAAGTCTCTCAATCCTTAAACCAAAATTTCCATCACATGGCTGATTTTCTCATTTCCCAGGTTCAAAAGGCCAGGAAACAGTGGCAGTGACCTGTTAGACCTGATCTCTGATCCTTTACATTCACACTTTCCCCGGAGGGGTGAAACTGGGCTTGTACCTGTAATAGCTGTTGCTAGAATAATGAAGTAGCATGGGCCACTCCCATTTCCCACAGTAAGGTCAAAGGGCTTCCTATGAGCCTCAGATGCGCTAAAGTGGGCTTGCACTGGGATCTCTCTCAGACAGAGAGGGAATGACGGGGGCCTCAGTGTCAGCAACCTGCAGCTGTGCTTCCTTTTCCTTCCTGATTCTCTGGTACCAGGCTACAACAGGAGATGGGCCTATGCCAACTTAATAGACTGAGACAGAAAATTGGCCACAGCTTATCCTGAACAGGCACTGTACTCTGTGGGTGCATTATGCTGATCAGTGCAAGGAAAGACGATCCTATGCCCTCATTCAAATTCTAAGATATATTTGAGCTTATTTGTTTAATGCTGAAGTGCCACCACAATATCATAGTAAGCCAGTCTAGCTTTCACTTGGAATAAGTTTAAGAAGCAGTTTATAATATTGACACTTTAGATCAGTGTCACAGTTTCAAAACTGGGTCAGGAATGGATTAATACCAAAATAAAAATGCTAAATGGATAATGTATACTAATATTGTTCAATTTGGAACATAAATTGATAATTAAACCATATTAATCCCGATTCTCTGTCTTCTGTGAGTTAACCAATCCTCAATCCACCCTAATACATTACCCCCAATACCGTGAGCTCCGATCTTGTGCAATAATCTTTAATGTGGCACCTTATCGAATGCCTTCTAGAAATCTGGATGGGCCAAAATTTGGCAGATGGAGTTTAATGTGGATAAGTGTGAGGTTATCCATTTTGGTCGGAAGAATAGAAAGGCAAATTATCTAAATGGAGACAAACTTCAGAATGCTTCAGTGCAGAGGGATCTGGGTGTCCTCGTGCATGAATCGCAGAAAACTCATATGCAGGTGCAGCAGGTAATAAGGAAGGCAAATGGAATTTTGGCATTTATTGCTAAAGGAATAGAGTATAATAGTAGGAAAGTGTTGCTGCAAAGGTACAAGGCATTAGTGAGACCGCACCTGGAGAATTGTGTACAGTTTTGGTCTCCTTACCTGAGGAGGGATGTAGTTGCATTGGAGGCAGTTCAGAGGAGTTTCACTAGATTGATTCCAGAGATGAGGGGTTTGTCTTATGAAGAGAGATTGTGAAGTTTAGGCCTTTACTCTCTTGAGTTTAGAAGAATGAGAGGAGATCTAATTGAGATATATAAGATGATTAAGGGGATTGACAAAGTAGACGTAGAGAGGATGTTTCCTCTGGTGTGGCAATCCAGAATGGGAGGTCATAGTTTTAGGATAAGGGGTAGCAGATTTCAAACAGAGATGAGGAGAAATTACTTCTCTCAAAGGGTCGTGAGTCTGGAATTCACTACCCCAGAGTGCGGTGGATGCCAGGACATTGAGTAATTTTAAAGAGGAAATAGACAGATTTTTAATTAGTAATGGGTTAAAAGGTTATGGAGAACGGGCAGGAAAATGGAGTTGAAGGCCAAGATGAGATCAGCCATGTTCGTATTGAATGGCGGTGCAGGCTCGAGGGGCTGAATTGCCTACTCCTGCTCCTAGTTCTTCTGTCCTTATGGAATTATTTACTATCTATGTTGATGACGTGGAGGAAGAGGCAGAGTGTAATATATCCAAATTTGCAGATGATACAAAAATAGGTGGGAGTGCATTTTGTGATAAGGACATAAGGAATTTACAAGGGGATATACATAGGTTGAGTGAGTGGGCAAAAACTTAGCAGATGGAGTTTAATGTAGGAAAGTGTGAGGTCATGCACTTTGGTAGGAAGAATCAAAAGGCAGACTATTATTTAAATGGAGAGAGACTCCAAAACAGTACAGCACAGAGGGATCTGGGTGTTATTGTGCATGAAACACAAAAAGTTAGCTTGCAGGTGCAGCAAGTAATTAAGAGGACAAATGGAATTTTGGCCTTTATTGCTAGGGGGTTGGAGTTTAAAAATCGGGAAGTCTTGTTACAACTGTACAGGATGTTGGTGAAGCCACACCTGGAGTACTGGGTACAGTTTTGATCCCCGTATTTAAGAAAGGATATACTGGCATTGGGGGCAGTTCAAAAGAGATTCACTAGGCTGATTCCTGGGATGAAGGGGTTGACTTATCAAGAGCAGCTAAACAGGTTAGGCCTTTGTTCATTAGAGTTTAGAAGAATGAGGGGTGATCTTATTGAAATGCACAAGATTCTGAGGGAGCTTGACAGGGTAGATGTTGAGAAGATGTTTCCACTAGTGGGGGAATCTCGAACTAGGGGATATAGTTACAGAATAAGGGGACACTCATTTAAAACTGAGATGTGAAGGAATTTCTTCTCTCAGAGGGTAGTGAATGTCTGGAATTCTCTAACCCAGAGAGTTGTGGAGGTTCGCTCACTGAAAGTATTTAAAGAGGAGGTAGATAGATTTTTGAAATATCAGGGAGTTGAGGGCCATGAGGAGCTGGCACGAAAGAAGAGTTTGAGGTCTGGGGCAGATCAGCCATGATCTTATTGAATGGTGGGGCAGGTTGAGGGGCTGAATAGCCTACTCCTGCTCCTATTTCTTATGTTTTTATATGGAAAGGAGATGATTATATCCAAATTAAATCCTCTCTTCAATAACTGGTTAAAGTTAAAATACTGAACTGCATAATTTCAAAGGGAAATGAAATCTATCACAAGTGTCCTCTTCCAACACCAATCTCCCAGGTTAGTGTTCCCAGACAACGCAGGAGAGAAAAGAGTCAGCAACAATAACTGGCTGGAAGCAAGAGAAGGGCAGCGAGTATACCCAGTAGGCCCACCAGTCACTGGTGGCAGGGCCCTTTGTTTCCTCCGTCTGTGCTCACTTCCCCTCTGGCCAACTGAATTCCAGAGGCTGAGTCTTAAAAAGAAATTACAACACTTGAAAACATTTTGCCCTTGGCAGAAGTATGGCCATGCCAACGAATTCAATTCTATTAGCAGAACCGTACAATGAAAATGTAAATAGATTGGGTTTGTAAAACTTCAAAATGAAATCTATAAACCTGTGTAATTCACTGTACATTTATCATATCCTTTCCTGACAGTGCAGAATTAATTTTAGTTATGGCTCCACTGATTTCCGATACCATTGGTACCTTTATCACCCAAATTCCCATTCTGCATACGTGAATCTAAGCTAAGTGTCAGCAAACTATTGGACCATGGGAGGCTTTGCAATGAAGCTCAGCTCACTTAAAATCCACAAATGCACACATTCCAGTAGCATTCATTATATTCCAGTCAGGAGCAGGAACACTGGTTGATTTTCCCATCCCCCATCCCCAGTGGAATGCGTCACTGATCCATACATAATAAAAGACTTGAAGGTTGAACCTCTGCTCTTCATTTATGCTATCAGGCTAATCCTCACAGCTACACCTTTCATTTTGTAACATTATGTGACTGCAGGTTCTATTCTCGGTGCCCTCTCATCACTGTCTGGCCATGTGTGAGAAAGAATCCATCAAATGTACACACAGTCAGATTTGCCATGGAGATGCCTACTATGTTAATCACTGTTACCACTGTGGCATCACCGAAAAGCCTCTCCCACCCCGCCTGCTATACTCTGTTATACAGCATTAAAGCATCACTTTTTATAAGAATGAATGAGAAGTAACATGTAACTGGCAAAAATAGAGACTATACCTTAATTTTCCATTATATGCAGTTGGAGACATTTTCAAGATACTCAGATTTATCTAACACTGTTACAGACACAGTAATACAGAGAGGCGAACTGATGCATCTATTCAGACTCTAGATCATAATAGGATAAATGAATTACTATATTTCTTTCCTCATTCAGTTTCTTGTTACATTCAGGATGCATGTGCAGGAATGTTGCCTCAAACCAACTTTGGAGCTCATTCATTATACAATATACACAATAGCCAAACAGTGTATTTAGTTAGAATCTACTGCTGGAAAAAAACAAATACCCTTAATATTACAGTATTTAGTGGAATTTGGATTATTTTCGAGTGAGTTTTATTTTCATGTTTGCCTTTTAGATTGAAAATCCAACCATCGCTATTGCATTACAATTGGAAAGGTCAAAGGTGATGCAAAATTGACATTAAGTTCCCTCTTGCAAGTGTTTCTCCCTGCAAAAATGACACCATGTAAAATGTGACATCATATACTACCATCATCAGCTGAATCATTATGTGTCATATGGCATCGGACCTGATATGTTCTCATGAAGGGTTCACCCAGAGGTTTGCCCTTTATATCAGCTGTGGCTCAGTTGGTAGCATACATGTGTTTGAGTCAGAAGGTTGTGGGTTCAAAACCCACTCCAGGGCTGGGATTTTATCCTAGCAATGGGGGTCTCAACATCTGGATAAAGCAACGACAAGATCCCCATGTTGGCTCTTATGTGGGAGGCCTGCTGAATGTAGTGGCAATTAGGCGCTTAAGTAAACAACAGCGGGCTTTCCACGGGATCAAGGACCCTGACAATGGAAGTCCCATCTTCTGAGAACTGTCAGCCAATCAGACTAGCAACTCTTTAACTAAGCTGTGTCACCGTGGAGGCAGTGGCTGCTGACGGTGGAGCACCTATCCGAGACCCAGGAGCACTGCTGGATGCAGGCCACAGGTAGGCCAGGGTGGGAGGGGTCACGGAGGAGGGGATTGTTGGTAGCAAGGGCAAGAGAGTGGCTCTCAGTTGTCCTACGCTTTCCGATGTCAGGTACCTCCTTCAAACGCTAAAGCCAGACTTTTACGCCCCCGCGAAGAGTGGGAAGGTCAGGGGGGCGTAAAATGGAGCAGGAGGCTTGGAGGGGGGATCCCTTCTCGACCCGCTCCCGCCTCCGCCACCACTTTACACAATGCAGCAGAGGCGAAAAGCGGCCCGCCCACCCCAGGCCAATCAAGGCCCTTAAGTGGCCACCACACAGCTAATTGCGGCAGTACGAGACACTTAATTGGGCATTAATTGCCCAGTTAAGGGGCTCAATTGGCGGTGGGGTGGACTTAATTTTGTTAGAGGTGGGAAGGTGGCGGGGATCGCCCCCACCCTGCCAACATCCCAACCAATATTATGCTCTCACCACCTCCAAACCCACCACGGGTGTAGAACATAAAATTCCTCCCGAGGACTTGAGCACAAAAATCAAGGCTGACACTCCAGTGTAGTACTGAGGGAGTGTTGCAATGTCAGAGGTGTTGGTCTTTTGGAAGAGATGTTAAAGTGAGGCTCTATCTGTCCTCCCAGATCCCAAGGCATTATTTCTAACAACAGCAGGGGAGTTAACTCTGGTCTCTTGGCCAATATTCAGCCCTCAATCAACTTCATAAAAATCGATCATCTGGCCATGATTACATTGCTGTTTGTGAGAGCTTGCTGTGTTCAAATTAGCTGCCACATTCTCTACGCTTCAACAGTGACTACACTCCAAAAGTACATCATTGGCTGTGAAGTGCTTTGCAACATCCTATGGTCATGAAGGCACTTTAGAAATATAAGTCTTTCTTTTTTTTCCTCTTTTCAGATCTTGTGCATTTCTGGGGTGAAGGGGTTATTTATAAGCATGTGTTGTGTTTATTTTTTATATCAATCTATCTGCTGGGTAACAAAAATAAGAAACAATGTTTATTAAAAAGATATATAAATATCCTATGGCCTGGCACATGAGACGACAATTCGAAAGGAGTTTTAGAGTCATAGAATCATAGAGCCGTACAGTATAGAAACAGGTCCTTTGGCCCACCGCGTCCATGCCGACCATAATGCCTATCTATACTAATCCCACCTGCCTGCATTAATTCCATATCCCCCTATGCCTTGCTCATTCAAGTACCTGTCCAGATGCCTCTTAAATGTCGCTACTGTTCCTGCCTCCTCCACCATCTCAGGCAGCTCATTCCAGATACCCACTATTCTTTGTGTGTAACATTTACCCCTTTGATCCCCATTAAACCTCCTCCCTCTCACCTTAAATCTATGCCCTCTAGTTTTAGTCACCCCTACCATGGGAAACAGACTCTGGCTATCTACCCTATCTATGCCTCTCATAATTTTATATACCTCTATGATGTTCCCTCTCAGCCTCCTTCGCTCCAGGGAAAACAGACCCAGCCTATCCAATCTCTCTTTATAACTCAAGCCCTCCAAACCAGCCAACATCCATGTGAATCTTTTCTGCACCCTTTCTAGCTTAATCACATCTTTCCTGTAGTGCGGCAACCAGAACTGCACACAGTACTCCAAATGCGGCCTAACCAATGTTATGTACAACTATAACATGACGTCCCAATTCTTGTACTCAATGCCTCGGCCAATGAAGGCAAGCATGCCATACACCTTCTTCACCACCCTGTCTACCTGTGTTGCCATTTTCAGGGAACTATGTACTTGCGCCCCAAGGTCTCTCTGCTCAACAACACTCCCCAGGGCCCTGCCATTCACTGTATATGTCCTGCCCTGGTTTAACTTTCCAAAATGCATCACTTCGCACTTGTCTGCGTTAAATTCCATTTGCCAATCCCTTGCCCACTTTCCCAGTTGATCTATATCCTGTTGTAACCTGAGATAACCGTCTTCACTGTCCACAACACCACCAATTTTGGTGCCATCTGCAAACTTACTAATCATGCCCCCTAGGGTCAAAGAGAGATACAGCACTGAAACAGGCCTTTCGGCCCAACAAGTCCATGCCAACCATCAACCACCCATTTTATACTAATCCTACATTAATCCCATTTCCCTCTCACATCCCCACCTACCCTCAATTCTCATACCACCTACCTACACTAGGGGCAATTTACAATGGCCAATTTACCTATTAACCTGCAAGTCTTTGGCATGTGGGAGAAAACCAGAGCACCTGGAAAAAACCCATGAGGTCACAGAGAGAACTTGCAAAATCCACACAGGCAGTACCCAGAACTGAACCTGGGTCACTGAAGCTGTGAGTCTAACCACTGCGCCACCCTACTGTGCTGCCCTACATTCACATCCAAGTCATTAATATATATGACAAACAACAGAGGGCCCAGCACCAATCCCTGCGGCACACCACTGGTCACCGGCCTCCAATCTGAAAAACAACCCTCCACTACCACCCTCTGCCTCCTATCACCAAGCCACTTTTGTATCCAATTGGCTAGCTCACACTGGATCCCATGTGTTCGAACCTTCTGGACCAGCCTACCATGCGGGACCTTGTCAAAGGCCTTGCTAAAGTCCATGTAGACAACGTCCATTGCCCTGCCCTTCTCAATACTCTTGGACACCTCCTTGAAAAACTCAATCAAATTCGTGAGACATGATTTCCCATGCACAAAGCCATGCTGACTATCCCTAATCAGACCTTGCCCTTCCAAATGCATATAAATCCTGTCTCTCAGAATCCCTTCCAATAACTTTCCCACCACCGATGTAAGGCTCACCGGCCTGTAGTTCCCTGGCTTATCCCAGCTGCCCTTCTTAAATAAAGACACAACATTAGCTATCCTCCAGTCTTCCGGTACCTCACCCGTGGCTAACGATGATACAAAAATCTCTGCCAGGGCCCCAGCAATCTCCACCCTTGCTTCCCATAGCATCCTAGGATACACCTGGTCAGGCCCTGGGGATTTATCCACCTTTAAGTGCTTCAAAACCTCCAACACCTCCTCCTTTGTAAAGTTGATATGCTCCAGGATATCGCTGTTCCCTCCCTTGAACTCATTAGCTTCCATGACCTTCTCCACGGTAAATACAGATGAGAAGTATTCATTTACAACCTCACACATTTCCCGTGGCTCCACACATAGATTACCACACTGATCCTTCAGGGGACCTATTCTCTCCCTAGCTACCCTTTTACTCTTAATATACTTATAGAATCTTTTAGGATTCTCCTTTATCTTATCTGCCAGGGAAATCTCATGGCCCATTTTCACCCTTCTAATTTCCTTCTTAAGTGTACTCCTACATCCCCTATACTCCTCGAGGGACTCGCTTGATTTCAGCTGCCTATACCTGACATATGCCTCCTATGCCCTGACCAGACCCTCAATATTCCTCGTGAACCAAGGTTCCCTAAACCTGCCAGCCTTGCCCTTCCATCTAACAGGAACATGCCGGCCCTGAACTCTTCCTATCTCCGTTTTAAAAGCCTCCCACTTGCCAGATGTCCCTTTACCTGTAAACAGCCTCTCCCATTCAACTTTTGAGAGTTCCTGTCTGATGCCATCGAAAGCCTTTCCCCAATTTAGGACTTCAACCTGAGGACCAGTCCTATCCTTTTCCATAACTATCTTGAAGCTAATAGAGTTATGGTAACTGGTCCCAAAGTGCTCCCCACTGACACGTCAACCACCTGCCCAGCCTCATTTCCTAAAAGGAGGTCGAGTGTAGCCCCTTCTCTCGTAGGGCCATCCACATACTGCTTCAGAAAACTATCCTGGACACACTTAACAAATTCTTCCAAATCTGATCCCTTAGAAATAAGGCAGTCCCAGTCAATATTAGGGAAGTTAAAATCACCTACTATTACAACCCTATAATTTCTACACCTATCTGTGATTTCCCTACATATATGCTCCTCCAATTCTCTCTGACTATTGGGGGGCTTGTAGTATAATCCCATCAAAGTGATCACCCCTTTCTTATTTCACTGTTGTACCCATTTGGCCTCGCTGGACGTTAGACCCGAGATATCCTCTCTAAGTACTGCCGTGATGTTCTCCCTAATCAATAGTGTAACTGCCCCTCCTCTCTTACCTCCACCTCTGGCACGCTGGAAGCATCGGCATCCCAGAACATTGAGCTGCCAGTCCTGCCCATCCCTCAACCACGTTTCCGTAATAGCTATAATATCACAATCCTAGGTACTGATCCATGCTCTGAGTTCATCTGCTTTACCTATAAGGCTTCTTGCATTAAAGTAAATGCAGTTTAGCCTACCAGACCTTCCACACTCCCTGTCCTGCCCCTGCCCGGCCTGTCTACTGGACTTGCTTGCTTTAACCCTACTGGACTTGCTTGCTTTAACAGGCCTTTCAGGTGAAAGGCAATGAGTGAGTGGGAATAATTTGCCAGGGCGTACTGACATAATTCAGCCCCCATTTTAAAGTCATACATTCTAGATTTATTTCATTATAAATTCCATATTGATAATGGAAACTGCCGATGTAAACAACCATGTTGTAATTACATCCTTCTGCCAGTGGAGGCGCTGAGTGTGTCCTGATGTTCATTAACCACTCAGTTTTTGTTCTTGGGACTCAAGGCATCAGGGACTGTCTGCTAACTTTCTGAACCACTACCAGGTTGTCGTCACCACCTTCCTAAAGGCATGTGTCACACCCCTTGCTGTGGTTTGTTCTAACACTATCAGACTCCCCTCCAGCCTAATGGTCTTTCTTCATGGGTGAGCTCAACATTAACTGCAGGGGAAACCACAGTTAAATCCAACCCTGTGCTCACCCCAGGAGCTCACACATGCAGACTTGATCAGGTTGTGGGAATCTTGGCTGGTTATCCTATTCAATTGTGGCAACAAGATGAAATATGTAGAGCATAATGGTTATGTTGCTGGATTGATAATCTAGAGACCTGTAGAACCTGAACTCAAATCTCACCATGGGAATTAGTAAATTTGAATTCCGTTTTTTTTAAAATCTGGACATAGAGGAAAGTTGATATCAGAAAAGTTGACCGTGAAGTTGCCAGATTGTCATAAAAACCCAACTGGATCACTAAAGACCTTTAGGAAGTGAAATCTGTCTGGCCTCTGGAGT
The DNA here is from genome assembly GCF_036365525.1 of Heterodontus francisci. NCBI lineage: Eukaryota > Metazoa > Chordata > Chondrichthyes > Heterodontiformes > Heterodontidae > Heterodontus > Heterodontus francisci. The sequence goes on from NC_090382.1 coordinate 29,070,343, forward strand.
GGCCAGTTGCATACCAACATAGCTTAGATTTATCTGCCCTCTGATCTGAAGTGATCAAGCAAGTCACCTTCTCAAGGGCAATAAATGGCAGTGATGCCTACATCCCAAGAATAAATTTAAAAAGCTATTGAAAGCAATTATAGTGAACTTTTCAGCACCCTAACTGAGACTAACAACACAACACAGGTGGGGATATAACATGGGTCCTCCCTGTCTGTCTTCCAATTTTATTACTTCTCATTTAACACACATGCATGATCCCCTTGTAATTTAAGTGTAAATTTTATGAAGTTCATAGGATCACAAGATAATCATGGATGAGAAAGACTATTTAGCCTATATTACTATACCCCTCCAAAAGAACCCGACAGTCCCTTCCATTGTAACATCGAGTTGTTTCTTAAATGCCTCTACTGCTCTCCCAGGAAAGTGCACTCCAAGTGTTGACAAGTTCTTTGTGTGAAGAACTTTCTGTTATCAGTCCTAAATTTACCTTTTCGCACTTTAAACCTATGTCTCCCTCATCATATTCCCAAAATTTATTTTAATTTAATGTAATAATCCAGACTTACCCTCTCCATACATCTCTGATAAGATCATCTTGCAGACTAAAAATCCAAAGTCTCTCCAGCCTTTCCTTGTAACTCAGAGACCCAGTCTTGATGACCAGCACTGGACATGATTTGACCAGAGCACTGTACAGTTTTCTCAAGACTTCCTCTGACCTATATTCAGCCATGGTCATGGATGCTTGTAAGTAGATTTTAACCATACAAAATCTCATTTAAAATTAATATGGATATAACGGGAAAGGAACACTACAGCTTAATGAGGCATCATCATTGTATCAGAAATTCCTGCAAACAGGAGCTGTCTTACAGGAAACAAGGAATCATGCAGCACAGAAGGAGGCCATTCAGCCCATTGTACCAATGCCAGCTCTTTGAAAGAGCTTTCTAATTCGTCCAATTCCCTTGCTCCTTTCCTATAACCCTTCATATTTTACCTTTTCAAGTATATGGATCCCAATTTCATTTGAAAATTACTTTAAAACCTGATTCTAACATCATTTCAGACAGTGGATTGCAGATCATAACAACCACAGTTGAAGGGAATTACGTTTATTAACAACTTTACAGCATCAAATATATCGAAAGAACTAATAACATTGAAAGATCTGAAATGAAGATTGTGTCACTCAGTAATAATTCCTGTGCTGAGTTTATTCTAAAAATCAATGCAACTTCACAATGCAGTAAAAATGGGTTGACAAGCACCCATTTTAAGTCCTTGCAAAATCATCTGATAGAAGTAGGCCTCTTAAAGCTGCAATAACCCACATGCAAGGTTTGAATTTACAGCATCAAGCTGTTTACATACAGTGTAGAGATTGTAGAAAGATGTATAATCCACATCTACCAGCCAAGGCAAAAGCAGATGATATATAAATGTAATAATGTGAAAAACAAATTAACAGCATATTTACAACCATGAGACAACCATTACTTTTAAAGTGTGGCCCTGTCCACATAGCTTCCTGGGTAAATACACTGCTGTAATGGTGAGCCAGACAGATGAGGGAGATCCTCTACCCTGCACCAACTAGGCTGGTAGTGGGGTGTTATAATTGGCCTACAAGCTGGGCAATTGGGAAAGAGACACAACCAGGGCACAGGGCTGGATTTTACTAGCCCTCTGGAGACAGGCTGTGATAAAATGCCGCCAAGGTTCCCACCGCATGCCTGTGCAGGCTCAGGTCCCACTTTAGACCCGCTGGCGGGACTACCTACATTTTGGAAAAATTCCAGCCAACGTTTAGGGGTGGCATTATAGTAATGTCACTGGACTAGTCATCCAGATGCCCAGGCTAATGCTCTGGGGACATGGGTTGAAATCCCACCATGGCAGATAGTGAAATTTGAATTCCATTAATAAATCTGGAATTAAAAGCTAGTTTAATTGTGACCACGAAACCACTGTCGATTGTAAAAACCATCAGGTTCACTAAAGCCCCTTAGGGAAGGAAATCTGCCGTCCTTACTTGGTCTGGCCTACATGTGACTCCAGACCCACAGCAAAGTGGTTGATTCTTAAATGCCCTCTGAAATGGCCTAGCAAGCCACTCAGTTGTACCAAACCACTATGCAGTCTAAGAAAAGGCATGACACCGGACAGGCCACTCTGCATCCCAAAAACTGCAGTGGTTCAAGAAGGCAGCTCACCACCACCTTCTCAAGGGTAATTAGGGATGGGCAATAAATGCTGGCCTAGCCAACGATGCCCACATCCCACGAACGAATAGAAAAACGTCTCCAGCTAACAATCTGAGAGCCACTTATCATGGGCATGTCTGAATGCTGGGTGAGGGCAGGGTCAGGCTCAAGTATGACAGCCTCGACAGCTAATTAGGCCATCGATTGATCAATCTTCAATGTTCAGGCTCAAACACAATCGTGTTGCCCATGGAAACATTCCCCACTGTGAGCTACTAATGTCTGAAGAGGAGGAAAATGACAGGGATGGAAAAGTGAAGGAACATGTGCATATATTACCAACATGTTTAAATCAGCTTGCCTTGTACTAAATAAATAGTTGATAAGGTGCCTGATTTTATTTCAGGGAGTCACAAGGGAAGAGAAAGAGATTTTCATCAGAATTACATCACATTGAAGTGGCTTAATGACAATATTCAACTGTTGTGTTGTGTTTAACAAAAAAAAATGACTTGCCAAAGTCTTTCCATGTAAATGATCCCCTTTTAACAGAAATAGCAAGCACATCTAAAATATAACTTTAAACCAGTTAGTTAGCATGCTATCTGAAACATACACACCGTATAAGACCCATACTGATTTGTGCCCTTTCCTGGCCAGTGTATTTATTATCCTTCCTGGTTGCATTTTGTACTGAGTGATTTAATTCTGTGTAATATCTATACTGATCTACTTCAGGCAATATTTTCAGTGGGTCGTGAATCTCTCGAGACCCCCATCCCCAACAATCATGAAATGGTTCTAATTTCCATATCTACAATTATAAACCATCTTCCATGAACCTAGCCCAGATGATATGAACCATAATCTCAGCCTAGAGGTCTATATGAATCATGGTTTAGGAGCAGTGCAATCTGACCTTATCTTAAATGCACCGAAACTGGGCGATGTTAGAGAAACGGAGGCAGTGACTAAAAGTAATTAAACACATTACCACGGTACAATAAAACAGAGTTCAAGGTCACATGACACCCCGAAATATCTAAGCAGAGATCCATTATGGATCCATCATTTAATCTGCTGCCATGCTCGAGTCCACATTTCTCATTCTTAACTTAAAAAATATCTTTCTTACATTCTTATTGGGGACAAGTTAACAGGCAGTTTCATCTTGAGAATACCTGAATAATGAATGACAGCTAATTATGAGTTACTGCAAGACTGAATATTTAATACATTAAAATGTTCATCTACTGACCTGAGTACAAAAGGACTATTTGCTCGGAAACATGACCATTTAAAACTAGGCAGCAATATAAGATGCTAATTCTTTTTTCAAAAACAATAAAGGTTACAGCTTGCATTTGCACATTTATTTTGGAAGCTACAATTAAGTATATTAGAACAGTTCTGTACTTATCAGCATTTTTTGAATCTCACTTTATAATATTCAGCTGCAGGCATTTTATACACTGACATTGCTATAGAGGAATTAGAAAAAAAGCACATTCATTTTTTTATACAAGTGACAAATTACTCAGTGCTCAAAGAGTTACATAGCTGTAAATTAATAATGAACCCCATTTGTGTGATGGGCTACAATTTTTAAATGGGAGTTCAACACAACCCTGCATTAATATCACCATCGACATTTCACTCAAAAGGAAAAAAACAATCCAGGCCCAGTCGCAGTCCTGCATCTCAAACTTAAAAAACAATCACATGGAATCCTCAAAATTACAAATAAAGACAATTCTTAGTGAGACACACCACAAACCCGATGCACTCAGAATTTGTTTCTCTGCCGAGATCTGCATTTCTCACCATTGCTGTTTGCACTATAGGCCCAGCCCCACCATCAGCTGTTTCAGATACAGTACTGTCACAGATATATTGGCATTAGTAGAAAAAAGCAGACAGATTGACATTATTTTCTTGTCTTTACCCTAAAGATGGCTCTACATTTCAATGAAAAAAAGAAAAATTATGACTGCAGCAGGAGTCAAGATAAATTTACAGGGCACTATGCATAATGACTCACTACTAATTCATTGCTCCTACAAGCCCCTACACAGCCACCCAGTTCTCCTTAATTATGTTTATGGGAGAAAAAATATCCAGCAGTTAAAATCTTGTTCTCTGAGAATATAGGAAATGAAAAAAAAACTCACCATGTGTATGTCCACTGAAGATAAAGGCCTGGAAAGCTTAGATCTAAACACATTGCCTTCTCAGATCAGCAGCAGCTGGGCTTTCTGGTGATGCTAATGAACCCACCCTCTCCGGAGAGAATGAGCTCATTGATAGCCTCGGATACAGCTAGGTTCTCCCTCCTCTCATTGCAGGAGTGTTATCATCACAGCAAAGACAAAGGAAGGCTGCAGAGGCTACCATCATCGGACCTGAAAGCAGATAGTACCAGTAAAGAGAGACTAAAGACCTACAAGAGATTCAAGCATCCGTGTTCTTAAAGTGACAGTTTTTCTTTGTGGATGTGAATTAAACAAAAATTTACTATGTACCTTTTTCATATTCTTTACAATGTTGAACTTAGTTTTTTTAAACAAATACAAAGTTTAATATATGTCATTGTTATTCTCTTGGCTTACGTAAGTGATAGTTCAGAATCACCTCAAGTAATATTTACTCAATTGATTTTTGATTCCCTGAACTTTCTTCAACAATAAAAGCTCCATGTAATTTCTGCATGAGTGTCTCTTTTATTGAAAAAAATACTTTTACTGTCTAAGGTGTGACTGCAATTCAATGTGGATATGTTAGTATTGTATAGAATGTTAGTATTATATAGAATTGCACAGAATGTACAGCAGAGAAACAGACCTTCTGTTTCACTACTTGAAGGGGTTGCTCCTCAATTTCTGGGTGCATTTCAATCCCATACTCCTAATCTTTGGCCATCCAATGCAGATGGGAATGGGAAAATTGGAGGACCTCCTTATGTGACGCGCCTGGGCCTAGCCAAGGTTGCCAACAACGGGTCCAGACAGCAGGCAGTTGGGGGTTGGTTGTTTGGCCCGAATGCCTGCTTCTCTTCCATAGTTATGTCCCACCCGGGTGTCCCTGATGATGGAGCACACAGTGTCCACCAGTACATTTGAGTCCTTCCACGACTGGTGAGCATCAGAAGGACTGGAGTGTTTCATCGATAATCGGCAAATAATCTTAATTTGATGCACTCAGTTTTCTTTAAATTTTTGTTTGTTAGTTTAAGAAGAGGAGCAGTTATTACCTCTTTTAATTGATAAACATCTGTAATTGGTTAAACATAAAAGAGGTAGAACCAGGCCTTTTGCCAAACTGAGCTATGCTGGTCTTTATGCGCCACACAAGCCTCCTCCCACCCTACTTCATTGAATCCTATCAGCATATCCTTCTATTCCTTTCTCTCTCACATACTTAGTTAAATTCCCCTCAACTACTCCATGTGGTAGCAAGTTTTATATTCTAACCTGGGTAAATAATTTCCTACTGGATTTATTAGTGTCTATTTTATATTTATGATTTTGAATTTCCCCACAAGTGGAAACATCTTTTCTCTGTCTACCCTGCCAAATCCCTTCATAATTTATAGATCTCATCAGGGTCATCCCTCATCTCTTTTCTGGAGAAAAAGGCCCATCCTGATCAGTCTTTCCTGATAGTTATAGCTCTCAGTCTGGTATCATCCTCGTAACCTCTTTTTCACCATTTTCAGTGCTCTATGTTCAAATCATCTTAACGCTCTACAACCATCAGTCAAACAGAAATTTATGACTCCCTGATTGCTTTTGCAAGTGGGAAGAAGATACTTCAATGAGGTTAAGATGGCGAAGGCTAACATCTGTGATAAGTAATGGGGACAGAATGCTACATTATTCCTTGATGGTCTAAGGTAGGGAATTGAAGGAAGATCTTCTGTTATTTTCTGTTGTCAAATTTCAATGACTTAAATGAGTCCAAGTTGTCATCTTAGCAGCTGATTGCTATGAGTGGGAGGTAAGGTTTATAAATATGCTTTGGTGGTTTTCTCAATAACTGGTAAGTTAAGATTTACACCATGCAATCACCGACTTCCTTATTAAAACAATGCTACTCATCTCTTGCGTTAAGTTTTAATTCTTAATTGAAAGTCAACTGGATTTTGACAGCATTAATATTGAACTTGCTGTCAGAACATTATGACAAGACTAACACACATGGAGAGATTGATACATGTTTGATGGTGACGTATATATTAAAGCACTAAGCTGAGTTCATAACCTTTGCTGTGATGTGAAATTGCCTTTATGTAACTGTGGTTTGAATGTAATTTTTGTGGTGCACACACCATGACATATTTCTCCCTCAATTAATGGCACTGCACAATTTTTTCAGCGTGCCCTTATTGAAGAGTATTATTACTAGCCTTCTGTAGTATAATGTGATGGAGTAGCATTGATCATGGTAAGTAATGTCATTTGGCTTTTGGTCCTATGTCACACAATGTTCCATTTTGGAGAAGACTGCAAATGTCATGTTGTTAAAGCTGGTTGTTTTTTTTTTGTTGAATTGTAACATGCTAAAACATATCCACCTTCAATGTATTTACTTTGCCTTCTTAAGTCCAATGTCATGGGAAGAAAAAAAAATCTATTCACGTCGTATTTTGTCATATTGCATGGAAATATCTCAAAGTGCTTCATGTACAGTGATTTACTTTTGGAAGTGCAGTGACTATTGTTATGTAGGGAAAGGCTGCAGCCATTTTGCACACAGTGCGATCCCACAAGCAGCTAGAAGTTGAATGATAATGGAGGAATGTTGGTTAGGACATTGAGAAAATGCTCGGTTCTTCTTTGAATGGTACAACGAGAAATTTAAATGTATACCAGATAGGGAAACAGGGCCTCCAAAGGATTACACCTCTAACAATGCAGCATTCCCTCAGTACTGCACTGAAGTGCCAGGGTTGGGGTGGTGGGGGGTGGGGGGGGGGGTGGTGTGGGTGGTTGCGTGGTGATGGTAGGGGCTGACTCAGTACAACAATGAAAAATAACAATGAAGATACATATAAATCAATCTTTTATTTATTCAGTGGTTTCAACCATTTTATTCCCATTGAATACACATTAAAAAAAAATTCCCTCTGAACCAGACTGCACACAACCTTGGTATCTCATTTGACCCTAAGCTAAGCTTCTGACCCCATATCCTTTTCAGTTCAAGGACCATCTACTTGAAATACATAATTTCACCCACCTCCATTTCTACCTCAGCATGCAGATGAACCCTCATCTATGCCTTTTTCACTTCATAACTCAACTATTCCAATGCTCCCATGGCTAGGCTCCTATTCTTCATGCCTTCAGTTTAAAATTCTCATTCTCATTATGAAACTCTTTCATTGCATCTTATTGTCCTAATCTTTATTGCCTCCTCAAACCCTATAAACACCCCCACTCCAGAACTCTGTTCTTCTGGCTTCTTGTTCATACCTCCTTCCCTTCGTCAAACCATTGACGACATGCCTTTAACTGATTAGACACCATGCTCTGGAAATCCTGTCCTAAACTGCTCTGTCTCTCCATCTCTCTCTCGTCCTTTAAAATCTACTCTTAAATGTCACTCCTTTGACCAAGCCTCGTTGACCTGATAGCCCTTTTATTCCCTTGGCACCCATTTTTTTTTCTTAAAGTTTTTTATTACACCTCTGAAGCACCTTGGGATTTTTTTCCATGCTACAAATGCAAGTCCACAACTGTTATATGACCTTTACACATGTGCTCGTTCTTATTTTGTAAAATAGAACTGCTTGATTTTTAAACTTAAAACATGGTCTGTTGTGATGCTGTATTGCTTTCAAAGGATCGAGTGTGATTTTATGGAGGTACAGGGTATGACAGGTCGCTAAAAGAAAAACATAGGCAAAGATTGCTGTCCTTTTCCAGGGCACCTTACCAAAGACTGCTCTTGATCTCAAGACGACGACAGACACAATCAACAGGCATGGGGTTTTGGGAACTACCCATGAGAGTGATCTAAGGCACAATAACTGAAATAATCTTGGGCATGAAGATTATAAAGACCCAAAATATTAATAACCACCATGCCACAGTAAGATATACTTGCATTAGGAAAGGCACAAAACAAAACAAGACTGAATTCATGTTTAAAGGGGATGAATTATAAGTGAAGGTTAGAGAAGTTGCTACAGATTTTACTGAAAAATATAAGGTAATAAATGATAAAAGATAAATTGAGACTAGATTATTGCTTCAAAGTGCACCAAGCAAATAAGATCAAACAGTACAAATGGAAATTAGTGAAGAGTAAATTTTGAATCCTCTCATGAAAAACTCAATTTCTAAAAGAATGATACCTGTATTGGAATAATCTACCAAGCAAGATAACCAAGATAACAATACTAAGGTTATTCAAAATATAAATAGACTTCATGATAGGAAAGTTAGTTTACCAGATGGATGAGCTTTAATGGGCTGAATAGTCTTTTCACGTCATTAATTTTTAAATGTTCTTATTACATGTAGTTGCAATGCGATGAAACCATTTAAGGTTAAGGACAATATGTTGTCAGCTCTTTTAAGTATTTAAGATGTGAACAAGTACTTTACAATGCTTTTTTAGCAGGTTAACCACTAAGTTATCGCTTTGCATAGGTTATTCGTCTGAGGGCTTCAAGCTTTGTTATGTGGTCTGAGTCTGATGGTTTCAACATACTGATCAAATCTTTTAATTTTAGTAAGCTGTATCCAGATGCTATCATTTGCAACCATAATATCAGCCCCTTCCCCTTTTCTGCATCTCTGTCTGCAAATAATGATGAAAATATTCTGCGGGACCTTGTGACAGCCTTAAGTCTGATTTTCTTACCCGTGTGTATATGTTTGAGGCCTTGGATGATTTGGTCATCTCACCAAATGTCTTTAACCATGATTCAAGCAGTGTTACTAATATTTGTTTATCTTGAAAGATGGAACCGTGCCTACTACTTTAGAGGGCATCCAAAAAGTTTTATTGAAAAAAACGTTCTTCTTGCACTTGAATATTGCGAGAATTATGATCACTGCACTGTTGAAGCTCAAGTTGTAGCTTAGCGCAATTGGCCTTTTAAGAACCACCCATCAGGTTGACTAATTCCTTGACTATAATCTGGTGGTAATTATATAAGCTCACATTTAGGTCACATTCTACTATTGTTTTCCCCATCGTCTTCTTCTTCTTCTTCTTTGGCCTCCTTGTCTCGAGAGACAATGGGTAAGCGCCTGGAAGTGGTCAGTGGTTTGTGCAGCAGCGCCTGGAGTGGCTATAAAGGCCAATTCTAGAGTGACAGTCTCTTCCACAGGTGCTGCAGATAAAATTCGTTGTCGGGGCTGTTACACAGTTGGCTCTCTCCTTGCGTTTCTGTCTTTTTTCCTGCCAACTGCTAAGTCTCTTCGACTCGCCACGCTTTAGCCCCGCCTTTATGGTTGCCCGCCAGCTCTGGCGATCGCTGGCAACTAACTCCCACGACTTGTGATCAATGTCACAGGACTTCATTTCGCGTTTGCAGACGTCTTTAAAGCGGAGACAAGGACGGCCGATGGGTCTGCTACCAGTGACGAGCTCACTGTACAATGTGTCCTTGGGGATCCTGCCATCTTCCATGCGGCTCACATGGCCAAGCCATCTCAGGCGCCGCTGGCTTAGTAGGGTGTATATGCTGGGGATGTTGGCTGCCTCGAGGGCTTCTGTGTTGGAGATACGGTCCTGCCACCTGATGCCAAGGATTTTCCGGAGGCAGCAAAGATGGAATGAATTGAGACGTCGCTCTTGGCTGACGTACGTTGTCCAGGCCTCGCTGCCATAGAGCATGGTACTGAGGACACAGGCTTGATACATTTGGACTTTTGTGTTCTGTGTCAGTGTGCCATTTTCCCACACTCTCTTGGCCAGTCTGGACATAGCAGAGGGAGCCTTTCCCATGCGCTTGTTTAATTCTGCGTCGAGAGACAGGTTACTGGTGATATTTGAGCCTAGGTAGGTGAACTCTTGAACCACTTCCAGAGTGTGGTCGCCGATATTGATAGATGGGGCATTTCTGACGTCCTGTCCTATGATGTTCGTTTTCTTGAGGCTGGTGGTTAGGTCAAATTCATTGCAGGCAGCCGCAAACCTGTCGATGAGTCTCTGCAGACACTCTTCAGTGTGAGATGTTAATGCAGCATCATCAGCAAAGAGGAGTTCCCTGATGAGGACTTTCCGTACTTTGGTCTTCACTTTTAGACGGGCGAGGTTGAACAACCTGCCACCTGATCTTGTGTGGAGGAAAATTCCTTCCTCTGAGAACTTGAATGCATGTGAGAGCAGCAGGGAGAAGAAGATCCCAAACAGTGTAGGTGTGAGAACACAGCCCTGTTTCACGCCACTCAGGATTGGAAAGGGGTCTGATGAGGCACCGCTATGCTGAATTGTGCCTTTCATATTGTCATGGAATGAGGTGATGATACTTAATAGCTTTTGTGGACATCCTATCTTTGCTAGTAGTCTGAAGAGACCACGTCTGCTGACGAGGTCAAAGGCTTTGGTGAGATCAATGAAAGCAACATAGAGGGGCATCTGTTGTTCACGGCATTTCTCCTGTAGCTGGTAAAGGGAGAAAAGCATGTCAATGGTGGATCTCTCTGCTCGAAAGCCACACTGTGCCTCAGGGAAGACACGCTCAGCCAGCTTCTGGAGCCTGTTTAAAGCTCCCATTGTACTTTTAGAATAACTTAGCTGTTAATACAAAAAAGGTAGATTATCGACTTGCTGTATGCCATATCAAATGACATTCTGACAGGTTTCTTTAAGAATTATTTTGCATGCCATTTAACTTTTATAAAATAAAATAATCCTGGGCTATACGAGCTAGGATAATGTACCTCTTAAATATCCAGAAGAGCGAGTAGATAATCTGGTTTTGCAATTGGCAGATGACAGTCAATCCAACCAAATCTCAAACCCAGACCATGGATAGCTGGAGCTGGAGAAACTGGCACAGTTTCCAGGCTGTAGCAGAAAGGAAAGGCTTAGTCGGTCCTGATTATCTCATAAATCCATGCCCATCTCTATAAAACATTGCCTAGAAACAGACACAGCACCTGTACTCAGTTGGCACTCTTTTCCAGGCAGCTTCTCTTTGAAGATCAGCCTATTCATCTTCCAGCAGTCTTATCACTGTGAAAGGCAACAAGCAGATGTCGCAGCCCCTCCACATCTTAGTGCCAAGAATAAGACTGATTTGGATTCTTTATCCTTACATTGCCTGGATATTGAATCCCAACTTTAATTGCACTATATTACACATCTTTTTTGTCTAAGATTTCTTTCGGTAACACTTTTTAGAGTCAAATGTATTGTACTTAAAATCCTTGCATAGATAGATATCCACTGAGATAGATATTTTCTGTGCTGGCAAATGTTTCACCTCTCTTCCATGCCAAGTATTAACTGTTTGGAATGATTGCAAGCTTTTATTTTAAATGTACGTCCCATTTGTTTTTTCTGGCACGTCAGCTCAGAATATTTGATTCCTGTTGTCCATATGGTGACTATAGTGGTGCGGTATATTGTGTGATATCTGAGCCTCTTTCTGACGTGTAAACAGTCTTTATTAAATTCCTACCTCAGACACGAAGCATCTAGGCCTTGAAAAACTCATGGGTGGTCCATCTCTGTGTAAGTGCTGTGATAAGTCTGCCCCAGACCTGTGCTGCTGGCTCCATCAAAGTTTGTGGGGTCAGGGATAGGTCCCATCATTAATCTGCCATCGACAGGGATCTGCCCTACTTTGAGAGTGTCTATGGTGTCAACCATTTTATGATTAACAGAAAGTTGCGTGGTGATGGCCCACCCAAGGGGTGCTATGGGCTGTCCCTCCCTCCCCAAACCCGAAACAAAGTTTAATTGCCTCCAATATTCCACTTATAAAGGGAGCCATTTTAAAACATGTATTTTAACACTTCAGTGCCCCATCTTTGGGAGTCCAGGCTTTGATCTTGGCATGAACATTTGGACCCCAGAACTGCTGGTGCACCTACCAGTATACCTTCTCCAGCACACGGGGGGGGGGTGCAGGATTTCAAGCCTGGGGTTAGAACCCTGACATCGCGCTCATCTCCATGTCCCAATGCACACACGTTGCTATTTTAATTGAAAATTAGGTTAATTGGCCCACAATCGCATTCACAATCAAACTAGCAGCGGGGGCACGGGAAGGAGGCGGGACACAGGAGGCAGCAATTTAAAGGGTGAGCATCAGCCATTGTTGTGGTTGCTGTTCATTTCAGTGATGGGAAGAGGAACTGAGCAGAGGGCAGTAGGTAGGGAAGGCCCTGTGCCAGGGCAGCCCTGGTTTTTCAGATGCCTCACTTGAGGTGCTGCTGGAGGTGGACAGCATGGAAACACATCCTATTGCTGGCAAAAGCACAAGAAACCCTGCAAGGCTCACCAAAAACATATGGCTGGAGGTTGCCCAAGAGGTCAGCAGCAGAGAAGCGGTAAGGATGAACTGGGTCCAATGCAGGAAGGTTTTCAATGACCTGCTTAGGTCTAGCAGGTTGAGTCCAAAAATAGAACCAGATGGCATGCCTCCTGATCAGCAGTCACCAGAATACAAAAGTGAGAGGCATCCTGAGGGCACATAGAGTTCTCCTGACCATGGCAGAGATACGTGCACAACACCATTGATGACCCATAAGCATAGTTCATAGCTCAAGTATTATTGGGGAGTAGGCTAAGGTGAAGACTGCAACATTTTATGCAAATGAAAAGCTGCAAGTGGTGAGAGAGAGAGGCACTGTTCTAATAGCATTTTTATTCACCTTGCATGCCAAATGGGAGACCAATGCCAGGGAAAGTGAGAGGGCATGTTTGGTTGGTGGGGTTTCCCAGTTCACATCACTGATGCATTTTAAGGAGCTTGCCCTTGATTTGGCTGGGACGTTGGGGACGGAGAAATGGGAGTGCAGCATATGCAGGGTGAAAAGGTCTTAACATGCCCAGGTTCAGGAGCTGCATAGCAATCCTACCCATGCAATGAGCTGTCAATGCACAAGCTGTCATCTCATTATTTTAAGCAGCAGAAGCATCTGTTGATTGTGCCGATTTCCCAAGACCACCTTCTCTTATGTCTCCCACTGGGCCAGCTGCAGACAGGGAGGAGTTATGACACTGTCAACATGTTCTGGAGGAGTCGCACCATCACATCTTTCATGTGCACCCTCCACCAATACAGACTCTTTAGGTGGTGTTAGAAACTGTGGCACAGTGTGAAGCTCCTCCATTGGGACAGTGGCTAATCTCTTGGAGAGCCATATGCAGCATCACTCAGAATGGATGCAGGAACAGAGCACTGACATGCACAGAATGCATGCTGCAGTCTGTGGTATTGACTGGTCAGTGGCACAAATGGCACAAAGAAGCATGGAGTGGATGCCAGCTGCACCCCAGCTGGTGGTTCCCTCTAGCAATCAAGGGATGAGAGGTTGGTGGATGTAACTGTACCATTGGAGCCCTCAAGGACTAAGGGGGCATTCCTCTCAGGTTTTGCAATAGCTTTGCAGGACCTGTTTCTTGTATCAGGTAACTTGGATGTTCAATGGATTGCAAGGCATTTTCCTCCCTTTCAGTGACAAAGAACCTTTCAGCAGTGGGATTCCTGCCTTGAACCCGCCCTGCTTACCTAATTGGCCTCCAGCCCCAGAAAATGATGTTGGCTACTAACAGAATCACACAGACAAGTGGAAAACTCACCTTATTATGTTTTTTCTTCGCCAAGGAAAGTTTAGTTGAATTTCAATGAGCCTCCAACAAACCAAGAAGAATTTATGCCTCAAAACAGTTGCACTTATCAAAATAAACAATGAAAGCAGCAGTAAAATGAAAGTATTAGTAACCAAATCAATTAAAATGAGACAATAGAAATACTTTGCTCCAATATTCCAACATTTTTCTTTTGTGTCTGGAATGTGTATGTCCGAAGAAACTTGTTTTATGCCTAATGCATGAATAAATCACCCATGTTAGATGAGCACCTTATAGGGAGTAACTGTTAAATCTCAAAATCTTATTTTGGAGTCAAAAATGATGTACCCTCAAACAATACCTAATTATCAATAACCTACTAAACACAGGGTATGCCAGAACCTCTCAGCTCCAGATCCTATCACAGCCTTGATTCAGACATGAATGCAAAAGATGAAACTCAAACAAGTGGTGAAAGTGCCCCAACCACATTGACACCAAGGCTGCATTTGACTGGATATGACATCCAAAAGCCGAGCAAGACTGAAGTCAGTGGAAAAATCTCCAGTGTGTGCAATCATTCTGAAAAATGGGAAGTTGGTTGTGGTTGTTCGGGGACATTCATTATAGGTCAAGGAGATTAATGCAGGAGTTCCTCATGGCTGTGTCTTTGACCAACCATCTTCAGCTGCTTCATCTATGAGCTTTCCTCTATTCTATCAGGGCTGGGTCTGCTTGCTGATAAATCAATACTATGCAGCTGCATTTATAACTCCTGATAATGAAGCAGCCCATTTCAGTCTACAGCAGCATGTGGACAATATCTAGTCTTGAGCTGGCAAGTGGTAAATAACATTCATTCCACATAAGTGCCAGGAAATGGCTACCTCAAGCATTAAAATGTCCAATCACCTCTCCTGACCTTCAATGTCATCACCATCACTCACTCCCTCACCATCAAATTCCTGGAGCTCACAAATTGAGCAGAGCAGAACTGAACCAGTCATATTCATATAGGTTAGAGACTACGTACCCTTTGAAGGGCTACATTTTGTAGACCCGCCGCCTGGAGCGGCAGCAGGTGTGGAAAATGGCGGCCGGCCCCCACAGGACCCTCATTGCCATGCCACCATACCGCCATGATTCTGCGGCGGGCAGCCACCTTACATATTCAGGGCAGCCACCCCTCCCCACTCCCCACCCCCTGCCAATCACATGGTGGAGGTGGCATTGGCGATGCTGCTCACAGTGTCACCAATGCGGAAGCAGGTGCATGTGCCATTTTTAAAAGGCTGCCATCCCCACAGACAGGTCAACAAAGTGCAGAGTTGACCCCTTGCCCCCCTATACACAAAGTGCAGAGTTCACAACTTCCCGCACCCCCCACCCCCCCACCCAACCCATCAGAGTGCAGAGTTCACTCCTTCCCCAACTTGGTGGCGCCAATTTTCCCGGGACAGGAAAGTGAAAGTGCGTGAGTGCCACTTGTCGCGCTGAGGATCGGGAACTGAAGGCAACATCACTGCGGTTTATATTTTAATTCATGCAAATGTGTTATTTAAATATGCTAAGTCAAGTCTCATCGCAGAGCAGTGGAGGGGCTGTCATGGAGCTTCCCCGCCGCTGGGAATATCAAGCCCGGCAATCCCAGCGTCAGGTTCTGTGGCGGCCACTGTTGCTCCAATTCTCCAGCACCACCCCCCACCCCCCACCCCCTCACCATGGAATCCAGCGTCAGGCTGGGAACAAAATCCAGCCCAAAGTGTGCCTCACCTCATGACCCCTCAAACTTTCTTCACCATTGGCAAGGCACAAATCAGAAGTATAATGGAATGATCTCCACTCACCTGAATATGTGTAACCACAACATCACAATAAGCTCACGCACCATCCCGGACTGCGAGCTGGCCTAATCTGTGTTCTGCCGCTGGACACAATATCCATCCAATTCACAGCCAGCACATTGTGGCTGCAGTGTGTGTTATCTGCAGATACAGTACAACAGCTCACCAAGCTTATTTTGATAGGTCAGTCCCCTGACACTGGAAAGGATGGAGCAGCAATGTCCTGAATTGAATATATATTGCTGTTCTTTCATCATCGCTGGTGTACCCTAACTAATACCATTGAGTGAGCATCATTACACCAAGGACTGCAAGGTTCAAAAAGATAGTCCACCACCACGTTCTGAGGGAAGCAATAAATGCAGCCTTGTCAGTATCACCCACATTCTGAGAATAATAAAAACTTAACATAGATCCCTCATTATCTTAACCAGAAAAGACCCTATATAACACTTCATGCAATGTAGACTGAGCCAACAGCTGTTCCCATGTTGAAATGATCATTCACTGGTCCTACTTGTTCTGTTCTAAATGTTGAGAGGTACAGTATAATCACAGAACTCCTAGTATAATTAATTGGTCAATTCTTAGCGGAGAATAATGCTTATGGCAGCTGTTCACAATCAAGAAGATTTTAACCTAATTTTATAAAAGCACAACTCACCTTATGTATTATTAGGTGAACTTACGTTAGAATTCCTCCTGGTTTCTGGCGTTCCCACAGTACCAAAATGGCTCTTATCAAAGTCAGAAATGAAATCTTATGTATGTCACTGTAGTCATGGTAATCTATGCCTCCTTGTCCTTCTCAGTCTTTTTGCAACCTTTGACATGGTTTGACACATCATCCCCCTCCAAAGCCTCTCCTCCACCATTCAACCGGGACTACTCTCACCTGGTTCCATCTTATCTAACCAGTCATAGCCAGAGAATCACCTGCAATAGTTCTTTTCCCACTCTCCTGCAAGCATCTATCCTTGGCACCCTCCTATTTCTCATCTACATGCTGCCCCTTGGTTATATCATCTGAAAACATGTCAGGTTCCACATGAACAACAACGACATCCAGCTCTACCTCATCACCTCCCTCGACCTCTCCACTGTCTCTAAATCTTCAGGCTTCTTGTTCAACATCCAGGAATGGATGAGCAGAAATCTCCTTCAACTACATATTGGAAAGACTTAAGTCATTGGCTGTGACTTTCTCTGGATGACGGGGGTCTCGGGCACCGGCTAAAGTGTCAGCGAGAGCCCTGCATTGCCTCCTCTGACAAAGGCCCGCTGGATTATGTACCAATTAGGCACTTAAGGGAACAGCGGCAGACCTTCCCTACGATTAAGGACCCCAGCAATGAAAGTCCCGCCTACTGAGAGCTGTCAGCCAAGAGGCTGACAGTTTTTTACCTAAGAAGCACCACCATGGAGGCGGTGGCTGCTGCAGGTACTTGACTCACCTGAGACCCTGGACCCAGGCCACAGGTAAGTCAGGGTAGGAGGGGTGGAGGTTGTGGGGGAGGGGGCTGCAGAGGGGTTGGCAACAAGGACAGGGGGGCGGCTCTCATTGGGCCCCCCACTTCCCGATGTCAAGTCCCTTGATCAGGCACTAAGTGCCTTTTAACGAGGGGACCACACCCCCCCCTCCCCGCTCCCCCCACCTAAGCCGCAAGCAACCCGCATGGGTTGGCTTGGCATGCTCCCTGTGCAGCGACAGGCCTGCCTGCCACTGGGCTAATACCGGCGGTGGTGGGATGAGGCCCTTAATTGGGCATTAGTTGCCCTCCTAAGGGTCTCAATTGGCAGCAGGGCAGGAAGGCTGCCCATGGGCCTTCCCACACCAGATTTACTTTGGGTAGAAGCGGGAAGGTGGCAGTGTCTCCACAGGCCACCATCCCACCCAATTAAATGCTCTCCTTGTCTCCAAACCTGACAAGATGGAGAGCACAGAATTCCTCCAGTTGTCTTTGGTCCACATCACCATCTCTGCTCCCGAGACACCGACTCCATTCCTCTCCCCGGCAACTGTCTGACGTAGAACCAGACTTTTTGCAAGCTTGGTCTCATATTTGAACCTGGGATGAGCCTCTGACCACATTACTAAGACATTATAAGACTGCTCATTTCCATTTCCGTAACATTGCTGGACTCTGTCCCTGCCTCAGCTCATCTGCTGCTGAAACGCTCATCCATGCCTTTGTTACCTGTAGACTTGACTATTCTAATGCACTCCTCATGGACTTCCATCTTTCATCCTCTGTAAACATAAGCTTATTCAAAACTCTGCTGTCTTAACCTGCATCAAGACATTTCATGCATCACCCCTGTGTCTGTTGAGCTGCATCGTCTCCTGATTAAGCAACTCTGATTTTAAAATGATCATTGTTTTCAAAGCCCTCCATGGCCTCAACCCTCTTTATCTCTGTAATCACCTCCAGCCTCACAACCCTGCAAGATATCGGCACTCCTCTAATTATGGCCTCTTGCACATTTCAGATTTTAATTCTTCCACTATTGGCAGCATTGCCCTCAGCTGCTGAGAACCCAAACTGTAGAATTTCCTCCCTAAACCTCTCTCTCTCTCTACCTCTCTTTCCTCCTTTAAGACGCTCCTTAAAACATACGTCTTTGACTAAGTTTTTGGTCACCTGCTCTAATATCGCCTTATGTGGTTTGGTGTCAAATTTTGTTTGATAGCGTTCCTATGAAACGCCTTAGGATGTTTTACTATGTTAAAAGTGCAATATAAATACAAGTAGTTGTTGTAGGTGTGGACATTTTTTGCCAATGTTCTTTTGATCAGTTTGAACAGAAAAGCATCAGACTTTAATGCAAAAAGCCAAGCTCTACAAGTAATGGAAGTTTCTGCCAAGATTAAACTGTGCTGCCCCATATCAGGGCAGAGTAGCATTGACTGACCTATCAATTGATTATTCTTGCCAGTTAAGCTCATTTCAGGGAATATTCTTCATTTAAGATACTTGCCTCCAAGGGTTGTGGAAGCGGAGATTAAAGAAGAGCACCTATATGCACAGGGGACTCATGAGTGAATGTCTAATGTAAATAGGGAGGGTAGTGATTGGTGCCAGGCATAATAAAGATAAGCTTCCAATGCACAAGATCTCCTTCCTTTTATTTATGGCCTTTGGTGCTTCATTTCAACCCTGTCTCTGTCAAGGGGCTCGAGGTGAGGGATCATGCTGCGAGGGGTCAAGTTTGGAGCCATGCCAGCTGAGCGCTGTGCACCTGGGCGCTGATCCAATGCTTCCTGAAGGAAGGAAGGGCAATCAGGGCTGCATAAAGGTAAGTCTTTATTGGTCAACCTACAACTGATAGTAAGGATCAAATGAAACGCAAATGTATAAGGGCATCACGAGCCTCCCTTATACTTATCTCATGGCCGCTCTCTTGTTGTCCCTGGGGTCTGACATCTGGTGATGCTTGGCCAGCTTCCAGCTTCCTCCTCAGCATCCTTATCTGCCGAGGAAACAGCACACTCCTCGCTATCCTCATTGTTCAATGCCTCCCCGCTTTGTAGTGCCAGATTGTACAGTACACAGCAGACCACCATGATACGTGAGACCCTTGCCAAGGCATAATGAAGGACTTCACCAGACCGATCTAGGCACCTAAATCTCATCTTCAGCAGACCAATGGTCTGCTCTATGGTTGCTTGCGTTGTCCCATGGCAGGCGTTGTACCCTTTCTCTATGCAGCTGAACATGGGTTCCTCACAACCCTTCTCTGTGCATCTGTGCATGGGTTCCTCACAGGTGTCAAAAGCCATATCCTCAGTGGATAGCCCTTGTTTCCAAGGATCCATCTCTGAAGGTGCGCGGGAGGCCAGAAAAGCTCTGGCACCTTGGACTGCCTTAAAATGTAGACATCATGGCAATTTCCCAGGAAGCATGCACACACCTGCAGGAACTGTTTGCGCCGGTTGCAGACAAGTTGTACATTATGGAAGTGGAAGCACTTACTGTTAATGAAGGCCGCTGGCTGGTGTGCAGGAACCTTGATAGCCACATGTGTGCAGTCAATGACACTCTGCATCTGGGGGAATCCAGCGATGGCCCCAGATCCAATGGACCTCTCAGTTAGATAGTTGACATCTGTGCGGAAGTGCACATAGTCACCGACCCTCCTGAAAAGGGCATGGGTGACCTCCCTGATGCACAGGTGTGCTGCTGACTGTGAGATTCTACACATGTCCCCAGTTGATCCCTGGAATGATCCAGATGTATATCAGTTCAGTGCCATGGTGGCCTTCAGCACCACTGGCATTGGATTTCCACCAAGTCCCCTGACACTCAGCTCATCCTGCATCACAGCACATAGGTCAGTGACGGCCTCCCTGGAGAGGTGGAGTCTTCGTTGGCACAACCTCTCGGACATCTGTAGGTAGTTGAGCCTCAACCAGTAGACCTTCTCTGGAGGGTAGCTTCTTCTGCGCGGAGGAGGCTGCTGGCTTTCCCCTCTACACCCTTCTCCACCATCTGGAGAATCTGCTGATCCTCCTGTGGCCTCACAGGTCTTTGCGGTGCCGCTGCTGGTGCCTGGACCTCCCTCCCCCTCTGCTCCACCTCCACTTCAATGGGGTCCCCAAAGCAAGGCCTCTCCCTAAGCATGTCTTCACTGCCCATTGCCCCTAAGGTATGGTATCCCCGCAGTGCTGGAAAATTTTCCCCATTCCTCAGATGATTCCCGGTCCTTGCTTCTCCACTCTGCCTGGCAGCTGGTGCTATCCCACCTGATGGTCTCCCTTTGCAGCCAGCAATGGGCTTCTGCCTCCATGTCGCTTCCCTCAACTAGGCGAGGCTCTGAAGCCCCATGATTGTGAATAAAATTCAAGAAATGCGGAAATGTGCATGTATTTTCTGAACAGAGCATGTTTAATGTACATCAAAGCATTTAAAAGGCACCACAGACATCATAATAATTGTTTCATTCCACATAAACCAGGATTAATTAAATTTTGCTGGTAAATGCCGATAGGCCTCTAACAACCTTAATTGTCTGCCCTCAATGTTTTCTGCCATCTATAAAATCGGGATGGTACGTCACAATGTCAGACTTCCGGTCAAACGTCTCCCATTCCAATTTTCTGCACCCCCCGCACCCCCCCACCCCCACCCCTCCGTTCCCATCCCCAAAGCCTTCATAAGATTCAGCCCATGGTTCTACAGAATAGATTTTGAGCTATTATGACTTTGTCAGTCAGTTCAGATTCAATGAACTAGCCTGATGTCCCAAATCTATTGATATTATAGAAACGTAGATTGGCTGTTACCAGCAAAATTTAATGAATCCTGGTTGATGTGGAAAAAAAGTTACTATGATGTCTGTGGTGCCTTTTAAATGCTTTGATGTACATTGAACATGCTCTGTTCAGAAAATACATGCACATTTCTGCATTTCTAAGTGCCATGTTTCTGTGAACTACTTTTGCAGCCATTTAAAGTGAGGCCACAAAAAGTATACAGTGAGTAAATTTACGACATAAGGTACTCAGGTGGTGAGACATTCCACAGGGGCATCGTTTATGGCAGCAATTGTTTCCATGATGGAGTGTTTCTGAATGCATCTCTTCAAACCTGCTGTTTTCATCTGTTTTGAAATGCCTTCAGAGTAAACCAGAGATCAGCCAGATGTTCCAGAACTGTCATGCTGATCACCTCTGAATGTACACAGGTTTGATGTGGTGGGTTATGTTCAACTATCCCTGCTTTATTCAGTCTAATGTAACTCTACTTGCAACTCTAGCTGTTGCCAACAAAGATTGCTTTCATAATTAGCATCCTGATAAGGCTATAAGGCTAACTGATACAGGCACAACACTTTAGGAAGGATGTGAAGGCTTTCGAGAAGGTGCAGAAAAGATTTACGAGAATGGTTCCGGGGATGAGGGGCTTCAGTTACATGAATATTGCAGAAACTGGGGTTGTTCTCCTTGGAGAAGCATAGATAGAGAGAAACTGTTCCCATTAGCAGAACGGTTGAGAACCAGAGGACACAGATTTAAAGTGATTGGCAAAAAATTTAAAGACAACTTGAGGTAAAACCTCCTTTCGCAGCAAGTGCTTACAATCTTGAATGCACTGCCTGAAAGGGTGGTGGAGGCAGATTCAATAGTGGGTTTCAAAATGGAATTGGATAAGCATCTGAAAGGAAGAAAAAATGCAGAGCTACTGGGGAAAGGACTAGCTAACTTGCTCTTGCAGTGGGCCAGCACAGGCTCAATGGGCCGAAATGCCTCCTTCTGTGCTGTAACCATTCTATGATTCTATTCTATAATGGGAACATGCTTATTTCACCTTATGCCCACTGCAATCTTAGCTGATTGTGCTACCAGTATTTCTCTGTGTCATAAAGCTCAAAATGTTCTTGATCTCCACAATTATCACAGCAGAGGGCAGGCTGTTCCATATCAATAATATTCCAGAGTAAGAATGACGCCCACACTGCCACCGCACTTCTCATGAATGATATGGTAAAACGACAGTAAGGGAATTCTGTACACAAGTGACACTTAGATTATTTTTGGTGGCACTGGGCGTATTTTGACAACAAATATGCCAAATGATTGATTGTGACACCATGCTGTCTAGCCGGTGTTGAAATGATTTGTTGGATGGGGACATTATCTGCAAGCACACCAATCTTGGATTCAGTGGGCTGACTTTTCATTCTGCGTCCTGACCCTGCATTGCGCCAGCACCTGACGTCCAATGCAACTTTTAACGAGCAAGCCAATTTAGTGGTTAGGGCCTGTCAGGAGTGGGCACTGCTGACGTAGATAGGAGAGAGAGGTTACCTCTGAAGAGTTTTTATAAATTTTTAACATTCAAAGAGGCCACAGCTGCCATGCCGCCATCATGGAGGGGCAACTCCAGAGGCCGCAGCTGTGGCCCTATGACTATGGCAAGTGTGAGATCATCTCCTAGCAGGATGGAGCTCTGCCCCCTGGCGCCAGGAGTTCGCCTCCATCTATTGGCTATGTTTCGGCCTCAATCTGGGGGGTGCCGCATACCGACTGTAAAATTCCAGTTGCCATCTACAGAAGGACCTTAATAGCCTCTTAATTGGCCTCAGTCGTCAGCAACCCCCGCCCCCCCCCCCCCCCAGCCCCAACCCCAATACAAGCCTAGTCTCATTCTCAATTTAACCCCCTTAGCCCTGGTATCATTCTGGTGAATCTGCGCTGTATCTCCTCCAAGGCCAATATATTTTTCCAGTGGTGTGGTGCCCAAAATTGAATGAAGTATTCCATTTGGGATCTAACCGCAGCTGAATGCAGCTGTAGAACAACTTCCATCCCTTTGTGTTTCAGTCCTCTTGAGATAAAGGCTAAAATTCCAGTAGCCTTTTTAAATTATTTTTTGTGCCTATTCTCCAGCTTTTACTGATTTCTAAACTTGAACCCTGAAATCTCTCCGCTCCTCCAAGTTC
The DNA here is from genome assembly GCF_036365525.1 of Heterodontus francisci. Classification (NCBI taxonomy): domain Eukaryota; kingdom Metazoa; phylum Chordata; class Chondrichthyes; order Heterodontiformes; family Heterodontidae; genus Heterodontus; species Heterodontus francisci. Next base: position 29,093,606 of record NC_090382.1, read on the forward strand.
CTAGCATCTTACCATGTGGAAAATACTCTGAACTATCTTTTTTTGTAGTTTCAGGTGAGAGCCAAAACAGATGACTTGGATGGCATGACAGTGAACCAAGAGATCTGACATCCTTACCAGACTTGAGTGCCAATCTTTGCTCATCTCATTATCAGTCAGCTGGAGGTGCAGCCAGATTATTATGTCAACTAGGTGGTTCTTCATACTGCTGGGAGATTATGGCAAGTTTCCATATGAGGTTTGACTTCAAATTATGTTGAGTCAATCTGTGTTCAGAGAGGAGACATTTTTATTTCTTCTTCCTCCTTTAAACAGTCCAAATTTGGACAAAATCAGCCTTCGTACTTAAGGGGATGAATTTTACAGACCCTCCCCCTCGCCCTCCCCCGACGTCAGGGTCATGGCGGGGGGGGGCCTGTAAAATGACTCCGGGCTAGGCCCGTCAGCCTTGATGCCGGGAAGGCCCGGCCTGATATTGCCGGCGGCGGCCCTGCCGTGCGGCAACAGGAGCCACATTTTAATATTTAAATAAACAAATTGATTACCTTTCCGCACCCGCCATCTGTCCCGGAGTGATATTGGTGCCGGTGGCCGGCATGCCCGCACTTTCAGATCTCCATCCGGGGATCCGAGGCAGAACACTGGTGGGGAGGGGGGAGCAGGTAAGTTTTTCAGTGCGGGGTGGAGGAGGAGTGGAAAGAGACTCATTTGATTGGTGTCGGTGGTGGTGGAAAGGGGTAAAGTTTAAAGTTTATGAACTTTAGCGAGGTAGGTCAGGGGCACAAGGTAAGTGTTTTGGCAGTGGGGGAGAAGGCAGGTAATTAATTCTATGGTTATTGGGGGATGGTGAGAGAGGGTCAGGAACAATTTATTTTATTTTTTAAAAACACTGCATCTTTAAATAATTAAATTGAATGTTAGGGCTCAAAGCCCTTTAAAAATGCCGTCTGCGCATACGCAAAGGTTCCTGACGTCATTGCCAGGGAGGGACAGCCCGCTCCCTCCATGTCATCTGGGTTGGCAATCTGCCCCGGCTATTTAAATGAGCCATTGTGCTTAATATCGCGGTGGCTCGGTGACGTGCGGCCAGCGTGCACGGACCGCCGTTGTTTACGTCTGCGGAAGTATGAATTTCAGCCCAAGGTTTTAAGTTTAATTCAGAGTGAACTGCTAGTTTATACCATGCGATGACATTAACTGCTGGAACCAGTTTTTTATGTTCAAGATGACAATGGGGCAGCGTTTCCAATCAGAGTTTAATAATGTGGTATGCCTGATTGTTGGTGTGCTGCCCCTACATAATTTTAAGCTTTATCTTTTATAGTGTAAGTGAGTTCACATGAATTGGGAGCAGGAGTAGACCATTCCCACTCTATATTGGGGGCTCACCAGGAACAGACAGAGAAGGTTGAAGTTGTACATAAACAACTTTGGGTAAACTTAAAGGGCTGTGGCCACTTAAAGAGAAGTGGCTGAATATAGGGACAAAAATCTAAAGGAAGAGTTCTGGCATGGACTCGATGGGCTGAATGGCCTCCTTCTATGCCATATGACTTTAAAAGTTGATGGTCTTTAAAATTGTTTTCCACACATTTTAATGTGTCTGTGTAAAATAATTGGTGGCAATAGCCAATGGTCAGGAGGATAAATATGGAAGCAGGAAGTTGATCTGTGGTCATGTAATGGAATGGTGGAACACCTGATATTTGAAAGGGAAGTCATGCTGAATTGGGTGATAGAAAACAGAATGATTCCATTTGGTACTTCAGGACAAGCTCCCCATGCAGCATTCTGGAAAGGAGACAAGAAAAAACTTGCACTTTTCACAACCTCAGAAATTTACCAAAGTGCTTTACAACCAATGACCTACTTTTTGAAGTTTAGTCACTGCTGTAATGTAGGAAATATGGCAGCCAATTTGCACACAGCAAGGTCCCACAAACAGCAATGAGATAAATGGACATATCATTTACTTTTTTTAAGTGATGTTAGTTAAGGGATAAATATTGGCCAGGACGCTGGGAGATCTCTCCTGTTCATCTTCAAAATAGTGCCATGGGATCTTTTCTGTCCACCTGAGAGAGCAGATGGGGCCTTGGTTTAACATCTCATCCAAAAGACGGCACCTCTGACTGTGCAGCACTCCCTCAGTACTGCACTGGAGTGTTAATCTAGATAGTTGTGCTCAAATCTCTGTAGCAGGGCTTGAACCCATGACCCTCTGACTCAGAATTAAGAGTGCTACAACTGAACCAAAGTTGACACCTAATGGAAGAAAACCCAAAGGTGCAGCTCACTGTTACTGCTACTGATGCATGTGGCATAGCTCTGCACTTGGCTCTCTGCTGCCTCTTCTGCATGCCAGGGTTACTGCCAGGGAAGTCTGTCTCTGCCTGTAAATAAGAGTTGAAAATTACTGGTGGGTGGGTACATTCCACCACTGGTGCAGCCGGACCTCCCTGGCAATTTTCTCCAAAAAATACAGTGGGAGTGTACTGAAAAAAATCAGTGGCAGATTACTTGGCACAAGATGTGTCGGCCAACTAAGCGAAACAGAACGGTTTGTCCAGAAGTAGTCTCAAAGTGCTGCTACAAATCTTGTGTGAAGGCTCTTTGAATCCACTTAAGTAAATGGAATAGTCCTTAGAAACCCCGGATGCCCATTTTCTATGGGTGAGGCGATGATTTAATGAAATATAGACATAAACACTACAAAATTGCATCATTGTGGCTGACACTTTATGTCTGTGTATCAGCATAACCAATTGGTAAATCAGCCCTTAATGCCATACTGGAGACCTGTTGGCAGTGTAAATTGGAAAAGCTGTTCACAGTGAATCAATTCAGACTACTCTAAAATCCATAATGCTCAAATGTGAATAGTTGTAAGATTTGCTTTAATTACAGATCCAACAAATACACGATAAGAATCCAAATGTACACATTTTATTGCACACAACAGTCACTGACTGTTATTCATATGATTTTATCGATGACACGTTATTGGGGTCAGCCACTTTTGTCATTTAGATCCGATCCCACAGTTCCTCATCATGTATTTTGTAAAACTGGCCATATATTTTAGTTAGCGGTTAATGACTTTATCACTTATATATATGTGAAGTTACCAATGTCTGAATTCACAGCTCTCTAACATAATCTTGCCTAATTTATTGTACAGTTCTAATCCATATTGTCGAAATGTAACCAAGACAGTGAGGTTTGACCTTTACCCAACAGTTTATCAACATGAACATGAAACTGGTATGAACAAATGCGTGTGCATGTTTCTAATTTAGAGATGACTACAGCCTGCAGCAGTGGTTTAAACTGCTCTGCAGATGGTTTTGCCTGCATTGTTGTCTCGGTCTGTGGATTTACTCAGACTTACTGTGTATATGATTAACATTGTAATGATCATTTTTTTTTTTAACCAAAGTAGAGATCAGCTGTTTATTTTTTCTGGGAGGGGTGCTGCTGAATTCTCCCACACTTTCTGATGTCCAAATTAGCTTTCCTTCCCCGCATATCCTGACTACATTCCTTGGCATGGTTCAAGCCATGAATATCATTATGCAGCCCAGCACTGATGTAGCTGAATTGGACCACCAGGTGTTAAGCTCACCAGTGTGAAAAGGTAACCCTCTTATAGTGATTTTTTTATTCCACCAACCGTACACAGTGTTTAGATAGAATGAATTCACATTAAAAAGTAGTTGATGCTATATTATCACATCTTTAAAAAGGCGCTGGGTGAATATCCAGTTTAGAAGAAAGGATTGCAGGTTACACATTCAGGCACTGTGCTCCATTGAGTAACTGATGATGTGTGGGTTTAGCCCATTGAAATACCATCTGGTTAGTATGGAACAACACAGATTGTAATTTTAGAATACTATCTTGGAGTTTTTACTTTACTAACTCCTGGGCTAAGGAGAAATATTGCACGGTTTTCCTAGTAGTTGTAGCTTGTTACTTCCCTCAGATTGAATGAGGCTTAGTTTGTGATAGCACAACATGTATTATTGGAAAAGTGGGTTCAATGAAACATTTTAGCATTTCACATTTTCTGACATGTTTTCCTCATTCAGATGAGTTGGTTTGGGTCAGTGAAACTCATTCTCATTATTACTTAAGAACAAATGTCACTCAAAACTGGAATTTGAACTTAAATTTGGCTCTTCAATCACATTCTGATCTTCCCACATCGTAGCTGCTAAAATGCCTGAAGCAGAATTAAATTCTTGAACTGCTAGCAAGTTACAGATTGTAAGAAAAATATTCAACCTGATCACAAAGTAGTAAAGGGGGGATTTTTAGCTGGGTGTGGGTTTTGAGCAGGTGGGAAAACATCAAACCCACCCAACTTGATCAGTTTGGAGTCCGGGGTTATTTTAAGCCCCAGGCCTCATTTAAATTCCACTGGTCACCTGCTTGCCCAAAATGGACGGAAAGAGGCAAATGGCCAGCTTCGGTTAGGTCAAAATTGTATCATAACCTGTTCGTGAGTGGTAAGTGGCAGAGAGTGTGGGGCAGCAAAGGCCTAGACTATCGCAAAAGCACTCCTGCTCCTCTTAGCCCTGCAAAGATCATTTTTAAACTTACCTTTGAGGGCCTCCTTTTCTAATCCACCAGGTTTTATTAAGTGTGGCATGCATGGGGGAAGTCATAACACATAGGTTAGCATATATTAATAAGTTATCCAGGTATCTTGGCTGCCTATAATAAGGGCCTAGTTAAGATAGTGGCAGGGGGGAATCAAGTGAGAATAGGGCAGTAGGTCTTTGCACAGCTATTTTAACTGTGCACCAGTCCTGCTTCCACCAGGTGGAGCAGGAAAAAATCCCCCAAAACTGTCTATTTTTTAAACAAACACAGGATTATTTATGATAGTTTGTGCATTATACAGCACTCACATATTGTTATAAATATATACCTCCAATATCTTTAAGCTCTTTGCTCCAGGACATTCCATATTTCAATCTCAAATGCTGAATAACACACAGAAAAAAAGTAATGAGTAATGCTGAATAAATTAACAAGATATCAACAGTGATAAAATAAAAACACCACAGATGCAATCCACAATTAAACCATGATTGTTTACAACCTGTACACACTTAGAACAGACCAACAAACACATCAGAAGTTATAATTTATTCTTCAGAGCTAAGTAATGAGATGTGTTCCCACTTTATCCTCAGTCATTTTAGACAACAGATAGACTTTTGCCTTCACAGCCTGGGCAGTAGTCTGGCAGAGCAGATTGCTCACCTGCTGTAGAACCTGCCTGATCTACAATAGAATGAAAATCAGGTGGGATCTATAAGAAATAGGTGATCTGTTCTGGAAGACCACCTCTTAGACAGTGAAGTGTATTTTAATGCAAGTAAGTGAAACATAGAGGTTCTAAGGACAGGACAGATAATGATGACCTTACTTAACAATAACAAAACTTGTACTAATATAGCACCTTTAATGTAATGAAACATCCCAAGGTGCTTCACAAGAGCATTATAATCCAAAACTTGACACCAAGCCTCAAAAGGAGATATTAGATGACCAAACGCTTGGTCAGAGAGGTAGGTTTTAAGGAGGTTCTTAAAGGAGGAAAGAGAGGTAGAGAGGTTTAGGGAGGGAATTCCAGAGCTTCAGGCCCAGGCAGTTGAAGGTATGACCACCACTGGTGGAGTAATGAAAAGTAACAGGCATGGTTGTCAGAGCTCTCCCAGATTATGGTGCATGAAAAGCAAAAGATAAAAAAAAACTGATCAAATCAATAGGCATATTACCCTGGGCACGTTATTTTTAGCACAAGCATTAACACATTTACACAGTGTTTGTCTGTGCTATTTCAACACAGACCTTAACCAGCAGACCTCATGTCCAGGTAAGAATATTGAACTGATTTTTGTACAAATTATATAATAAAGGCTGGGGAAACCAGGAAAGTATATCTAATTTTAGAATGCATGGTTCTGTCCTCTTCACATGTCAAATTGAAATCCTTTGGCAAAACACATTTTCTGTAAACTATTGTCTGTGATAAAATCATGCAGCAAGGAATTTAAGTGAACATATTTATAGATGCACTGAAATAGCACAAAGAAGGAATTAAATCCACAGGTCTGATAAAATTAAGACGGTGGATTCAGTCAACACCAATTACTAAAATGGACGAACACTTGCTTTCATTTATTATAACACAGAATTTCTAAAAATCAACAAAATAAAAACATGCTTAAAATCACAAGTTTCTGGCAACTGATTATTCCAATTCCATAATCCAGATAATGTATTTCCTTTCAGTTTGATGAATTGTAAAGCTGGTTTGTCAAAACACAATGTTCCCACCTAACGCATTTCATTATGCCTTCCTATCTTGGGATAAACATCTGCCCCCTCATTAATATAGATAGAAACCAGTTCCTGTGAGAATGCCTGGGTGTAATCAGTCTGTCATTTCAAAATGGAATAAAATGACAATTTTATTATACATAAACCATACTGCCAGCTGTTATGTACAAATGCTGACACCAGTAGGAAACAGAGCCCATAGATAACTGAATTAAAAAGATCCACTGAACATAGTTATTTCTTAAATAAATTTCATTTTAGGAAAACAAAAAAATGCAATTCCTCCAATCTGCAATTGCTTCATATATATACGATATTAACAAAGTTATGTAAAATTAGAAGCTAATTGTTGCTGACCAAATAGAATGATCATGCTAATGGGCAATATTCTGGTCACATTTTACTTGGAAAGATAATGACATGTACGTCGGAGAGTTCCTGTTTCCAATGGGCTAGTGCTGACAATTTTCTAAAATTGATTAGTTATTATTTTTCCTTCAATTTGAGAAGCAGGTTTTGGAACACACTGGCCAAATTACTCCCATTATTAAAATTAGTTTCTATTTTAATGCACTGAAAGCTTCTGCAAAGTGCATACGTGTCTTTTAGTCCAATTCAAGCATCAAGACACACCATGCAAATGATCATCCACTGCTAAGGTTACTCTGTGTACAATACTGTACCTACAACACAGTACTGTATTTACAGCAATGCAACAGACAGACCATTTCCTGAGGTGCTGAAAAGTCACTAGCTGGAATTTCAACACTTCATGTATGACTCATTCAGTTTTTCCCTTACTTTCTCCCAGAACCCTCGACTCCTGAAGGCAATTATTGATGTAAGGATAGAACTCCATAGGTGGCTATTAACCACTGCTAGCTCCTCAAATGGCCATCATTCACACATGAGCCTGCCTAATGAGAAATTCACCAAGGGGGTTATCCTGGCCAAGCTGAATCCTGCCCTCATCCAGGTGGGCACTTTCAGTGGGGCTGCTGTTTGATGCAGGATTGGTGAAATACATATGTATATATAAAGCAGATAACAGATAAGCAGTGAACTTATGACTAATTTACAGATCAAATGCACATCATAATTAACAGTTGCATATAAAATATTATACAAATTAATACAATTAAGAGTAATGTTATCATGAACGATTAAACTTAGAGGCAGAAAATCACTGATGCCAGGAATTTCCTCAAAGCTGCTCCAATGCTGGTGCTGTAACTTCAGAATCCCCGTTAGGGACAGTTTCATGGTTCTGTTCAGTGACTGATCTATTTTTGAAGGGCTTATATAGCCTGAATCAGAAGTCAAAGAAAGAAAGAATGTTCACTCATATAACACTGTTCACAATCTCAGGATGTCCCTACTTCCACCCTTACTTCCCTCAATATCCTCAGATGCGTCCCATCAGGTCCTACTGACTTATCAACTTTAAGTAGAGCCAGTCTTTCTAATATCTCCTCTTTAGCAATTTTTAGCCCATCCAGTATCTCAACTACTGCCTCTTTCACTATGACTTTGGCAGCATTTTCCTTGGTGCTCATTTAGCACCTCAGCCGTGCTCTCTGCCTCCATTTGTAAATCCCCTTTTTTGGTCCCTGATCAGTCCCACCTCTCCTCTTACTACCGTTTTGCTATTTAAATGCCAGTAGAAGACTTTTGGATTTCCTCCTATGTTAAGTGTGATTTTCTTCTCATTCTCTCGCTTTGCCTCTCTTATTTCCTTTTTCATTTTCCCTCTGACCTTTCTATAATTTTTTTTATTCTTTCATGGGATGTGGGCATCGCTGGCAAGACTAGTATTTGTTGCCCATCCCAAATTGCCCTTGACAACTGAATGGCTTGCTAGGCCATATCAGAGGGCAGTTAAGAGTCAAGAACATTGCTGTGTGTCTGGCGTCACATGTAGGTGACCATGTAAGGACAGCAGCTTTCCTTCCCTAAAGGACACAATGAACCAGATGGGTTCTTATGATAACCAATGATAGTTTCATGGCAACATTACTAAGACCAGCTTTCAATTCCAGATTTTGTTAATTAATTAACTGAATTTATTTAAAAAAATAAATTCCACCAGCTGCCATAGTGGGATTGGAACCTGTGGCCCCAGGGCATTAACCTGGGCCTCTGGATTACTGGTTCAGTGGTATTACCACGACACCGTCACATCCCCTGGTTGTCATATACGTCGTTTCTTCGGTTTCGTCTTACTCTCTATCTTTGTCATCATCCCAGGAGCTCTGGCTTTGTTTTCCCTCCCTTTCCCCCTTATTGGAATGTACCTCAACTGTATGCAAGCCATCTGCTCTTTAAAGGTAGCCCATTGTTCCATTACAGTTTTGTCTGCTAATCTTTCATTCCAATTTACCCGGGACATGCCCATTCACAACCCATTAAAATTGGGTTGGGTTTACTCTACATTGCTCCTTGTCCTTTTCCATTGCTAATTTAAATATTTTGATACTACGATCGCTGTTCTCTAAATGTTCCCCTACTGACACTAGGGAAGTTATTCTGAATCTTTATGAAGCTCTGGTTAGGCCCCAACTAGACTACTGTATCCAGTTCTGATCAGCACACTTTAGGAAGGATATGAGAGTCCTTGAGAGTATGCAGAAGAGGTTTACCAAAATGGTTGCAGGAATGAGGGATTTTAGCTACAAGGTTAGGCTGAAGAAGCTGAGAGATTGAGTGGAGATTTAATAGAGGTGTACAAAATTATGACAGGTTTAGATAAGGTAGACAAGGAAGAACTGTTCCCATGAGCTGATGGTACAAGGACTAGGGGACACAGATTTAAGGTTTTGGGCAAGAGATGCAGGTTGAATGTGAGGGAGTTTTTTTTTTATGCAGCGAGTGGTAATGACCTGCAACTCTGCCTATGAGGGTGGTGGAAGCAGAGACAATGAATGTTTCTAAAGGAAATTGGAAGGACATAAACTTGCAAGGCTATGAGGATAGAGCAGGTAAATGGGACTTAATTAATTGCTGTAGGGAGAGTCGGAATAAACTCGAAGGGCTGAATGGCTTCCTTCTGCGGCATAAATAACTCTATGACTTGATCCACTTCATTCTCCAGAACCAATGCCTCCTTCCTTATTAGGCTGGAGATGTACTGAAAATTCTCCTGAATACACTTCAGAAACTGTTCACTCTCAGTACCCTGTACCCTATTATTATGCCAGTCTATATTCAGATAAGTAAAGACCCCATTATCACTACTCTATAGTTCTTGTTTATTATTTATTATTATCTATTATTTCTTAACTCGAACCAAATAGATTCTGTCCTGGACCCATCTAGGATATCCTTTCACTCCAGCACTGCAACATTCTCCTTAATCAATACTTCCGCCCCTCCTCCTTTCTTTCCTTCCCTCCCTTTCCTGAACAATTTGTATCCAAGAATATTTAGCACCCAGTCCTGTCCTTTGTCAAGCCAGGTCTCCATTATCACCACAACATTATATTCACATGTTCCAGTTTGCGCCTGCAGCTCACTAACGATATTTACCATGCTTCATGCATTTACATATGTGCAATGTAAACCTAAATTAGATCTTACTGTACTCCATCTTAGTCTCACCTCATGTAATGTTACAACATAGGGAAACATAGCAGCCAATTTGCACACAGCAAGATCCCACACATTGCAATGATATAAAATACCAGATTTCTTATTTTAATGAATTTGGTTAAGAGGTAAATGTTGTCCAGGACACCGGGAGAACTGTACTGCTCTATTTCAAATATTGCTGTGGTCAGACTGTTTCTTTTTTTACTTTGGGATTTGAGCATTGCTGGCAAGGCCAACATTTATCGCTCATCCCTATTTGTCTGTGAGAAGGTGATGGTGTGCCGCCTTCCTGAACCACTGCAGTCCAAGTGGTGTAGGGACACCCACCTGTTAGGGAGGGAGTTCCAGGATTGTGACCCAGTGACGGTGAAGGAGTGATGATATAGTTCCAAGTCAGGATGGTGTGTGGCTTGGAGGGGAATTTGCAGGTGGTGGGGTTCCCATTCAGCTGCTGCCCTTGTTCTTCTAGGTGATAGAGGTCGCAGATTTGGCGAGTTGCTGCAGTGCATCTTAAACTGTGCACTGGTGGTGGAGGGAATGCATGTTTAAGCTGATGGATGGTGTCCTGAATAAGCGATATGCTTTGGGCAGCATCTTCCTAGCCCCATGGAGGTGGGCTTCTATATGGGACCAGGAAGAATTTCAGCAGAATACAAATCGGGTTAGCTACCCTACGCGATCCCACTTCCAGGCGATCTTACCAGAGGCAGGTGAGCACTGACAGAGGCTACCTGCCCGGTAGCAGCAGGCAGCCAATTTGCATAATTAAATGCCAATTTGTGGGCTGATTGGGTACACCATCTTGAACTTCCCGGTGGTAGATTAGCCCCCCACTAAAGGCCAAGTCTGCCAGATGCCTGGAGCCTCCTGTTTAAACACGCCTACTGAAGCCGTGGCCATCAGCAGCCACTGCTGCTGCTGTTAGTACTCCTTGGAGAGGTTTGTCCTCCACAGGGGTCACCACCCAGCTGAGGCCACCGCTTATTTAATTGAATTCTATTCTCTTCAGAGGGCACCTCAAGATGGAGGCACCTTCACATTCCCCCTCCAACTGTTGCAGGGCCCACATCTGGTGGTGGGGCTGCTATCCTTCCAAGGCAGCAGGCCTTCTGATTGGGTCAGCAGGCTCAGGGACTCACCGCCATCCTTAATTAGATGGTGGACCGGGAGTCGGCCTCTAAATTGGCCGCCTTCAAGAAGATCTTGCAGGTGGAAGCACTGACAGTAAGAATGGGGTTGGGATCGGAAATAGTCCCACTCAGTCATATTCTTCAAGCAGAAGATTCTGCCCTTTGTCCTGGATGGTGTTGAGCTCCTTGAGTGTTGTTGGAGCTGCACTTATCCAGGCAAGTGGAGAGTATTCCATCACACTCCTGACTTGTCTCTTGTAGATGTGGACAGGCTTTGGGGAATCAGGCAATGAGTTACTCACTGCAGAATTCCCAGCATCTGAAATGCTCTTGTAGTCACAGTATTTATGTGGCTGGAACAGTTCAGTTTCTGGTCAATGGTAACCCCCAGGCTGTTGATAGTGGGGGATTCAGCAATGATAATTCCATTGACTGTCAAGGGATTATATTAGATTCTCTCTTATTGGAGATGGTCATTGCCTGGCATTTGTGTGGCATGAATGTTACTTGACACATCAGCCCAAGCTTGAATGTTGTCCAGGTCTTGCTGCATGCAGGCAAGGACAGCTTCAGTATCTGAGGAGTTGCAAATGGAACTGAAAACTGCAATCATCAGTGAACTTCCCTGCTGTGGACCTTATGTTAGTGGGCAGGTTTTTGATGAAGCAGCTGAAGATGGTTGGTCCTAGGACACTATCCTGAGGAACTCCTGCAACAATGTCCTGAAGCTGAGATAATTGGCCTCCAACAACCACTGGGTATGACTCCAATCAGTGGAGAGTTTTCTCCCTGATATCCATTGACTTTAATTTTGCCAAGGCTCTTTGATGCTACACTTGATCAAATGCTGTCTTGATATCAAGGGCAGTAACTCCTACTTCACCTCTAATGAGCTGTGTAGGTAAGTGGTCCTGGCAAAACCCAAACTGAGCATCAGTCAGCAGATTATTGCTGAGTAAGTGCTACTTGATAGCACTGTCAATGACACCTTCCATCACTTTGCTGATGATTGAGAGTAGACTGACGGGGCAGTGAATGGCCAAATTGGATTTGTCCTACTTTTTGTGGACAGGAAATAACTGGGCAATTTTCCACATTGGCTGATAGATGCCAGTGTTGCTGCTGTATTGAAGGCATGGCTAGTTCTGGAGCACAAGTCTTCAGTACTACAGCTAGGATGTTGTCAGGGCCCAAAGCCTTTGCTGTATCCAATACTTTCAGCCATTTCTTGACATCACATGGATTGAATCAAATTGGCTGAAAACTGGCATCTATAATTCTGGGTACCTCAGGAGGCTCAACCACTTGGCACTTCTGGCTGAAGGTGGTTGCAAGTGCTTCAGCCTTATCTTGTTGCATTGACATGCCAGGTCCCACCATCATTGAGGATCAGGATTTTTTGCAGCCTCCTCTATCGGTTAATTGTTTAATTATCTACCACCTTTCATGACTGGATGTGACCAAATCTGTTGGTTATTGGATTGCTTAGCTCTGTCTATTACATGCTGCTTCTGCTGTTTAGTATGTGCGTTGTCCTGTGTTGTAGCTTCATCAGGTTGACACCTCATTTTAGGACTGGTGCTGCTCCTGGCATGCTCTCCTACACTCCTCATTGAACCAAGGTTGGTTTCCTGGCTTGATAGTGATGGTAGAGTAAGGGATATGCCAGGCCATGACATTACAGATTGTGGTTGAATAGAATTCTGCTGCTGCTGATGGCCCACAGCACCTCATGGATGCCCAGTTTTGAGTTATTAACTCTGTTTTGAATCTACACTATTTAGCACAATAGTACAACATGATGGAGGGTGTCCTCAGTGTGAAGATGGGACTTTGTATCCACAAGGACTGTGTATTAGGCACTCCTACCAATACTGTCAACAGGTAGATTTGTGAGGACGAGATCAAGTAGGCTTTTCCTTCTTGGTGGTTCTGTCACCACCTGCCGCAGGCCCACTCTGGCAGATATGTCCTTCAAGACTCGGACAGCTCAGGCAGTAGCGTTGGTTCTGAGCCACTCTTGTTGATAGACCCCACCCAGAGTACATTCTGTGCCCTTGCTTCTTCCAATTGGTGTTCAACATGGAGAAGCACTGATTCAAAAGCTGAGGGAGGGCGGTAGGTGGTAATCAGCAGGAGGTTTCCTTGCCCATGTTTGGCTTGATGCCATGAGACTTCATGAGGTCCAGAGTCAATGCTGAGGATGCCCAGGCCACTCCTTCCCAACTGTATACCACTGTGTCACGACCTCAGGTGATTCTCTCCTGCCAGTGGGACAGGACATACCCAGGGATGGTGATAGAAGAGTCCGGGACATTGGCTGTAAGATATGCTTCAGTGAGTATGACTATGCCAGGATCTTTCTTGACTAGTCAACAGGACAGTTCTCCCAATTTTGACACAATTCCCCAGATGTTAGTGAGGAGAACTGGGTAGTGTGTGCCTTTGTCTTTTTCGGTGCTTAGGTCGATGCTGGGTGGTCCATCCAGTTATATTCTTCTTTAGCTTTTCCATATTGTTTGATACAACAGAGGCATTGCTAGCCATTTCAGAGGGCATTTAAGAATCAATCACATTGCCGTGGGTCTGAAGTCACATCTAGGCCAGACTGGGTAAGGACTTTTCTGATGGACAATAGTGAACCAGATGGGTTTTTATGACAATCTGGTAGTTTCATGATCATTATTACTGAGACTAGGGACTGAATTTTTCATGGGAGGATGAAGACCTGCGCCAGTGAAGAAATTGGGACCCGACTCCGCTCTGGCGGGTGGCTGAAACCTGGGACGGCATTGTGCTGGCAGTGGCCAAATAACAGGCCGCTGCTGGGTCCGTGGTCCAATTGAGGATGGTGGCCCATTCCCTAGAGCTGCCAGCCCAATCAGACAGCCACTGCTGAGGCTACAACTTCAGGATGAGGGAGCCTCATACATGAGGCACCTTTGAAAAGCAGGTAGGTGGTGTGGCCAGGGCCAGGCTGGCAGGCCTTGGCGATCAGGGGTGGGGGGAGACAATGCCATCAAGGAGGGACCACCCACCCACCCTGGGAACATGCTGAGAGACCGCCAGGATTTACCTGGCCTAAGTTCTTCCGACACAGGCAAAATACCTGTAGGGCCTGGAAGTGGCTGTTAATTGGGCCCTTAAGTGCCTCAATTGGCTGCCCAGTGGGAAGCCGGGCTGCCAAGGTGCCCACCATTGGCAATGTGCCATGGCGGCAGGAAGATGCCTTCCCCTGTTATTGCCAGCCCTCCCGCCTCCTAGCCCAACTCCAATTGGCTTCGAAAATTCAGCCCTAGCTTTTTATGCCAGCTGCTGTGGTGTGATTTGAACTCATGTCCCTTAGAGCATTAGTTCAGGCCTCTGGATTACTAAAATAAAAACAAAAAGCACTGGAAATACTCAGCAGGACTGGCAGCATCTGTGGAGAGAGAAACAGAGATTACTGGTCCAGTAACATTAAAATATGCAACCTTCATGTTTTGACATCTGAAAAACGGCATCGAATTCTCAACCTAAGATTATGTGCTCAAGTCTCTGGACTGGGTCCTGAAATTTCAACCTCATGACTTGGAGGAAAAACAGCTACCACTGGGCCAAGGTTGACACTTTGGGAAAACCTGAGTTTGATCTCTGATCTGTGTCAAGATATCTAATCTCAGCAGGGCATAATCACTGTCCTATAATCCCTATTGAAAGAGTGCATATGAATGTCAAGTGAGGGCAGAGTTAGGTTTGGCTGTAATGTCAGCTGCTAAGTCACTAGCTGTCATCTACAATCCAGCTCATACATGAGAAATGGTCACTTGAGTGAGGAACTAAAGAGCTGCAGTTACTTGCCCAGCTAGGAGTCTATCTTCAGGAAAAGAAAAGGGCAAAAGAGCAAACTGACAGAAAATGTAGGGGGAGAAAAATCTAACAAAACTCGTTATTAAAATAAAGCAAAATAACTAGGACTCCACAGTAATGCTAAACAGGGGCTTCAACTCAAAATGTGTAAAAAATCAACGAATAGCAATCATCGTCATTAGAAAGCATTTTAAAATAACTCCAGACACTGCAAACTCCATTTATATGGTACATTCAAATTGACCACATCAATATTAAATTATACTCAACATGTTGGATTCCAGTATATTCCTAGAATTATTTTTGCAGCTTTAATATATTGTCCTACTTCATGCCACACAGTTTTCCCATTTTTTTCTGGTATGAATGTTTGATTGCAGCTGATTATTTTTAAATTAAATATGTCACTCAACTTCTGATCTATTTTAAAATAAATACTCTTTACAAAATTTCCCTTCACTATTTGCATCCATTACTTCTTTCTATTTTCTTTGAGTTACTGCTCACTTAGCCGTACCTTTTGATCTGATTCTTTACCAATCAGCTAGCTCACGATTCTCCAACTCTTAGCATTGTTCTGCTGCATACTGAGGGCAACTGCAGCACTTAACGCCAAGCTGGTCCTCCACTCCACCCCACCCCTCCCCAAATCTGTGGGGTTCATAGGTGCCTAATTCCAGCTCTGACACTTTAAGGAACCATTTCTTCCCTTCTTTTACTTACTTAGTTCTTTATTCATTTTACTTTCATTGTACCACTTAACCAAAAATCAGAACCAATTTCCACATCATCCTTCACAGTTTGGAGAAGTTCATCTCAGAACTAGATCTCTGAAAATAGTAGTACAGTTCTAAGAAACACTTTGCAGAACACACTGTGCTAAATTTCACTATTCCAACACTTCTTACAAGTCCTTCAACTTTAAAGTAGTACTGAAGTCACAGTTTCTCTTTTCTTGGGCTAAATGCAATGCTCCCTCGGGAGTGGGCTGGTAAGTGGAGGGAGGGGGTCTTAGAAATGGAGAGAGAGGGTGGAGTGGGGGGCAGCGGGTCTGTCGCCTTCCTGACTTCCCTGCAATAAGTCAGGGGTGGGCAAGGTTGAGGACAACCTTCCCATCCGGAGGCCAACTGAGGCCCTTAAGTGGCCAATTAATGGCCATTTAAGGGCTTTATCCCAACGCTGCTGGCACGCAACGAGCGGCGGGGACGCCCCTCACCAAGTGGCAAGGCCACCCAGTAAAACTATGTGGCCTCCCTGTGGACTGGTCAGGGAATCTGCCCCATGGAGGGCCCCCCAGCAGCAAGAGCCACTCCTGCTGAAAAAGGTTCCCCTGCCGTCCACAATGACCCCCCTCCTCATCCCTCACTGGGGCCTGCCTGATTGGCCCTGCCGAGCCTACTCCATGGCCGCTGCTCTCCCGGTGGTGCTTCTGGGACTGAAGAGCTGCCAGCCCTCTGATTGGCCGGCAGCTCTTGGAGGAGCTCCGACTGCAGGCAGAAAATAGCCACGGTGGGGATGCCACGAACTTCCTGGCTAGTGAGCAGGGCCACCGTCACAGTCATTAAATTCAGCCTTGTTTCACCCCTTCCCACCGTCTCCTCCACCCATTACACATTTTTCTGACCCTGTCTCCCCCACCGCACTGAAAATCTTAACTCCTTGCCCCCCCCCCCCCTCCTCACCAGTGTCACACCGGCCTTCTCCGGACGGGAAATTAAAGGCACGGGAGTGCTGGCTGCTGCACCAAAGATCGCAGCGGGCCCGGAAGATTTAAGGTAAGTTGATTTAAATTTATGCATGTCAGTAATTTAAATTACTGTTGCCCAGCAGCAAGGGGACAGCCACAGAGTCACACTGCCACCGGAAGGATCGGGCCGGGGCCGGGCCCTCCCTGCGTCGTGGGCTTGGTAAAACCCAGCCCCATGTGTTAGTGTCTAAAGTTCTGTTGATGGATGTTAAATACCTAGTAGTTGATGGTAATAGGGTGAACAGGTGTTGGGTGTTGCTTAGCTAATTGTACTCAGATGTATATATGAAGAAGAGTCAGCCAGCACTGGCAGGGTATTGTTAGGAGTGGAGAAGTAAGCTCTGTGACGAGCAATAAACAGTCTTCACCAAAGCATCCTAGTCTCAGGGCTGAATTTTAATGTCTCGCTGCATTCCTCGGCGGAGCGCTTTCAAGTCAGTGGCCTTCCGACACAGGAGTGTCGCCGAGGAGCCCCTGCTCATTTAAATAGTGGGGGCGGAGCACCCGCCCCTGATGACGTGTAGGGGCGGCCTCTGCTTCCCCAGCAACGGCGTCCGGCGCCACTGCGCAGGCGCCGGCGCCATTTTTAAAGGACTTTAAGCCCTTAGAATTACTTTAAATTTTTAAACGGGCAGCAATGTTAAAGTTTTATTAAACAAGAAGAAATATGTGGATGGCCCTTCACCAACCCCACAATGGTCATTTCAATGCCCGAATGACCAACACATGTCTTTTTTCCTATCGGATCTTTACACCCTAAACTTCTACCATTTGGTCCATAACCCCTTTCCACCATCCCCACATCCAATAAAAATTGATTTTGCCGCTCCTCCACCCCTCCCGCCCTGAAATTTTTATTACTCCACCCTCCCCACCAGATTCTCGTCTTGGAATTCCATGCAGAGCTCCGAAGACGTGCGAAGACCGAATGGAGGCTGTAAGATTGGTGTGGGATGGTAGGTAAGTTCATTTGAATATAATTACTTCAATTTAAATATGCAGGTGAAGGGCCTGCCACTAGGCGTTGGGGGGGGGGGGGCCTCACCGAGGTGCTCCCCCCACCGTCGATAATATGCGGCGGGCCCTTCTCGCAACATTTTACCGGCTGCCGCGACTGGCGGTGTCGAGCGGCCGGTAAACTTCAGCCCTCAGTGCCTTCTTCACAAACCGGCTTCGAAGTTTCTCTTACACCATGAGCTGAATTTTAATCGCGCTTTGAACTCGGCGGCTTTCTGACACGGAAATGCCGCCAAGGAGGCCCTGCATTTTTACACGCGGGGGGCTCATTTAAATAGAGGGGCGGAGCGGCCCCCCCCCCAATGATGTAGAGGGGGCAGAGCGGCCACCCCCGATGACGTAGAGGAGGCATCCGCAACATCCCCGGTAATGACGTCCAGCGCCACCGCACAGGTGCTGGCCCCATTTTTAAAGGGCTTTTAGCACTTGCAATTAATTTCAATACTTAAAGGCACATAAGTGTAATTTTTTATTAGGAAATAATAAAGATGTGGGGGCTCTTCCCCCACCGCCACACATGGTCATTTCATTACCCGACGTGATCAACACTTGACTTTTTCCCTTCCCGGACTTTCCCTTCCAACCTTCAAACTTCTGCCCTTCAACCGCTTCCCATCATCCCCACATCCAATCAAAATTGTGTTCCCCGCTCCTCCACCCCTCCCGCCCTGAAAATTTTATTACTCCTCCCTCTCCACTGGGCTCTTGCCTCAGAACTCCATATGGAGTTCCGAAGGTGAGCAGAGTACGAACGGCAGCGATAAAATCAGTGTGGGATGGCCACTGCCTGCAGGTACGTTTATGTGCATCTCTTGAGTGTTAATTTGCATATACTGATGAAGGGTCCGCTGCCAGGCGGCGGATGGGGCCGCACCGAGGTCCCCCACCGTCGGTAATTTGCGGCAGGCCCTTTTCGACGTCGCAGGTCAAGGCGGGCCACTCCCTGCAGAATTTTACCAGCTCCCGCACTGTGGCCTGTAGCATCAAGGGGCCAGCAAAATTCAGCTCCATGTGTGTAGATGTGGCAAGCATGGCCTCCATTTAGCATGGTCGCTGAAAATGGAACCAATAATTAATCCGAGTGCAATAATAAAAAGTTACAAAAATGCTTGGCCTTTTTTTTCTCTGACTGACAAGCATTGAGTGGCTAGGATACAAATTATTGAAACCCATCTTCGAGTTGTAAATTGGATTGCTCGTGCATGATATCATCCCAATGAAAGTGATATGCAGTGCATTCTGTCCCCAGTGCCCAGCATGTGTCCGAGGAAGAAGCAGTGTGTTCTGAAACTATTACACCTGTGTGATGATCAGCAGTGAAATTCTGCACCTGCCACAGTAAAAATGAGTAGACATTTTGTCCCTTTCTCAAATAGAGTTTTATTTTTCCATGCCAGTACCTTAAAAGCAGAAAATCTAATAGATTTTCATCCAATTTATGTCTTAAAAAATGTTCCTACTTCTACTTAAAAAAACACCTCTGTGGCATGCTCAAAGAGTGACACCCATCCTGTTTTTGCATTCTCTTCCATTAGATAATCTCAGAAACTCTGCTGTCAGACAACACATTCTGTTTCTTTCACATTCTTGTAGTTATGTATATGTCCAACTCTTTACTCTTAATTTCAGTAGGGTGTAATTCATTGGCATTCACTGTTCCAGTAGATCAAGTTCCAATCAGTTAATAAATGTAAGCAGTTAATTAACTGGTGTGCACATACAATATGGGAGAGAATGAAGGGCTTGTTGTCAATCAGTATAGTTAATAGGTTCAGCTGCACAGGCGCTGTTTAACTTTTTTTACTTGTCAGTGGGTGTTTGTTAATTTACATGGTAAATTGTTGGACTGGAAGAAAGATTCACAGCATCCTGGTCTGCTGTTTCGCACTTTCCTTGGTCTCACAATCATCACTTGCATCCCATTGGTCCTTCTAGCTCAAAGGGCAAAATAGGGCAAACTTTATTTTCATGTAGGTTCCATATTGCATCAGATCCAATGATAAAGAAATCACTTATCACTAGAGTGCTAATTGGGTGCCCGAATGTTGTCTACCCTGGCTTAGGATGCCCTAGTTTTGACCCAACTTTATACCAGTGGCAGGTTTTAATAAAATTTGGCCCCAGAATTGTTGTGGTTTACAGAACCTCTCTTTACTTTAACTCATGGGATGATTTTTGAGCACAAGATGAGGCAAATCTTTTTCAGTGCACCTCGAGGGTTTAAAAAGTTTGGAGTCTGCCAAGTCTTTGACCTAGCCCCAAAGTCTTGCAAACCTTCAACTCCACAGGGATTTGAGACTTTTGTATTAGTGCTCCTTCATTTTGCCCACCCACCATACCCACCCACCTCCTGACAATGGTCATAGGCAGATGAAAGTAATGCAGGAAGCTGGGAACACTGCCATCACATCTCATTAAAATGGAGACACACGGCCTGCATCTACCTGAGGAGCTGCCTACTGTCATCATGGAGGAAAGTTCCAGGAAATCCTGGGCAGCATCAGTCTCCACCTCTTTTTCCATTTCACTCTGCCTGAGTAACGTTAATTTCGCAGGTGCAGTGAAATGGAAAATCAACTTTCATCTCTTCCATTTACTATCTCTCCAATTGAAAGGCCTAAAAGTTGCATTAACTGCCACATCACAAATTGCATCCTGAAAATACTTAAAATATTCAATTCTTTCCTAACATTAGGTTAGAATGGATTTTGTTTTCTTACTTGTTTCAAAGCTCATCTCCAGTATGAAGGGTGATGGCTTTATGAAGATATATTGCATTTTCATTTGATATCATTGACTGCACTATTACCAGGTTATATCTTGCAGTAAATTACAGGGATCTTCCCTATTTTGTGCATAATCTGAGCTGTTAACCTTTGGATAGAATTTCTGTGGGCTAAACTTGTCAATAAATAAAGACCTTGATTTCAAAGCCAAAATAATTTTATGCTCATACAATGAAAACAAGATATGTGTAAATAATATAGACAGGTGAAAATATTACCTGCTTTTTCTTTATCAGTTGGATCTGTATTTCCATCATTATCAGTTTATACATCACTGTTAAGATTTGTTTTCCTTTTTTCACTGCAGAATTATATTTTTAACTTCCGTCTGTAAACAAAAAGTTGTATTACTATCAGGCCTTTAAATTTTTGGGTTCAACCTAATCTGAATTCTTGGAAGATGAATTCCACAATCAGGCCCTGAGGTCAATTAAAGGCTAATTGCCAGGTACCCCTGAATTTTCAGCTCTAGCTCAATCTGGAAACTTCCTTCACTGACCAAAATGAACCTGTAATTAACTCAGTGTGAAGTAGTTGTTTTGTTCAAAAAAATGACAGAGGATCTTGAAACTTTTATGCGGACAGATACACGAAGATGCTCACAAGCTGTGTACAACAGTTGCTGCCTTCTGTTCTGCATTCTGCTCTTATGCACAACTTTTGCCTAATGGGCCATTATTTTTCTTCATGAAAAGAATATTTGGCAAATTGCTTGGCTGGGGGAAAAGCCATGCTATTTTTGATACACATCATTACCTTGTATGATTGGTAAACCTTTTTTAAAACAAACATTATTTTTTTCATGAAGACCATATTCCTTTAAGTCCATTGATTGCGAAAAGAGCATTAAATTTGATACTCTATCCCACTCTGATCTCGGCATTGTATGCTGTTTCAATGAAGTTCAACGGTAGCTCAAAAAATAGTACTTCATCTTTTGATTAGGCACTTTACAACCTTACTTCTGGACTCAACACTGAGTTTAACAATTTCAAGTTATAATCACCATTCCATTTTTCTGGCTAGCAGCTGCTGGTAATGATTCTGCTATTGCCATTTACACCTCCTTTAGACCCATCCTTTTTTCTTTACTTGACCCATTACCATCCCCTTTTAGTTTTTTTTTTAGTTTTAGAGATACAGCACTGAAACAGGCCCTTCGGCCCACCGAGTCTGTGCCGACACCCTTGCACCATCATCCCTTTTGTCATTTAATCACTCCTGCCCTCTGCCTGATGACAGACCTTCCCTTTTGTCCCTTTGTCCTTTCCCCCCTCTCCATTTTCCATGCCTCTTTACGCTTAATAACCGATGCATCTCTAATCTATTCCAGTTCTGATGAAAAGTCATCATTCCGAAACGTTGGGCTGGATTTTGTGTGGAAGTCAGGGCTCCCCAAGCCGAGTCGAAAAAGTGGGGGGAAACCCACCTTGGCCTTCTCGTGCTCCTCACAGCAATCCTCCGGCCTTTTATCCTCCAGTTGCACGAGGCGGGATCTCCATCCATTTAAAGACAGGGATTCCACCTCCAGGAGCTGCCAGCCAATCAGACAGCCGGCAGCTCAGCAGTATCGGCAGCGCCACCGGGCGAGGCTCAGCGCTGGAATCCCAGACCAGAGGTAGGTTGTCGGGGGAAGTCCAGAAGCCCCGGTGAGGGAGGCCAGGGAGTGGTCATGCAGTCCAGGAGGAGGGGGGTCCTTGGGGAGTAAAGTGGTTCCCAGCAGGGGGTTCTCTTGGGCCACAAATTGCCCATGAAGGAGGGACCCTACCCCCCCAAGCCTGCAGGGAGGGCACCTCGTGTTTCAAGGCGTCCTCTCCACTTGGCAGCGGCACCCCCACCTCGCTGTTAAGATCCCAGCGGCAGTGGGAAGATGCCCTTAATTGGCAGTTAATATGCCACTTAAGGGCCTCAATTGATCTCTGGGCGGGAAGGGCTGTCATCAGCTCCGGGAAGATTGCACCCCCCCCCACTGCCTCCAATCCCACCTCCTCAGGGGGCCACATAAAATTCCAGCCGTTAACGCCGTTTCTCTCTCCACACTTTATCAAATGTGTTTTCCACATATTTGTTACATTAAGATAACTGACCAGCTGAGTGTTTCCAACATTTTCCCTTGTCAGAATCTTAAATTTGTTGTAGCTCTACATTTAAAAATGGTATTGGACCAAATTAAAAGTTGTTAAACCTGCCATTTTGCAAATACAATGTAAAATCAACTTTTGCTTAGGCCTTTTCCTCAAAGTTTCCTTGTTTCTATTTGAATAATGTTGCTATAATTCTTTAAGGTTTTTAAAGATCATCAAACTCATTTTAATATTCAGAAGGTTCAATAAATTTCAGTGATAAAATGTCAATTGTGCTGCATTGTAATATGCCTTTTTTAATCTCTCTGGAAGGCTTCTGCTAATTGCAAGGGTTCCCTTACACAATTGCTATGTTTGGGAACAAAAAAAAAAGGTTTCTACTGAAACTATAGTTCTTGTTTAAAATGTGACTGAACATATCTGTTCCAGTGATAATGTTTTCAGGATTTCCCCGAATCTACCCACGGAGTTTACAGACAGGAAGTTGAAGTATCAAGTGATCGACCATTACTTCCTTTTTAGGTGCAGGACTGGGGTTTTCTCAGAATTTACGTCTAATCTAACATTTTTTCAAAGGAAGTTATAACTCAATTTTTCTAATTTTCTTTTTAAGTAACTTTATTTCTAATAAAAAATAAGCTTCATGCAACTAAATGAGATGTTTCTGTTGTACTATGTTGAATTGTGTTGAACCAAAGGGACATTGGTCTGGTATCATGTCATGAGTTTTAAATGAGCTGGGCTACAAGGGGAACTTCCCACAGCTAAAAATGTATCAAGACATGTGAATGGAATTCACGCTTATGCAAATTAGCGGCAAATTTTCCTTTATATGTGCAAATGTTTATGGACTGGTCACGTATCATGTTCAATGTAAGTGTTCAGTAAATGAAAACACAAGGTGCAGTCATATCTCATTGAGATGTTTCAGCTAGAAAATGATGTGTAATGGGTGACTATGGGGGAAGGGAAACTGCCCAATCATCCTGAGTTAGTTTCATAGATGAAGTTGGAACATGAAAAAAGAGAGGCATAGACACTATAATCAAGGAAAAGACAGAAACAATGAAAACCTGCCATTGAAAAACTCGGAGCTGAAAACGCAGCAAGGTAATTTCATGTTTTCTGCATATACAAAGCTGGATCAGAATTGGCAAATCAGTTCATTGACAGCAATTATTTTTATTTTTATTTTTTGAAAATAATGTATTGGTTTCTGCACAGGTTGAGAAATCTTTAAAAATGAAAATAAATAATTGAAAACAGCACTAGTGTAAATTGATGCCCAGAAGCAATCAGGTTAGTAAAGTTTTCAACTCACAAATGTTAAGAAATTAATGTTCAGAAATAATGTACAAGGATTCAATTTGGTCCAAAATGTTTATGTTTTAAAAATTATGTTAAAGTATTATGTGTTAAAATCTTCAAGTAACTTTTGGTACAGAACATTCCAACGGCCCTTATGTCTTAAGTAGCTCAGTGTATGTACAGTTCTCTTAATGTAACAAATATTCGGGAAGTACATATGATAACGTGTCAGAGCCCAGAGGCTTGTCGAAACTCATACACTAGCAAAGGAGAAAAAGGCTAACAATGTCAGATCTTTTACTATAGATTTTATATTTTAATATGTTTGGTGAGAAATGGTGTTTAATGTGATTATGAATGGTTTGAACAGGATTCAGGTCAAAAATATTAATTTAGTAATAGAATAAATTCATACTAATAAATCTTTTATGTTGGAATATGCTGTAATGATAAAGGATTAAAAATATAATTTGAGAAATTGAATCTAATTATTGTAATTTTTAAAGTTTCCTCCATTTTAAAATCTCTGCAAGATAATCTGAATTAAAAATATAGTGCACAAAAATAAAGCTGGTGCACATCAGAGCCTCTATTTAAAAGATTAATATTGCTGTTCAAAGGATTATCCCTTTACTGTGCTGTAACCTAACTTAGAAATGAACAAAAACATTAAAAAGTTTGGCCAGAACATATTTTAAAAACAAATCCAATTCCAAGATTTTAATTCCCTGTTTTTGACAACTCAAGCTAAATTTTACACAATGGACGGCTGTATGTATTTTTCGTATTTTGGGTTCACAGCAAGCACTCTTCATGTTGCAAGCATATTTGATTTGCAACCAGTCCTCTCCCCTCACACACAACAGAGTGAGCTCAGTGGTGATGCCATTTGCAAGATTGTTTCTACACCCAAAATTGCTCACTTTAATGCTTGCAGTTTGCGATGAAACATTGCCAAGACTAAATAGAATATCGACAGGTAGTGACGCTGGCATAGTTCAAGGAGCAATTCTTGCAGTCAACCTTGGTAAAACAAAGGGTTCTTTACCATGAAATTATTTGCAATATCCTTCTATGTAACTAACTAGCTATCTCTAGCTATTTTTAGATTTTTTTTCTTTATTTTTATTTTTAGATATGAATACTGGCCCTCATTTCAAAAAATAAAATTTTGTCATTAAGAACAATGTGTCCATAATTTTCCCTAAATTTATAATTTTATCACTCCCAAAAATAAATTTGGGCCAGATTTAATAACATAGCTAATTTTCTAATTGCCTCACCCAAAATTTCCACCACAGGATAAGTTACTAGTACTCGCCTTTTCTCAAAAGCAAGAGAATTTCCTTGGAATTTTACACCAAAGGTATTTTATGTTGGTAGCTGGCATGAAATGAGGAAGATGGGAATGAGTCCACAATTGTGAGAATATCAGCACTAACCATAAAGCTATTGTAGTGCAGAAAGGAAAAATAAACATATGCTGTACACTGCCCACTGGGAAGGAGTAAAAAAAGTGGTGCGAGCATTATCCGGTGACTGCTGTCATGTCTCTTATATTGGTGGAACATGTAGCGGTCTGGAGGCTACCAGCCTAAAATGTTTTGCGTGGATGAAGTACATGGCCTAGGCTGACCAAATGATAGAAAGAATAGGGTGTCAGATAATAGGCAATTACATAGATAGGCTAGGGTTGTTTTCCTTAGAGCAGAGAAGGCTGAGGGGGGATCTGATTGAGGTATACAAAATTATGAGGGGTATTGATAGGATAGATAGGAAGAAACTTTTTCCCTTAGCCAAGGGGTCAATACTAGGGGGCATAGATTTGAGGTAAGGGGCAGGAGGTTTAGAGGGGATTTAAGGAAAACTTTTTTCACCCAGAGGATGGTTGGAATCTGGAACAAACTGCCTGAAGGGGTGGTAGAGGCAGGAAGCTTCACAACATTTAAGAAGTATTTAGATAAAGAATATTTAGATGAACACTTGAAACGCCATAGCATACAAGGCTATGGGCCAAGTGCTGGAAAATGAGATTAGAATAGATACGTGCTTTATGGCCAGCACAGACACGATGGGTCGAAGGGCCTGTTTCTGTGCTGTATAACTTTATGACTATATCACACATCAATGAAGGCATTTATTGAGCCTTAAATTCCTTCCCCCCCCCCCCCCACCCCACTGCACCCCAACCCCATTTTCCTCTGCAATTAATGATCTGCTAACAAAATTGCATTCACAACAATTGCCTTTTGGAAAAGGTGTACATTCCAAAATTTCATATGCAGTTTATTAATTACACAGAGCAACAGGCATAGTCCCTTTATTTTAAAAAGGAGTTTTGGGCCCTGTTATAAAATTTGTCATTGTTATGTTAATGCAGAATTTTGAAAGGTTCATGAACAGGTAGAGCAACCTTATTACCATAACATCTGCATCAAGGGTTTAAGGAGGCATCATTTCAAAAAATAGATTTCTTTTTATGCGTTTCATGGGATTTGGGCATTGCTGGCAAGGCCAGCATTTGTTGCCCATCCCTAATTGCCATTGGGTGTCAGTTATTATAAAATATGAAATATCATAGGAATGCAATTTTAAAAGAAGGTTTCTGTTGATTGAGTTGGAAACGGTTTCATGAGTCATCATTGAAATAAAAACTATTTGGAATTAAAAGAAAGCATACTCCCAATCAATTTGTGCCTACGCATCTTTAGTAGCGTTGTCCCATTAAATGGTGCTAACTGCACATAAATCACATGGTTTCTATTTAAATCATTGCTACATCTTTATTCTGCACAAAGAATATTAGTGCAAAATAATGTAAAAATGATCCATTTAAACTGTTATATCACAACAGTTTATAAATAAAACAAGGTAGTCCATCACTGTAATAATTACAGACTGTGAATTGTGTTTGTCACATTCGTTAGCTGCAAACTAATATTAATGTGCCTTTTATGAGCACACTTTGTACAGATTTCAGCATATTTAGCCTATGTTGAGGTCTATGGTAGAAACCTATTACTGGCTGCATCAATTGTACCAAGAATCCCCATCACGAATTGTATACATATGTAGGGTGTTTTTGATCGTGTGAGGGTCATTCAGCCTTGCTGGTCATGACCAAACCTACTTATTTACGGTCCGATGTCTGGGCTTACCCTTATGAATCACACTAAAGGATGATGAATATTGCAATCGACACAGGTTTCAGATTTCGAATAATAAAAGTGTGTTTAATATGTACAGAGAATCTCAATATGGCAAAACCGATGCTAACGTTCCTATATGACTAACAACAAATAGATTACTTCCCCCTGGACTTCTTAAACTAAGCCCTTCTGTGTTCCCTCACTCGCAGTCGGTTAACTCCCAACGCTACACTAACCCCTTTTCTAAGGTTTGGTCGGGGCATGCAGAGGTAACTCTCCACACGGCTGTGAGTTGAGTATTCCACAGGCTGCGATGAAATGCTTACCCTGCTGACTTTGGCTGCCAGGTTGTGTCTTCTATGATCAATGTCCTTGGGGGCTGTACCCATTCCTTATGGCATGCGACTTCCTTTTGTCTTGGTTGTAGAGAGAGCAGCGTGCTCTGATCTTCTGTCCTGTACAGCTGTGTGGCTGGTGTCCATTTGACATCAACTGTTCCGACCCTCCTCTCCTTGCTCAGGCTTCTTCAGTTCTTCTGTTTCAGCGGTTTTTCCTTTTTTTTTCTCGCCAAAACCGAATATTCCCTTGTTTTCTGACTGATCTGGTCAGACAGTGGAAAATGTTTTGATTAGTCCCTGGAGAGCTTTGTTTGAATGTATAGTATTCTCCCGCCTCTCATCTTGCTGGTTTCGGGGGGGGGGGGGGGGGGGGGGTGGACAATGGGAACTGTTGGTCTTGCGTCATCTATTTGAGTACTATACAAGGTGTGAACTGCTTCTCATGGGTTCTGTTGGTCAGACTGATTGACTTGATTATATCAACTGGTGGATTTCATTGTCTCCTTAACCAGCTTGGAGCCAGTGATAACGTGGGTGGCTGGCTGAGAGCAGAAGGCAATGTCTCTGTTGGGTGGGGTGGGTTTTGGTTTAGCATTTGAAAAGCTTGTCCTTTCTGGTCTGAGACCAACAGCCTGTCCTTTGGTGACTGTGTTTTAAATAGGGCCCTTTTTGCAGCCATTTTCCCAAAACTGGGGTTTTACCCCTGGCGAATAAAGTCTTGGATTAAAAATGATAATCCTTCACATAAAATAAATCTGACTTTTCATGAGCAATTAACCATATAACCTTAACGTACTAGATCGTGTTACTGCAGCCGACTGATAATGTGTATATTTATACAACAAAACCAAAAGGCTAGATTGTTGGGGTAGATTTACAACTTGCCTCCCTGGCGTTGCGGATTAGAAACCGCTCGATTATAATTTCCATTGCCCAGATGGCAAATTGAAAGTCTACCCCATTATATTATTATATCAAAAGCACCTGAGCAACTGATGAGTGTGTAAGTATTCTTGGAATTTATTATATTATTGATTTAACATGGCACAATCATAGAGAGAGAGATACAGCACTGAAACAGGCCCTTCGGCCCACCGAGTCTGTGCCGACCATTAACCACCCATTTATACTAATCCTATATTAATCCCATATTCCCTACCACATCCCCATCTTCCCTCAATTCTCCTACCAAATCACATGGACTATATTTATCTGATGCCTCTATCATAGACATTAAAAGGAACAGTTACCTCTTTTCACTATGGGTGATGCCAATCCCAACTGCTATGAAAACAGAAAAGCAAGTCAGTCAGTATTTGTGAAGAGACAAGACAAGTTAATATTGTGGGTTTGTAATCAGAAACGTTACAATCTGTCTTTTCACTTTACAGATCTTGACTGAGTTAATGCGCATTTCCACGATTCCCACTTTTTTTCTCATTCTATTTAATATATGACATCATAAGTTAACTAAAGCTGCATATTAAAACATGAAAAACCCATTCTGAATTATTTCACTGGCCTTTGATTAAAAAATGTCTGTCCACGTTACACTCCTTTATCTCATGGCATTATGACAACACAAAAGATTTTAAGAAAATGGAGCCATCTACCCACAAACCCTTACTGCTACCATCATTATGGTTTCCTTTTTGATATTAGTTTTACCAAAAAAAAAGAGAAACAAATCCAAATCTTTCAGACTAGTTACTGCTAAATACTAAATTCTTAGGACATTTGGATTTTTTTTTGGCAAGACCAGGACTTATTTCCAACTGGGAAGGCAACTGAGTAGTGATAAAACTGAGTAATTTGCCAGGACACTTCAGAGGACATTTAAGAGTCAACCGCTTTGGTGCAGGGCTGGAGTGACATAGAGGCTAGACCAGGTAAGGACAGCAGGTTTCCTTCCCTAAAGTACAGGAGTGACACAGTTGGATTTTTACGATAGTCCAACAGCATCATAGTTGCTTTGCTTTCTATTTCCAGCTTTTTTTAAAAACTGAATTCAAATTCTCACACTGCCATGTTCTCTGTATTCTCTGAATTACCAGTCCAGCAACATAACTGCTTATTGTGCTCATTTTCAATACTATAAATTGGATTTTGATAGGAATATTTGCATTTTTTGTGCGAATAAACAATTCACTTAAAGGAAATAAATGTAATTATATTTATAGCCTATCCACTGCGAGTTTCCAATGTCTATATCAATGTTATTCTACCTGAAGAGTTCGAAGACGTTTTGACTTAGCCTGCTCACACTTCTGTTAAAATAGATTTTTCATGTTCCTATAGAGAAGCATTTGAAGTATCTACTCCTCAATTATGAATAAATGTCTTAACAATTATCTCAAGAATATTTCTCTTTCATGTGCCATGGCAACAGAATAATTGTGAAGTGCTTAGCAATTAGTGGAAGTGAAATATTTCCTTTGAATATTTTACAGATATCCATGAACAACTGACTATTCATTTTCTATGGCAATGTTCTGCCTGTTTTCCCTTGACTGTGTTGACTCATGTATGATTACAATAGTGTCGCTAGCCCTTTGGTATATTGCCACAGTGACCATTCTCCATCTATGAGCCTAGCCACTAATCGGCAGTGGGTGGCTTCAGAGCTGAGCACGATCCAGTCCTCACTTGGTGCCCACGCATTTGCAGTTTTCCAATAGGAAATGGCTTAAAAATGAAATGTGACTGTGGTGAGAAGCAGGAATCCTGGCTGAAAGATTTTCCCTTCCTTACACCAGGGATACCAAAGACATTTTTAGCAACCTGATTGAGTATGAAATCAATTAACTCAACATTAACTAAAATCGAACCTGGGACCTTTGAGTCCATATAACTTCATACTCCACTTAAAAGGGAGGGGGGTAGGCGTGAGGGATTCTAAAGGAACTATATCTACATCAAAGGAGCTTGGCAAACCTTTTTCTGTATATTTGCAATGGTAAGAAATATGTTAAAATAGATCATTATGTCACCTACAAATGATGCATATTTAGCTAGAGTTAAAACCAAACACCGTCTCATTCTAGAATAACAACCTGCCATTTCCTCTACTGCATTTAAAGTGAAATATAACCCATCACCACACAATCAATACCTACTCATCGCCTGCTTAAATACAGAATCACTTGCACAAATCTGTTAGCTGATGGAAAGGGCAGTAACGCCACCTTCGTAATAAATGAAACTAGTTCAGCTGATGATTGATTGTACGTTGACACTCCTCAGTTAACAGCAAGGCTTTAGTGAAGGTTTTCTGTGCTAGCAATAATTTATATATGAATTCCGATAAACCAGAGAGAAGCATTCATTTATCTTTCATAGTTAACCTGAGTAGCTGTTTATGGGCAGCCTGGGGATGACAGTGCTAAGTTTCAAAGGCATGCTATGTTGTTGTTACAAGGTTAAAGTTACTGAAACCTTAAGCAGTTTGTGATGAAACAAAAAAGTAACTATTTCAATCTGTAAGCAAATCAAGAACCACAATATAGTGCAGCTCTACAACAGTAAGAATTTCTTTCGAGGTTCCCCCTACCATGCTCCATGGCTTAGCCCCCAATAAGGGTGTGATTCATTACTGCATCCTCAGGTCTCTACCAGTGCTACTTTCTAAGTAACTGCCTGGTAGATAAACACCAGTGTGGTTGACCATCTTCCTGGTTTTCTCTTCTTTCTTCAAGAAATCATTACATGCAGAATCTCAGGCCTACATGAGGATTCCATTACACAGCTTACTTTTCCTAGAGAGAGGGGCGGCACAGTGGCGCAGTGGTTAGCACTGCACCTCACAGCTCCAGCGACCTGGGTTCGATTCTGGGTACTGCCTGTGCGGAGTTTGCAAGTTCTCCCTGTGACCTCGTGGGTTTTCGCCGGGTGCTCCGGTTTCCTCCCACAGCCAAAGACTTGTAGGTTGGTAGGTTGCCCCTAGTATAGGTAGGTGGTAGGGGAATTGAGGGAAGGTAGGAATATGGGATTAATGTAGGATTAGTATAAATGGGTGGTTGATGTTCGGCACAGACTCGGTGGGCTGAAGGGCCTGTTTCAGTGCTGTATCTCTAAATAAATAAAAAAAGGGTGGCGCAGTGGTTAGCACCGCAGCCTCACAGCTCCAGCGACCCAGGTTCAATTCTGGGTACTGCCTGTGCGGAGTTTGCAAGTTCTCCCTGTGTCTGCGTGGGTTTCCTCCGGGTGCTCCGGTTTCCTCCCACAGCCAAAAGACTTGCAGGTTGATAGGTAAATTGGCCATTATAAATTGCCCCTAGTATAGGTAGGTGGTAGGGGAATATAGGGATGGATGTGGTAGGAATATGGGATTAGTGTAGGATTAGTATAAATGGGTGGTTAATGGTCGGCACAGACTCGGTGGGCCGAAGGGCCTGTTTCAGTGCTGTATCTCTATAAAGAGAGAGAGTAAGAATGAGCATGTCAGAGTCTGAGTGTGTATGCTTGTGTATGTAATGCTCCTAGGGCTATTTCCTTTCACATCCATTAAACAGATTTTATCAATATTCCCAAGTTCTAAACATGTAAAATAAAATTTCAATATGATAAAGGACACCCTTCCTCTCTAGTCCCTGCACGGGGCGGGGGAGGGGGGGGAGGGGGGTGGTGAATGGCATGTAAAAAAACTTGGTAACTGGTATTTTGTACTTGGGTGAGTTCAAGAAAAATTGCATGCTAGCTGAGTATAGGCAAGTGTTCACCAAAACACTTTGCTACCTACAGCCCAGCAAACTATCTCCAACTTCCTCCATCTAACTTGCAATATGAATGGGAACAGTCACAAGCCAGTAATATATTTGAGGAGCTCAGCGAGTTTGTACATGGAATAATGGATACCTCGTATTGAGCAATTGGCTGGAACCTAACTGAGGAGTTCACATGTTGCATATGAAAAGTTGGGGGTGAGTTAAAGGCTATAATCTAATTGGCGAATTTAAATGAAATCATAAACAGTGAGGTCACAGTGCAAACATTGCTAATGCAGTAACTGGCTATCATAATGTTGTAAATTCTCTGATATGCCGACAGAACACTGGTTTTATCTGTGTCCTCTCTGTTCCTGTAAAAGCATCCTACTGGCTGCAGGGTAAGTGTAAGCTCTGTCAGAACACTGCTTAATTTTTATTTTCCAGTTTAGGTAGGCTTATCAAGTTCCACTCATTTTTCTGTCACTCTTATTGAATCATGGCATGTTTTAAAGCAAATGTGGCCACATGTTTTTAAATTACTTTGTTTACTATCTTACTCTTGCAGATCATAATTCTCGCCCTAGGTATTTTCTTAGGTTGACAGCTTTGTATTTCGCCAGTTCTTAGAAGTCTAAATTCAGTAATAGAATTGAGTTTTACTTGGAGGTCAAGATTCAGTGGATACAATGAACTTGATCAACAGAATATTTTAATCTGACAGAGAACTGCTGTCAGACCAATTTCTGGAATAATAAAACCTCTGATTATATATAGATTTTCACATACTTTGTCTGAAAAATCAAAGTGTTTGAATCATAGACATGACAGTGCAGCCCTTCACAGTTGTATAAACAATACCTACTGTCCAAAGAAAGAAGAACTCACCCAAGTACAGAATACCAGTTACCAAGTTTTTTACATGCCATTCACACCCCCCCCCCCCCACCCCCCATGCAGGGACCAGAGAGGAAGGGTGTCCTTTATCATATTTAAATTTGATTTTACATGTTTATATCTTGGGAATATTAATAAAATCTGTTTAATGGATGTGCCCTTCACATCCTCAGGAAGTCCCAAACACTTCACAGCCAACAAAGTACTTCTGAAAAGTAGTCACTGTTGCACAAATGTGTCAGACAAATTTTGTACAGCAAGGTCCTAAATGTAGTAGTGAGATAATTACCAAATAATTTGTTTTTAGTGACATTGATTGCGGGATCAGTGTTAGCCAGGACACTCCTGTACTTTTTGATCTTTATGCCTCCCTGAAAGAGGAGATGGGGCATTGATTTACTGTCTCATCCAAAAGATGGCGCTGAGAATGGACTCCTTCACCTGATTATGTGCTCAAGTCTCTGGAATTGAACTGTAACCCTCAACCTACTGACTCAGTGATAAGAGCACTACCACCCAGCCAACACTGCCAGTTGCATCTAGCCTCACACAAGGAATAGATGCTTGAGTGAAGTAGCAGAGGGCTATAGGTGCCTATGGAACCATATCTAACCTAGCAAGGGTCAGCACCTTCAGGAGAGGAAGGATGAGTTTTGGAAATGGAAAGTAATAGTTGAAGTATTTTACCCACAACTTTCTTCTTTGAAAAAAACAGTCCTCTCCTATTTTCTGTCCCTATGCAGTGAGATGCTGAAGCCTGATACTACTTTATTTACTGAAGTGCCAATCAGGACCTGAGCAGAGTGAGGAGAATGGGGTGTTTAATTCATGTCCTTCTGCTCTGTAGCACTGCACAATAGTGCCCAGACACACTGTACATCTTACTAGCTTTTTAGAATAAGAGATGACAGGATGTGCTCAGCAACACATTATAGCCCTGCTGACGCCAAAGTTTTCCATCAATATGCACAATTCTAAATCTAAATCAAAGATATTTAATTGCCAGTGGGTTCCTGAAGACGTTTGGATCAAGGTGTGACATCAACGGGTAAGGTACCCGTTCAATTTTAACTGCCGACCTGCTCAGTTTCTGCTGGGAGCGTAATTAAATGCAAGTTTATATTGCAAAAGGCTACAAGTAAATTCACTAATACTGTTCTAGCAGCAAAGAGATGCGTCCAGAGAATTGTTCTAGTCCTAACTCAGAGCCATGTCCTCTGAGTGGACCCACATGCCAGGAGCATGGGATTGATGAGCGTACCTTAGTTTCTTCAGTCACAGAAACTGTTTCCACCATTGCAGTTAAGAATGTTCATAATATATTTGTTGATTCCTTCAGGGTTACAATCTACCTAATAACATTCTTCTTTTAAAGGAAAAATCTCTAATGCAAATTGATTAATGCTCAGCCCAGATCAATCAGTTTGTTGAGTTTGAGTTCATCTGGTACCACATTCGCAGGCAACAGTTAAAGCTCTACAACTCATTGACTGTAGCAGCCTTTTGACAAAATTGACAATCTCATTTCGCCAATGCAGGATGGTAAATAATTAATTGGAGCTAGAACAATGGAGATTTTACTGCAAATGGGGAAAAAAAAGTTTTCTATTTTAAAACAAAAACAGCAAACTGGTTGCACCAAGTATACCTCTTAGAAGTTTCCAGACACCCCTAACAGAACAACAGACCAGACATTATCCTAGCAGATGGCACATCTAGTTGCATGATAGAACATTAATAAGTGGTGGTACAGGAGTTGGCCTGGGGATGGGAAGGAAGGAAAGAGAAAGGAAAGATTTGATTCAATATGCAACCGAGCTCCCCATCTCTGATACGGTGCTTCAGAAAGACACTAAAATCTAAATGAGACATCGCCCCATAGGAAAGGAAAGGGTATTCAGGAGGACAATAAATATTCTTGCCCCTCTCAGACACTGGTTGTGATTGGTTCAGAGCCACACTACATAATCAGGTCAACTATTCACCATTTTGGCTGCAGGACATGCATTACACAGGAAGACAAGAAAAATAGGGGAAATACCTGGAACCTCTGCAGCATCAGAAGCATTCAAAAGTTATGCAAATGAGTTGAGAGTGATGACTCCAGGCATTTTCTTTGATCTCTGTTTGGTATCCAGAAATAGTGGGTCTTAGGCCTAGCACCCAGCCCTCTACAGAGCGCAGGGGCAGGCAGCAGGATCATGAAAACCAAAAAAAGTAAATGCCATCTTTATTCCATGGACACGAAGAAACCTCCCATGTTAAAAGCCTTCTGGCTGATGACTTTGGACAGTAGCCAGTAGGCCTCACAACCAGCAGCCATTACAGTTCCTGCAGGCTTCTCTGGCCTATATCAGTGGTTGAATTTTCAGTTCCATTTCTAGGTTAAAGGCCCTGTCAAGGGGTGGGCTATGCCTCAGATATGATGGGCCAATACAATTGGCCTGAAGCTAGAATTAATAACTGAGCCACCCAGGCAAGGGAGGAAAATCATCCCTATATGGCTCTGAAGGTGCATTTGAGTCCTGTTCCAGAACCCACACATCCCAAAACATATATCTACAGCTCAAAAGGTTAAGAAAAGAGCTGTAATTTACTTTTCCAAGGTTGTCCGAATTTTCTTGCATTTTCTGAACTGATATTTTTATGCTCTTCCAGACCTACCTTGAATTACATCCTATTTTGACTGAGGGGTGAAGCCCATAACCAGCTCAGAGATCAGGGCTGGAATTTTACCTGAGGATTAGGAGCAGTTTAGAATTCAGCAAAAGAGGACCAAGAGATTGATTAAGAAGGGGAAAATAGAGTACGAGAGCAAGCTTGAGGGGAACATAAAAAGTGACTGTAAAAGTTCCCACAGGTATGTGAAGAGAAAAAGATTGGTGAAGACAAATGTAGGTCCCTTATAGTCAGAAACAGGGGAATTTATTATGAGGAATAAAGAAATGACTGACCAACTAAATGCGTACTTTGGTTCTGTCTTCACAAAGGAGGACACAAATATCATACCAGAAATGTTGGGGAACACGGGGCTTAGTGAGAGAGAGGAACTGAAAGAAATCAGTATTAGTAGAGAAATGCAGATGGGGAAATTGATGGGATTGAAGGCCGATAAATCCCCAGGGCCTGATGGTATGCATCCCAGAGTACTTAAGGAAATGGCCCTAGAAATAGTGGATGCATTAGTGGTCATTTTCCAAGATTCTATTGACTCTGGAACTGTTCCTACAGATTGGAGGATAGCAAAGGAGGTAGAGAGGAAGCAGGAAAGAATAGACCAGTCAGCCTGACGTCTGTAGTGGGGAAAATTCTAGAGTCCATTATCAAAGATTTTATAGCAGAGCACTTAGAGAACAGTGGTAGAATTGGGCAGAGTCAGCATGGATTTACGAAATTGACAAATTTACCAGAATTCTTCGAGGATGTAACTAGTAGAGTTGATGAGGGGGAGCCAGTGGATGTGGTTTATTTGGACTTTCAGAAGGCTTTTGACAAAGTCCCACATAAGAGATTAGCATGTAAAATTAAAGCGCATGGGATTGGGGGTAGTGTATTGCGATGGATAGAAAATTGGTTGGCGGACAGGAAACAAAGAGTAGGAATAAATGGGCCTTTTTCCGAATGGCAGGCAGTGACTAGTGGGATACCACAGGGATCGGTGCTAGGACCCCAGCTATTCATGATATACTTTACATTTAGTTCCCTCATCTAAATCATTAATATCTCCAAATTTGCAGATGACACAAAACTGGGTGGGAGGGTGAGTTGTGAGGAGGCTGCAGAGAGGCTTCAGGGTGATTTGGACAAATGGGCTAATGCATAGCAGATGCAGTATAATGTGGATAAATGTGAGGTTATCCACTTTGGTAGCAAAAACAGGAAGGCAGATTATTATCTGAACAGCTATAAACTGAGAAAGGGGAATATGCAACAAGACCTGGGTGTTCTTGTATACCAGTTGCTGTAGGTAAGCATGCAGGTGCAACAGGCAGTAAAAAAGGCAAATGGTATGTTGGCCTTCATAGCGAGTGGATTTGAGTACAGGAGCAGGGATGTCTTGCTGCAATTATACAGGGCCACACCTGGAATATTGTGTGCAGTTTTGGTCTCCTTATCTGAGGAAGGATGTTCTTGCTATAGAGGGAGTGCAGCAAAGGTTTACCAGACTGATTCCTGGGATGGCGGGACTGACGTATGAGGAGAGATTGAGTCGGTTAGGATTATATTCGCTGGAGTTCAGAAGAGTGAGGGGGATCTCATAGAAACCCATTAAATTCTAACAGGACTTGATAGGGTAGATGCAGGAAGGATGTTCCTGATGGTGGAGGAGTCCAGAACCAGGGGTCATAGTCTAAGGATATAGGGTAAACCTTTCAGGACTGAGATGAGGAGAAATTTCTTCACCCAGAGAGTGGTGAGCCTGTGGAATTTGTTACCACAGAAAGCAGTTGAGGCCAAAGCATTGTATGTTTTCAAGAAGGAGTTAGATATAGCTCTTGGGTCTAAAGGGATCAAAGGGTATGGGGGGAAAGCGGGAACAGGTTACTGATTTGGATGATCAGCCATGATCATAATGAATGGCGGAGCAGGCTCGAAGGGCCGAATGGCCTACTCCTGCTCCTATTTTCTATGTTTCTATCTGTACGCCACCCCAACAAGCCAGATGGTGGTGGGTGTGGGTGGGTGTGGAGTAAAATGGAACAGGAGGCTCCAGGAGGCTTTCCCGACCCGCTCCCGCTTCTGCCTCACTTTACATAGGGCGGGGGGGGGTGGGGTGGAGGGGACGAAAAACGGGCCGCCTGCCCCAGGCCAATCAAGGCCCTTAAGTTGCCAATTAACAACCACTTCAGGGCCTTCGCCCGCCTCCACGGGGATTTTACACGTGGCAAGCGGGCATCCTGGAGAAAGTTGGCAGCCTTTCAGCGCCCCGGGGGGCACTTTCCCAACCACCCCCAGGGCCAAACCGATTACCTCTGGCAAGGCAACACAAACTTACCTGCAGTCCTGGCTCCATGTCCTCGGCTGGGCTGGAGTCCCAGCAGTGGCAACCGCTCCCTGTGGCGCTGCTGGGACTAAGGGCTGCTGGCCGGATGATTGGCCGGCAGCTCAATGAGGCGGAACTTCCTCCCTCAAGTGGGTGGATGTCCCGCCTGGGAACAGTTAAAGACTGGGGTCCTGTAAAATACGGGATGGATCCCCAGGCTAGGCGGAGACGGGTTTGCCACCGACTTTTACGTTGGTGGCCAGCTCTCATCCGCCCGACGTAAACTCCAGCCCAAGATGGTCTGGGGCAATTTGCTTTCCGACAGAAAGGAAATGCAGTCATGCACCCTTGGCTCACCAGTCCCCAAGTTCTATTCTACATTTTGACAAGTCAGTTCCTGAAGAAGACAATTGAGAGGAATATGTGTGGTGGTTACATTCTGAAGAGGGCACTAGGAAACGATGGTAGTTATTTAAAATTGTAGAATTGTTTTTCCAAGAGATTTTCTCAACGGTTTAATTAGACAAAATTGGAGAAACAAAGGTGAAAGTTATTTATGATTATTGTATAAAAAATGATTGTTACAAGAGCTTATAAGTACCAAAAGGTTGTTCAGTGGATCAGTATGTATATGCTCTCAAACCAGTTTATAGAAAATAGCATTGCACATGTGGGGATGAGCATTTGTTTTCTCTCAACATGCAATTGCTATGACAGGGCACAGAAATTGGCATTGCATATGGAATATTAGAGTATGAGTAGGCCATTCGGCCCCTTGAGTCTGTTCCACCATTCAATTAGATCATAGCTGATCTGCAGCTTAACTCCATCTATCCATCTTGGTTCCACAACCCTTAATATCCTTGCCTAACAACCCATTGATAGATTTTTTAAGTATTGAGGAAGTTTATACATGCATGTAGTTACTTTCTTTACCGTAAAAAGGACTGTTAAATTCTGGAATAATCTGAATTTAGTTCTTTGCAAAACAGCCAAATGGGGATGTTTAACTTCAATTTCCCCTACTGATGACACAACAAACTTGGTTGCTGCCTTTCTGAGTTGTGAAGAGCCACTATTACTGGGTTCACACTGAGTACTTAAAGTGAGTTGTAAACAGTACGCGAATGGGTAACAGCTATTATAAAAGGCTATGTTTTGGTCCTGTTTCTGTCCTATACTGAATCTTTGATTCTTATTTGAATAGGATTCCACAGGTTGTGGTTACCCTCCAGTGCCTCACCCGTTGGTCATCTTTGTTGTCTGTTGTATTCAGTCATGCAACATCAATATTCTGGAGAAAGAATCAGTTTATTATGTATGATCATGTCCCGCGAACATAAATAAATCCATATCCAGCCTTTGCCACAATCTGGTTGCAAACTGTGTGATTAACAGGGGTTCACATTGTTCTGGTCTCTGTACTGTGCATGTCTGACACTTTTGGATCACGTTCCCAATATCCTTAGATATTCCAGGCCACCATACTGAAGATTGTGCCTTTCCCTGCACTTGGTTATACCCAAATGGCCTTAGTGTAAACGATCTAAGATCTCTGATCTCAGTGGGCTAGGAATGACTAGTCTGTCCTTGTGTACTAACAAGTTGCTTATAATGGTAAAGTATCTATGATACCCTGATGTTCTCCCACCTGGACGTACTTGTGGCCATCCTTGTATACAATACTGCCTTACTCGACTACAGTCCTCATCACTCTTGCGGGCTTGGCGTAGTTCCTGCAATTCCTATATGCTCGCTGGCCAATTTTGTGCTGTATGTTAGGAATATTATTCTATCTTACATACAAAATTCACATCCTGAGGTGCTGGATGGACTACCGTCGCTCTAGAAAGCTCACCGGCTGGCGATTGTAACTTCCCTTGGACATATGTGGCTGAATTTTATTAGCACGCCGCATATCATGTTGAAGTCGGCGGCCTTCAAAAGTGGATGCACCGTCGCGGAGCCCCTGCGATATTTCACACGGGGGCTCATTTCAATGGAGGGGATGGAGCAGCCGCCCTCAATGACGTAGAGGGATTGGCCACGCTGTAACCTCTACTGACTGTCCATGTATCAGGATGTCATCCATGTGATAAATAACTCCTTTGAGCGCTTCTAAGATGTTAGATATAAACAATTGAAAGATCTGTGGTGTGGATGTTATTCCAAAAGGTAACCAATTAAAACGAAATCTCCTGAGAGAAATTATAAATGTAGCAAGTAATCTTGAGTTCGCATCTAGGGGTACCTGCCAAAAGCCACTATTGGCATTGAGTTTTGTAAACCTGGTGCTCTGAGAGAATTTTGCTAAGCTGTTAACAACTGTGGACATTGGGTGAATTTCACGCATTACTGCTTTGTTGAGCTGTGTAAAATCCATGCGAATATATAGAGTTCCATTCTGTTTTGTGAAAGGAACCATTGCTGAACACCACTCCATTGGTTGTGTTACAGGAGAGATAATGCCTATTCTTGTCATCTCTTCCAATTGGTCTTGAGTTTGGCTTAATAACGGATGAAGTATCTTTCTGTTTGTAAAGAAACACAATGGCCTGGCCCCTTCCTTGAGTGTGATTCTGTACTCTGTCTTGAGTCTTCTGAGCCCAGTGAACAGCTTCAAGTATTCTGCTTGGAAGCGATTCTTAACCTCTGTTTGCTTGACTTCATCTATCTTCTTGATCAAATGTAGGTCTGAGCATGCTTTTCTACTCAGTAAGGAAAATTCTTGATTATGCGAGACATATAGGGCCTCCACGATTTTTCTCTCTCTGTGTTGGAGAGTTGCTTGCAGTTTGTCTTT
Source organism: Heterodontus francisci (assembly GCF_036365525.1). Taxonomy (NCBI): domain Eukaryota; kingdom Metazoa; phylum Chordata; class Chondrichthyes; order Heterodontiformes; family Heterodontidae; genus Heterodontus; species Heterodontus francisci. The sequence continues at coordinate 29,134,346 of NC_090382.1, forward strand.
TACTTAGTTGTGTGCCACCTGGACTATGCAACTGTGTATCTCCTGGTTGTAGGCAATGTCTCATCAACCATGGCTCTTGGGTCTGACAAAACTGTGGCACTAGCACCTGTGTCCAGTTTAAGATTCATGAGGTTTCTATTTACATAGATGTCCGCCCATCCAGAATCCTTGATATGGGTCATTTATTTCTCCTTGGAAATGTCCTGGCGTTTTATTTTCTAGATACTGATGCACGTGATTCACTGTTCTCTGTGTGAAAATCTTCTGCTTTGCGTTCTTGAGTGAAGAAGTTTTGCTCTGGCACATTTTCCCATAATGTCCAGTCTTCCTACAATTGAAGCATTCAGCTTTATTAGCCGGACACTACTCCCTTCTATGGGTCTTCCTGGCACCACACCGTTGGCATGGTTTCCCATTGTCATGCACCTTCTCACCTGTGTGTGTCTTTTCCACAAAGTGTTTCTCAGACCTTGGCTTCACAAACTCTACCATCACTGGACGACTTCTCACCTATGGCTTGTCTGCAGCCCACAGAATGGCTCAATTTTGTTTGCGAGCTTCAATCTGTCTTACAATCTGAATGGCTTTTTCAAGTGTAAGGTCCTCCTTCAACTGCAAAAGGTCTGATAAAGATTCATCAGCTATACTGACAACTATTAGGTCTCTGATGTGTTCTGCCTTTAATTCACCGTATTCACATACCTCTGCCAAACAGTATAGATCATGAATATAAGAATCTACGGATTCACCTATCTTCTGCATCCGTTTATTAAATTTGGCAATTTCCAGGATTTTATTGCTGCAAGGATTAAATATTTATTAAAGCTTGAAAGACATCTTCAAATTTATCAGAAGCCTCGTTTAGCCCTTGTCTCACAATTCTGTCGTCCGCAATGGCACAGACTGAATATAAAAGGGTGTTGACCTGTTCAACTTCTGACTTGTCTGGAGTTGGGAAGCAATCTTAAACCTTTCGGAATCTCTTTCTCCAAATAGTCCAAATAGACCAATTTTGAACCTGATTGGGTCCTTCAAGATCTTGAAAACTTTCTGGCATTCTAAATTTTGAACTCTTATTAGTTTCTTTTCTTTAGTAAAGCTTTCTAGGGTGTTCCCCTTTGTTTTAAAATCTTGCAGGCTTTAATGGAGGTTTTTGCAGTCTTTTGGGGATTTCCCGCATTTCTGACCTTTCCCGCGCTTTCTCTCTGAGGCCCGGCTGAGCAATGGCAGCCGACTCCACCCGACTCCCGAGTCATCTCTTCACCTGAGATTGACCTTTCTACCGTGGTTTTGACCCAGTGCGCCGTTAACCATTACTGGCCCCAAACAAAGCTCTCACCCAATCCTGGACCATTGCCCATTGCAGAAACTCGGACCCGAGATCGATGCAATCCCCCGCGCTTCTGTGGTGCGATCTGAGAGGCTGCAGGACTTTCTGACCGACTGTCTACGTCATCTATGGCACCAGAGCAGCTTCTGAGTTTGTTGCAGTCCCCCGACTAGATCTGCTGTTTCCCTGGTGCTTCTCCATGACGTAGGGAGATCTTCAAATTCTTTTGGTCGTTTTTACCGGTGCCATCATATTGTGTTGTCGTTGTATTTAGTAGCGTAACAGGGACATTCTGGAGAAAGTCTCAAACTCAGGATAAGGTCAACAAAGAAATGTTTATTATTTACATCATAGTATATGCACTCTTAACAAGCCTCCTAAGTTAGCATCCTTCCTTCTGCTCTCTATTCTCTCCAGCCTAATCTCATGTGACTACGACATTATCACAGGGTTGCTCTCACTGTTTTCAGCATTAACCCTTTACATCCTTAAACTACTACCTTCACACATAACACCGGACAGTGAATGTTGGCAGGGTCTTCAAATGTGGGGAGAGGTGTTACAGCTGAGTCCAAAATTCATCCTCGCCTACATCCACAACCACAGAGTGCTCAGCATGGATCTTTTGTTACAATGCAAGCATGAACTCTGACCTAATTTCTTCTCTCTAGCCCAGAGCTAATCAGCAAACTCAGCACAAATCTGAACCTTGCTGGTCTGTAAAGCTCAGCCATCAAAACATGAGGTGATCTCTGTGTTGAATGATTATCACTGGGTATCTGAAGTAGGCAGTATGGGAATAGGGTTGGCCATAATAAGATGATGCCTTCTGTAATTTCATCTGCAACAGAAAGTATAATCAGGGAAAAATCCCAAGTTTAAATGGACAAGATGCCCCAAGGCCTATCATTAAACAGCAGACATGATTAAGAATACCTGGGAAAGACAGAAAATTAGCACATTTTACTCATCACATAGTGATATAATCAGTATTCAGACAACTGATAAAACATGTTGTACATCATCTCTACAATTGTACATAATTAATATACATGCTTTAATGAAGGAATATTAATTAGTAAGATGTTGTCAAAAGGACAAATCTTGATTTTGTTTTCCCTCCAAACCTCCATATTATATAAAACACCCACAGAATTAGGGACTCAATTTTTGTCATCTTCTAATTTTGTCATGTTGTTCAATTTTATTTCCTGAAATGGTTGAAAGTTGACTATTTTGCATTTATAGTCACTTTGAACACGTGCAGTCTAAGGCAGTTATTTTACTTTATTCTGCTTTTCTCCCTTGCATATGTTGCTCATAGGGTGCTCAAAGCTCCATTCTTCTAATATAATTATTTCAGCATTCAATTTAACAAAGCATTATTGTACATGAAGATTAATAAAAATCCATACAAAATATTTTTCACAAGGTTGGGTTCTCTTTTAAGGCTACTGCAAGTCATCCTGTTTAGGTATTTAATATTTAGTAATGACCGGCTCTATCGATAATACTTCAGAAAAGAGCCAGCTAAATATACATTGAAAAACATTCAAAGCAAGTCAGAAAATCCAAGAAAGAAACAACTTAAATTTGTATAGCACTTTGCACACCTTAGGGTGTCCAAAACCACTTCACAGTAAATTAAGTACTTTTAAAGTGTAATACAACAAGATCTCACAAACAGCAAAATCAATGATCAGATAATCTGATTTAGTGATGTTGGCTGAGGGATAAATATTTGTCAGAGCAGGGGGAGATCTCTCCTCTTCCATGGGGTCTTTAACAAGGGTGGACGGGGTCTCAATTTCTCACCTCTGGCTAAAGACAGCACCTCTGATAATGTTACACTGCCTCAGTATTATAACGAACTGTCAGCTTAGAATATGTGCTTGGGTTATAGAGTGGGTCTTCAACTTTTAACCTTCTTACGATCACTTAGTTAAGTGTGACACCTTTAGAGAAAGCATCTTTCATAGTCTATTCTTTGCAAAATACTTTTCTATTATTTGAGGTTATATTCATTGAATATATCAGAGAAAAAACACAAACCAAGGATTCCAAGGTCAGGAACAGGCATGGAGGAAGGGCAGGACAGCGATCCCATCTGCCTCCTAATTGAGGCCAATTAAAGTACTTAAGATGCTCATTAAGAGCTTGTTAGAAGGGGTGCTTTGAATTTTTAAGGGAGCACACCAGTTACATACACTGTCCATTGCTGACCGCTGAAGGGAGACAGGTACAGAGTGGGGAGCCAGTCTTGGCTGCCCAGAGAATTGCATCAGCCCCATGAAGGGTCAGCAGGGAAAAGGGGAACTCGGCCTTTGGAAAGGAGATGCCCTAGGTGCTGCACAGGCGGCAGGGAGAGTGGGTATTCAACAGGGAAATCATCCCCCTGGTATTGTGGAGGCGAAACAGCAGGGAACAAGGCTGCAAATCACCTGTCCAAAAGGAAGGCTACAGCTAGCAATGGGAGCATGACTGTCGGGTTTTGGGCCCAGTGGCGATGAGGAGCAACCCCCACTGTAGGAAAGGTGGACCCCCAAGCAGCAGGAGGGCTTGGGAAAGAGGGACAGGAAGGCAATGGAGGCCATACCCTCACCAAGGATCAACTGCCAAAGATGGAGTGACCTGGAGATGACTGAGAACCAGTGCCACAGGAAAGTGTAACTCTCTAGGCAAATAGTCACAGAGATCAGTTCCCTTGTCAGTGAAGGCCTGGGATATCGCAGCACTGCTTGCCATGCCCTGCCAGTAGCCATCAAAGTAACCATGGCCTTGAACTTCTTCACCTCTGGCTCCTTCCAAGGGACAGCTGCAGATCTTGGTGGCATCTCAGAAGTGGCAGCACACCACTGATGCCCTCTTTGCCAGAGCTAGAGAGTACATTGATTTCATGATAGGTGCAGCCTCGCAGGCACAGAGGGCAGTGAGTTTTGCAGACATCGCAGAGCAACATTCATTGTCATCCATGTGGCCATCAAGGCACCCAAGACTGCCCACTGAGATGCATTAGCAGGAAGGGCTTCCTCTCCCTCAATGTCAAACTGATCTGCGACCGCAACAAGAGTTTCCTCTGTGCTCACTTTCCTGGCAGCTGCCATGACTCCTTCATCCTCTGGCAGCACAGGCTGCCTCAGATCTTCGCTCTAACATGCACAGTACATAGATAAATCCTAGGAGACAAGGGATATTCCTTGAAGAAAACCAGAAATGCTGGAACCACTCAGCAGGTCTGGCAGCATCTGTGAAAAGAGAAGCAGAGTTAACATTTCGGGTCAGTGACCCTTCCTCAGAACTGACAAATATTAGAAAATATTTAATATCTAGTTATTAATCTAATATTTGTCAGTTCCGAAGAAGGGTCACTGACCCGAAATGTTAACTCTGCTTCTCTTTTCACAGATGCTGCCAGACCTGTTGAGTGGTTCCAGCATTTCTTGTTTTTATTTCAGATTTCCAGCATCCGCAGTATTTTGCTTTTAAAGACATGGCTGCACGTCCCCTTTACAGAAGCCCCAGACAGAAGCACTGAGGCAATACAACCAATGCCATCTGCTCAGTGGGACAAACATTGAGCAGGCCGTCAGGCCTCTGAGGATGGAAATCTGGCGCCTGAACTGATCAGATGGCACCCTCCAATAACCTCCTGCAAGGGTCTCGGTCATTGTGGTGGTCTGCTGCACTCTCCATAACATGGCCCTCTGGAAAGGTGTATACTTGAGGATGGTGAGGCCTTGGAAGGAGGCAGCTCTTTGCGGGAGGAACAGGAAAAGGAGGTGAAAGAGGAGGAGGAAATGGAGGCGGAGGGACATGATGCTGAACAGAGAAATTCCCCTGCTGCACAACGAGGTGGTCAGGCACAGCTCGAGGCGCACAGGGCTCATGAGGATGTCAGGGATCTCCTGATTCAGGAATATTTCAACTGAGCCCCTCTAACTCAGATTGAGGGTCATGGCAATGGAAGGGAGTTAAATAGAAATATTTAAGAGATAAAATGAAAGATATGAAAAGAGCATTTGGTTTATCAACCTCATTACCATGATGAAACATATGCAACTTTCCCTGTAATGGATTTTACCCAGCCAGCTTAGCCTTCTGGGACAAAACTAACCCCAGAGGAATTCTTCAATCTAAAAATAATTCTGAAATTCATCTGACTTACAAATGTAGATGAATAAAATTTCACCACACGAATCTGAAATTACACTTTCGCTATTCAACTCAGCTGTATTTGAAAGATGATTCACCAGTGGTCCCAATACACATGTCCCATTGTGTTTTGTAAAGAATTATATTTCTTTAGATCAATTTAGATTCTAATTCGATATTTATTACCTTTTTTTAACGAAGAGTTCTATCAACAATATACTACCTTGTTTGAATTTAGGACCCAAGATTGACTTCATTGCAAATTTCTGTTTAGTTTACAAATCTTTAATTAATACAAAATTATAGGAATCATTTCTGCAAATGTATTTCCTGCAATAACAGAGTGTTGCATAGTATTTAAGGAGCTGGTTGATAGATGTTGGCGCAATGTAAAACAGTTATGTTCATCACTAAGGTAGATCTTCAGGAATCACTGTCTGTTACAAGAGTCATGAAAAACTCTCTTCCGCCTGTATTCTGACTCACAGCAAGTCCCATTCACCCATCACCTCTGTGCTCATGATCTACATTGACTCCAGTTGGTAATGCTTCAAATTCAAAATTCTCCTCGTTGTGTTCAAATACCTCCATGGCCTCACCCCGCCCTATCTCTGGAACCTCCTCCAGCCCTAGATCTGTCCAAGAATTCTGTGTTCCTCCAATTCTGCCTCTTGTGAATCCTCTACTTCCTTTGCACCACCATTGGTGGTTGTGCCATCAACTGTTATAGAGATACAATTGTGTAAATTTATTCAAAAAACAATACTCAGGTGAAATTTTTTCTTGACTGCAACAGAATCAAGCAGGAATTTTATACAAATTATATGTCATTTTATCCTGTTCCATTGAGCAAGTCAGGCAGAATTTATTTGTGCGGCAAACATTTGGAAGTAAAGTATTTTATTGGCAATTTGTGGGGAATCACTTTTTAAAATAAAGGTTCATTTTTTAAAAGAGGAATGTCAGTTTTTCATAAATCTTCAGAGTTAATCCATAATTTGTATCATCGCTCTTCCGGTGTGCATGACCACTGTGGAGAGAAAAACAGAGTTAACATCAGGTTGATGACCTTTCAGCAGATCTGTTTCTCTTTCCACAGATGCTACCTGACCTGCTGAGTATTTCCAACACTTTCTGTTTTTTATTACGAATTGTAATATGGGAGATGAGGGCATGGGGGTAGGTGGTGGTTAAGAGGGGTTAACTGTCTCCTTAGAAGGAAAGTATAGTTGTTGCCCCATTTACACTTTAAAAACAGTGAGGACTGATAGCTTGACTTTTAGTTTTACCACAAAATCTAAGCCATTGTGTAGGGCTCTCTCTGATGAAGTTTCACTCTCGTGAGATCATGGGTAAGGATTGTCCCCATTTATGCCATCACAGCAGGGAGTTGGGGTTGGAGTGGGGGCATAAATCAGCAGTAACAAACAATGAATGTGGCACAGACAATGGACAGAGGTGACATGTAGGATTATATGCTAATTCATCAGAAAACCACATCCCCCCCCACCACAGCCCCCAACCCCCGGAACTGAAATGTACAGCTATTATTGTTGAAGGGACAGGAAAGAACCCAGTGAATACTCAGGTATTTTATCCTATTCACCCATTAGGTCAAGAGAAATCGAAATTTATCAAAAATTCACTTCATTGGTCTTGGTCATTGGAGGAGTTAAATAAAACAGTTTCAATGTTAATTTATTCTGAGAAAAATGTACATAATGAACTGTATAAATAGGCTATACGCTTGATAAGGTCACAAGCAATTTATCAAAGAAAACTGTATCTGCAGCTACTGTAATTACAGGGGCTACATGATGAAGATAGACTGATAAAAAATGACAAGAACCTTCAACGACTTCGGGATGAATTGCAGGTTGAATTGGTCCAGTTTGAGGAAGAATTATGTCATTCTGCCCGTGAGTGTCGCTTTACATTCATATTGTAATGAAATACATCAAGTGATTAAATTGTATATAAGAATATATGTAACTCATGGCCCTGAATTCACCTGATTGTTGAAATACAACAAGCACCAAATTTTCTTATGTCTCATTGTTAAAACCATTAAGATACACATTATAAATATTTCTAACTAATTCACTTTTTCATCTGCTGAAGGGACTGTTGCCTTATGGTAGAGCTTCATGCAAAATGTTTAAAACTGTACATGTAGTGGTATTAAAAGATGCAGTGACCCCCTAGGGAGGGTTTAAATGTAAGTGTTATAAATATGAAAAAATCCTGAGTGTTTGGTGTGGAAGCAAGCTAAACAAACACCTCACTGTCGTGGACTAAAATGCAAGTATTTTGCTAGTAATCCCTAAACTCAAGGTGTTAACATCATGCATTGTACGCAAAGTATGGGCATTGCTTGATCCTTCGCAGAGAAGGAAATGCTCTTTTTGAGTGGTGGTGACGTCTGAACACGATGCACATCTTATTTAAAAAAAAGACCTGCATTTCTATAGCGGCTTTCACAACATCAGGACAACCCAAAGTACTTTCCAACCAATGAAGTACTTTTGAAGTGTAGTCACTGTTGTAATGTAGGAAACAGGGCAATGACCTTGCACACAGCAAGCTCCCACAAAGAGCAATGAGATTATTTCTTTATATATTGATGCTGGTTGAGGGATATAAGACAATGGGCAGATTTTCCTTGCTTTTCTTCGAATAGTGTCGTGGGATCTTTTATATCCATCTGAGAGGGCAGGCAAGGCCTTGGTCTAATACCTCACCTGAAAATGGCATCTTGACAGTGCACATTCCGTCATGTTACACTGGAGTGTCAGCCTGAATCATGTTCTCAATTCTCTGGAGTGGAACTTGAACCAACAACATTAGCATAGATGTATTTGAGGGGAATCTAGATAAACACATGAGAGAAAAAGGAATAGAAGGATATGCTGGTAGGGTTAGATGAAGCAGGATGGGAGAAAACCCATGTGGAGCATAAACACTGGTATGGAGCATTTCGGCTGAACATACTGTTAATTCTGACAGAGGCGAGAATGCTACCACTGTACTAAGTCCGATGATAATCTTTTAAAGCTACACAGCTACGGAAATTGTGATTATTCTCACAATTTATATGGATGACAGAAATAGGAACTAAACGAGACAATGTCCTCAGAAAAATGGTTTTGATCTGGTGGTAGGGGTAAAGATTACTTACAAGGAGCTGCTAACAGGGGGCTAGAAAATTAGATGAACCGGTCAGTGACTTGGCATTAATAGGCAGAATTTTAACATTTTCTAGTAGTTCATGAGTTCAGAAGGCAGCAGCTTTCAGCTCATTTGATCTCATCCTTCCAGACCCAACTTCTCATCTGACTATTTCAGTCTCCAGTTGTTGTGACTGTCTGCATGAAAACAGCCAGTTAGAAGCTGAAATAAAAACAGAAATGCTGGAAATGCTCAGCAGTTCTGACAGCAGCTTGGAGATAGAAAGCTGAACTGTTACAGTAGCTTTGCATTCATGTCAATGGCCACTCCTCATCCAGTAATAATTTTGAACACCTCCTTTCCAAAACCTGCACCTGCAATTAATATGACTAATTTTGGAAAAATTCTCAAAGGGCGACTTCAGTGCACACATTGTTGGACAGATATTTTCATATTCATTTTGTTTATTCACTATTGACAAGTAATAAAGTGTGCGGTTTAAAGATTACTGCAGGTATACTGTTGCTCAATCCACCAATGCTCATTGATAGGACAACTCGCTTGATGAGGAGGAAAGGTCAGAGAATGTGCGATGATATTTATAAACCAAGAACAAACTGCTCTTAGACATCAAAAAGGCACAGTTTCGTTGGCTTTAAAAATCAAAAAATTAAATCTATGAAACAGGTCACAAAGAATTTTTATTAAGAAAACCCAACAGCTCTGCCATTGAACTACCACTAGATTTCTTCGCTCCTTTTCAGCATAGGCTATTTATAGATTATTTTGATTGCAGTGAGGGAGGGTGAAGGATGTAGGATTTCTGCATCGGTCAATGTTGCACTTTTCTGTTTAAATCCAGGAGTAGAATTGAAAGCAGCCATGGAGTTATGAACGGTTCATAAGATTTTCCTAGTACTTGAGTCCATATCCTGGAAACGCTTGTTGCCGAGGAAATCAGAGCTGGCAGTGTATTGAAAGCGGTCATGAGACTTCACTTCAGTTGTCTATTCCAGTTACTTGGGATTTACATATTTTGACTGTTCAGTACAAATTCCCATTTGCACAGCAAGTTGCTTAATTGAATGTTGGCATAAGATCAACAACTGACAATTCATTTGAATGGCTACTATTCTGATTTAAACTGCAGCATTCTTGTTTGCAACAAAGCGGAAGGTGTTTATGCTGGAAAATTATAATGTTACAGAGGTTTCTCAATCTCGTGCCTCCAGATTTACTAACACTGCTCTACAGCAGATGCTACGTGAAGCGCCACAGTGAGACACCCTCCAACAATGTGACTGGTGCAGAAAGCTGGGCAAGAGGTAGCTGACAGGACGAGTGAGGATCCAAATCTGGAGGAAGATGGCAAAAAAATGCCAAGTTCAGGCTACAGGATATATTTTAAAGGCAAGTGGTTTTCCTAGGCATGCATGTCAAAAAGTCTTTCCTCATGACATGTTATTCATTTCCTGCCGTCCACATTATACAACTTCATAAACCTTCTAAAAGCTCATCAGCCAATGCCATACAGTAGCAGGGATCAAATAAAATCTCTACCCAACAACTGAAACATGCCTTATTGAAATCTTAAAAGAAGTTAACATTAACCTACAATAAAAACTTGGTTATATAGCGCCTTTAGTAAAAATCCCAAGACCTTTCACAGGAGCCTAATTGGACAAAATCTGACACCAAGTCACATAGGGGGATTTTAGGACTGAACATTGAACAAATGGAAATCCTTCCTGTTGAGAAATAGAGCTGGTTCCTGATGGGGAACATGCAGACTAGGTGCATGCAGTATCTGGTGCTCTGCACCTATGGGATTCCAGCAATGTGGGTCAATCCAATTGCTCTTTCTTCCTGCACGGGGAAGGTAATGAATCGTTGATACATCTCAAACAAAGAATCAGTGGCCTGAAGTACCAGGCGTACAGAAAACTGACTGATATTTGTGCCGTCACTTGCAGCATTTCGGAAGGAGCCCGAGGCACAAAATGTACAGCCGGGATGACCTTCAGTGCCACAGGCAAAGCAGTGCATGCACTAATGTTGGGCTCCAATAGATGACACAAATAGATGACAGTAAATTACACTCTTCCTGTTGGATCACAGATGCCTTACACACTGCCTTTTTGTGAGATTCAGGTATGTTGTGCTGTTTATGAATACCCGATTGCTATAAAGTCTCCTGTGCCCTTGCCTCCTTTTCCCTTTTCTTGCAACCTGTGTAGGTCTTTGCTGCCTTTCTTGCTGCTGCTCCTCCTCCTGATTTTGGAGCCTCAATGATTGACCTCGCAGCAAGTTCAGTAATTCAAAACAAGCAAATTCTGTAAAATAATTCTTGTCCTCCACAAACTCACTCTTCAAAAGTATTAAACAGATAAAGACTTGTCAAAACAGCCAGCAACCTGGCTTAAAAGCACCTTGCAACCTTAAACAATTAATCGAGACTTACAATAAGAGAAATGAGGGCCCCTTTAAATACCACTTGTGAAAACTGCTCCCTGATTGTTTCTACCATGATTTGGTGAGCGTGTTAAGGAAGTGACGTTTCAGGCTACAAAGGCACCAATTTAATGGTACAAAATCCTGATTCAGGTGCAAAACCCTTATCATATTTAAATAATGCCAGCACTCGTTGCAGGCAACTGCCATGGATACCTATTGACCACCCAGACCAATATGATGTCACCTGTACTTCTGCCAGTCTTCTGGTGTGGACCATCACACTGCTGTATTGGACTTGTTTGCACCCATTTGGACCCTGGAAACATGCAAGGGTCATTGCAAATTCTTCCCCCAATGCCTCCCATTCAAGAGCTACAGCTGTCAAGTATTTCCTACAGCCCAATTCAGTGAGCGCCTGACAGCTGGCCAAATCCAGGGTGGGACCTTGCAATGAACATATGATGAGAAGACTGACCATGGCTAATTCATAGGGATGAAAAATTCACGGCATCCTGAACCCAAGGACTCTCATATGGCAAACCGAAATGGCTTTAAAATCAGTTAATTTTTTAAAGCCGTTGATAAAGAATAGTGAAAACTTAAAAAATGAAGCTTTAGATTTTATATTTACTAGTAGATGCATACCTAATGAACTGGAAGCTTATTCCCAACACAGTTGACAAATACTGTTCACCACCTAAGCACAATTCTTTATTTATTTCACCTGCTATTAAACTAATCACCAACAATGTAAACTAATTTGCTACAGATTAGGAGGCAGTGTGAATACATTTATACATTTAGGAATAGTAATCCTGAACTCAAATTCTACAGGGCTGCTGATCTGATGATCCTGCTATAGCCTGTGAATTTCAACAGCATATTTGGTGAATTACTTGCATCTAACCTGCCTGTGGCAACTAATGAAGATCAAATGGCGACAAGAAACTGGACACCAAAGTTCTTAAAAAAAAAAAAAAAAATTGTCTTGCCAAGTATAGATGCTCTGATCATGAAGATATGGCTATGATGGTCAGGTCATGTGGTGCAAATGTCCAATGAATAAATCCCGAAGATGATCTTTTATGGTGCATTGACAACTGAGAAGACATTTCATGCTGGTCAGCAAAAGAGATATTAATTCTGAAAAGCAACTCTGAAATAGTTCGCAATAGGCATCTATAAGTGGGGAAATTTTGCTCAAGCTAAAGAAAGCATGCTTAAAAAGAAAATCCATGAAGGCACCTCCTACGATGCATTGCTGATGCTAGAGGAGGAAGTTTCACTTAAAAAGTAGGAATTTTCAATCTGATGTATTTGGGATCCACTGTTCATTCTGGAGATGCTCATTCAGAACAAAAACTCACAGCAAAAAAATATGAAGTACTGTTCTGGCAGTCTTCTTCGATATCGAATGATACACGATGATGACAAATCCTGAGCAAAGTATAAGTATGCTGGATAATCAATCATTTTCCCTGTATATAGTGAACCCCCCCCCCCCCCCCCTTGTCACCCCCCCCCCCTTGTAAGTCAAGGTTAAGTCCTTTACTACTGCAGTGGTCAAGATGTCTATTTACATTACTGTGGTTCAGCTCTTACCTGTCAACTCAAATCTGACAACTGCAGGGCAGCTGTCTCAGTGTCTTGGAATACATTAATTCCTTAGTAAACCTAACTAAAACAGATTACCTGATCATTTCATTGAATGGTAACAACACAGATGGAGGCCATTTGGCCTGTTGTGCTCTCTCTACAAAAGCAACTCAGCCAGTCCTAATCCCTTCCCCTTTCCCCATGGCCTTGCAATTTTTTTCACTTTAGATTCTTCCCCAATTCCCCTTTGAAAGCCACGATTGAATCTGTCTCCATCACACTCTCGGGCAGTGCACACCAGATGCTAACCACTCACTGCGTAAAAAAGTTTTTCCTCATATCACCTCTAGTTTTTTTGCCAATCACCTTAAATCCGTGACTTCTGGTTCTCAACTCCTCCACCAATGGGAACAGTTTCTCTCCATCGACTCTGTCTAGACCCCTTATGATGTTGAACGCCTTTATCAAATCTCCTCTCAACCGTCTCTTCTCTAAGCTAACAAACGCAGCTTCTCCAATCTATTCACATAACTGAAGATTCTCATCCCTGGAACCATTCTCTTAAATCTTTTCTGCACCCTCTCTAAAGCCTTCAGGTCTTTCCTAAAGTATAATGCCCAGAATTAGACACAATATTCCAGTTGAGATCGAACCAGTGTTTTATAAAGTATTATCATAACTTCCTTGCTTTTGTACTCTAGGCCCTCTATTTATAAAGCCAGGATCCCGTATGCCTTTTTAAACACTTGTTCTGTCACCTTCAATGATTTGTGCACATACACCTCCAGGTCTCTCTATTCCATAACCCCCTTTAGAATTGTACTCTTTATTTTGTATTGCTTCTCCTCATTCTTCCTAACAAAATGTATCACTTCACACTTCTCTGCGTTAAATTTCATCTGCCACGTGCTTGACCATTCCACCAGCCTGTCTATGTCCTCTTGAAGTCCTTCACTGTTCACAGTTCACTATACTTCCGAGTTTTATGACACCTTCAAATATTGAAATTGTACACTGTATTAATATATATCAAGAAAAGCAGTGGTCCTAATACCCACCCTGGAAAAGCCCACCACTCACCGCTGTTTGTGGGAAATTGCTGTGCATAAATTAGTTGCTATGTTATCCGACTTTACAAATGTGACTACATTTCAAAAGAGCTTCATTGGCTGTGAAGTGCTTTGGGACATTTTGAGATTGTGAAAGACTCCATACAAGTACAAGCTCTTTCTTTCTTTCACTATATACTCAAATATAATTCGTAAACTAGTCAGAATATGAGGTGGCACACTCCAGCTCAACAGAAGTCTTTGGCCGGATTTTCTCGGCCCTCAAACGAGCAGGCTGCTTGGGGGGTGGGGTACGTAAAATTGAGTGGGAGGAGGGAGGGTGCCGTTCCTGACCCCCTCCTGCCCAAGCTGCAATTTTACATGAGGCGGCGGTGAGGAGAAACGGCCTACCCACCCCAGGCCAATCAAGGCCCTTAAGTGGTCGATTAACTGCACTTAAGGCGCTCCTCCTGCTGCCGCAGCTATTTTACCCGGATAGCAAAGGCCACAGGAACCCTGCCTGCTCAATCCAGGCTGCCCTCTTATGGGTCGGAGTGGCCCTCCTGATTGGGCACCCTGTGCCCCATGGAGGGCCGCCCCGGAAATCTCAACCACCCCAAACGCACAACCTATCCCCCACCACCACTCTCCCCAACTGAACCTCCTTGCCTCGCCGGGGCCCAACTGATTCTCCCCGGCGAGGCTCTAAAACTTACCTCAGTTCAGGCATCCTTCCTGTTGCTTCCGGATGGCTGGTTGTAGGCCCAGTAATGGCCACCTCTCCCGGTGGCGCTGCTGGGACTTCGAGCTGCTGGCCCGATTGGTCGGCAGCTCCATTAGGTGGGACTTCCTACCTCAAGAAGGTGAAAATCACACCTAAGACCAATTAAGTGCTTGGGGAGCATAAAATCCCGGCCTGGCGGAGTCGGGCTCGCTACCGAGTTCTTGGCCGATGGGCGGGGCTTTTGGTCCAACGTAAAATTCCGGCCTTTATTTTCTACCCTATGATAAGCAGGTGTATCTCATGATGATTTTGTTACAAGATATTCATGCAAGGTATACATACCTTGTTTACGTTATTCCAAAACCATTTCCTATTATCTGTTGCAGTAATTACATATGCAAGTTATTTTGTATACCCACAGTCAAAATGAGAGAGAGACAGGTAATATGCTCTCATACTTTTGCCTCCAATCCTCCAGAAATATTGCTGTTAGGTATGCAAGTGAACTGTTGGCCAACTTTTTAGAAACATGGAAAATGTACGGCACAGAAGGAGACCATTCGGCTCATAGTGTCTGTGCCAGCTGAAAAAGAACAATCCAGCCTAATCCCACTTTCCAACAGGTTCCAACACTTCAAATGCATATCCAACTACTTTTTTAAATGCAATGAGAGTTTCTGCCTCTACCAACCTTTCAAACAGTGAGTTTCAGACCATCATCACCCTCTGAAAATAATTCTCCTTAGTTGCCCTCTAATCCTTCTTCCAATTGCTTTAAATCTATGGTCCATAATTATTGACCACTCTGCTAAGGGAAACAAGTCTTTACTATCCAGTCTCTCGAGGCCCCTCATAATTTTGTACACATCAACTAAATCTTCCCTCAGCTTCCTCTGTTTCAAAGAAAACAAACCCAGCCTATCTAGTTTTTCCTCAAAGCTAAAATTTTCAATTTCTGGCAAAATCCTCATGGATCTCCTCTGTACCATCTCTCGTGCGATCACATCTTTCCTGTAATGCAGTGACCATAGCTGTATGCAGTACTCTAGCAGTGGCCTAACTAGAGTTTTTTAATGTTCTAGCACAACCTCCCTGCTCTTGTATTCTATGCATTGGCTAATAAAGAAAAGTATCCTGTATGCCTTCTTAGCCAACTAAGCTACTGGAATATTACCTGTTCCTTTGAAAGATTCACATGACTACAAGTAATATCCAAAGAATGTGTGGGTTTTTATTATAACTTAAACTAGAACATATATATATATATAAAGCTACTGCAGGAGTACACCTACACACATCTCACTCTGTCAGGCTACACCCACAACTCTCTGGTCATGTGTGATGTGAAATCACATCCTCCAGTGACCTTTCACTTGCAGCCTCTTAAGATGCTCTCACAACAAAGATAAAAGTACATGTGCAACATACAATGATGTTGCAGTTCAGACTAACTATGTATGAATAAAACAAAAAGTAATTTACAAGTAAGCAAGTTTAACACTCTCCAAAACGTAGAGGAGGTTTGCTTATTCGTCCTGATCTTGTTATCGTAAATCTCTCCCCAGAGTTGAGCCTATCTTGACGACTCCTCTGAGACTCTGGTATGTCAGAACTCTGGTTAGCATGCTCTTCCTCTGTGCTTGTAACCTCTTTACATGCATCTTTAGACTTGGGGGGGAATTTTATGCTGGCGGCAGGGGTCTCGATATCAGGAAAAACCGACGCCGAGATCCCCACGTCACCTCTTTTCCAGAGGGCCCACCGAATTTAGTGTCAATAAGGCACTTAAGTGGACAGCGGTGGGCCTTCGATAGGATTTAGGACCTCGTCACTGGAAGGCCCGCCCTTGGAGAGCTGCCAGCCAGAGGCTGGCAGCTGCAGTGCTACCGCAGAGGTGGTGACTGCTGTTGGAGGTGACCGTCCTGGAAGCCAAGGAGCATCGCTGAAGCCAGGCCTCAGGTAGGTCAGGGGAGGGGTCTCATAGGGTGGGGGGGGTTGCGGGGGAGGGGGTCGGCAGCAAGGGCAGGGGGTGACTCTCAGCTGGGTTCCTCATTTAGGCACTAAATGCCTTTGAACGAGGGCCGCCCCTCCCCGAGAAGCAGCCTGCATGATTGTTCCTACTGTGCTTCCCGTGCGGTGACAGGGCTGCTCACCGCATGAGTAATTGTGGCTACAGTGGGAAGAAGCCCTTAATTGAGGGTTAATTGCCCAGTTAAGGACTTCAATTGGAAGCAGCTCTTCCCGCCCGGGACTAAACTTCAGCAGAGGCGGGATGGTGGTGGCAACCCCCCCACCTCCCCACCACCACCATCCCATCCAATTTTATGCTCTTCCCGCCTCCAAACCCACAGTGGGGAAAGCACAAAATTCCACCCTTGATCTTGGAATGTGTCCGCGATGCCACAGGGTTGTTGTTGTACTGCTCTCTGAGTTGACTTTGGTTCTGTCTGAGAATTGCAACATTGGGTGTCTGGATCTAATACGGTCGGGGCTGGTCACATATCCTAGCAACCTCCGCAGGATACCAAGTTACCAATGCACAGTTGAGGATTCTGACCTTCTGTCCTCGCAATCGAGCTAACTTTGGTCCTGCTTGCCTGTTATACAGTGCCTTCATCTACCCTTGTTTGGAAAAATTAGAAAAATGATGACTGGCAACATTACCAACTACCACCAATCCCTCTGGCCTCTGGGTACTTGCTGCAACGACTGAAACCTG
The DNA here is from genome assembly GCF_036365525.1 of Heterodontus francisci. Taxonomy (NCBI): domain Eukaryota; kingdom Metazoa; phylum Chordata; class Chondrichthyes; order Heterodontiformes; family Heterodontidae; genus Heterodontus; species Heterodontus francisci. The sequence continues at coordinate 29,151,538 of NC_090382.1, forward strand.
AGAGAGACTCCCAGTCATATCGCCTCCTCGTGTCAATACTCCCAGCTTTTGTGTCGTCCTTTACATGGACCAACCTGATTACACTCGACCTGGATATTTGCTACCATCTTAGGTGCATTTCTGACCACATGCATTGTTACAACTTGTAAACCTCAGCATACTGGAAGCCCTGCGACAGCTGGTCCAGTTGTGTCTACAATATAAAACATTTGTGATAGCCATTCGGAGCTCCCATAGCTGCAACGCAAGGTTATTGTTCCAATGCACTTGACTCAAAAACCTTTTGTAGGCAGTCAGCCTAGCTGTGGAGGGTAGCATCATCGATTTCCATTTCTTCAAGTACATATTCTTCAGTATACAGATGGGCAGAATATTTGCACAAGTTCCAGTGTCAATTTTCACCATAAGCTTATGCTTGCCACTCTTCTGCGGACATATAATCCCAATCATGGTGAACGCCTCAGACTGCAGAATATCACTGACATGTTGGTCCAAATAAACTATGTGAAATGCTTGTTCACTGCTTGCATGAGTGCATTGTTGACCTGTGTTCTTCTGACAATCTGTCGCTCTGCTAATCTGATGCACCTGCTTGGGATTTTGTTGTGCGTTGGCATGCCTTTTGTTGGGTTCGCCATCCTGTTTTGCAGACATTCTCTCTGCATGTGATTTGCCATCATTCCTGTGTGCAGTATCTGAGCTCATCCTGTCAGAACTACCTTGCCCAATGTCCTCACATGCCACAAGCTTTGCACTGGTCCTGGTACACTGCGAATTGAGTGAGTCAGGCCATACTTGCCACAAGGCTTAACAGAGGTCTGAGCCTTTGTTATCATACCAATTGTCGTATCAGCCCCTAATGCTTGTAACTGTTGGTGCCCAGCCATGATGGCTTCCATTTTCCTGCCATTATTGAGTAGTGCACCTATGGTATGCCTTTCCTTTTTTTCTAGCAGGTCTTATTGAAAAGCCTCTAGTGGGGTAAACTCAATTACTCGTTCTATAACCCATTCTGACAATTTAATATCTGCGAGGTAGCATTCTTGAGCTTTGTCTCAGCACTTTGCAACAAACTGGTCAATGGACCCAACTTGCCTTTGCCGATAGGTAATAATAAGCTCCAGTCTATTACTCAGAAATTGACCTTTATCTTGACTTGCTCCTTCAGGAATGTCCATAGCTTGCTGGGGTGCTTCTGATCCTCAGCTGACAATCCTGATGTGTTGATCCATTGCAGGCCCCCTTTGCCCAGTGTGATTTTGATTTTATTGCTTGTTCCTCTGGTTTGCTCAGCCTTTAATGCAGAAAACACAGATCCATCCATTGGCAAAACAGTTTAAATTCAGGCGCTATGTCCAACACCTTCCAATCCATAGTTGGGCTCTTGAATGCCATTTTCTTCATTACTCTGGCTCTCTATAATTATAGGACTTTTCACTGGTTTTCTTTCTCACAGGCACATTTCTTTCACAGGCTCTGTGGTTTGCAGGTCTTGTTTTACAGTCACAGCTTTTTTTTCTTGTTTGGACACATTCGTTTTCTGCAGGCCTGCCCCTTTAAGAGTGAGAGAACACAGCTGCTTTTTTTGTTTACACAAGCTTTTTTTAAAAACTGAGAGCAGTTTTTTTCTCTTTCAGCAGAGAGCTGCAGCTTGCAGTACCAGCAGCTAACACAACGAGCCTTTTACTTTGTGCTGAAACTCCAGTGACGTTGTTGAGCTCTTCCCACTCTTTTTGGCTTAGGACATGCCCATGAAGCAAAAACCTGGGAAAACTAAAGCAGTAATAGCTGAAGATACTACTTTTCAAATTTTTTCAGCCACTGCCAGATTAGTTGAAAGCTCTGATCACCTGGCAATTCGCCTGCTGTACTCAGAGTTTCAACACTTCCTGGGGTCCTGTCTGCAGTCCACTGTTATGGAGTCTCTTGCCAACAGCTTTCATGCAGGATCTTCAGCCACTCCAGGTAGGCATTAGCTGTTCTTTGTTCTCTGTTGGTATGTCCTTCAGACCAAAAAAATCAAATGTTGCCATGATGGAATATTTGCTGGTCTTCAGAAAATTCTGATCATAGTTCAGTCAGTTTTAACATAATTATGGAGAAGGACAGAGTTAGAACAGGAGTTAGAGTTCTCAATTGGGGCAAGGGCAAGTTTACTAAACTGAGGAGTGATTTAGTGAAAGTGGACTGGAAACAGCTACTTGAAGGTGAATCGGTGTCAGAACAGTGGGAGGCATTCAAAGGGGAGATTCAAAGGGGTCAGAGTAAACATGTTCGCACAAAGAAAAAGGGTGAGACCACCAAATCTAGAGCACCATGGATGTCAAGAAGCATACAGGGTAAGATAAGGCAGAAAACGAAAGCTTATATCTGACACCAAGAACTCAATACTACAGAAAGCCGAGAGGAGTATAGAAAGTGGAGGTGTAAAATCAAAAAGGAAATTAGGAAAGTAAAGAGAGGGCACGAAAGAATATTGGCAAGCAAAATCAAGATGAACCCAAGGATGTTTTATCAATGCATTAAGAGTAAGAGCATAACTAAGGAGAGAGTAGGGCCTATAAAAGACCAAAAAGGTAACCTATGTGTAGGGGTGGAAGATGTTGGTATGGTTCTTAATGAATACTTTGCATCTGTCTTCACAAAAGAGGGGGATGATGCAGATATTGTAGTTAAGGAGGAGGAGTGTGAAGTATTGGATGTGATAAACATAGGGAGAGAGGAAGTATTAATGGGATTAGCATCCTTGAAAGTTGATAAATGACCAGGGCTGGATGAAATGTACCCTCGCTGTTAAAAGAAGCAAGAGAGGAAATAGCAGAAGGTCTGACCATCATTTTCCAGTCCTCACCGGATACAGGTGTGGTGTCGCAGGATTGGCGAACTGCGAATATTGTACCTTTGTTGAAAAAGGGAGTGAAGGATAAACCGAATAATTACAGGCCAGTCAGTCTAACCTCAGTTGTGGTTAAAGTATTGGAATCTATTCTGAGAGGGAGGATAAACTGTCACTTAGAAAGGCTCAGGTTAATCAAGGATAGTCAGCATGGATTTGTTAAGGGATGATCCTGTTTGACCAACTTGATCAATTTTTTTGAAGAAGTAACAAGGAAGATAGATGGGAGTAGTGCAGTTGATGTGGATTTGGATTGGATTTTAGCAAGGCTTTTGACAAGGTCCCACATGGCAGACTGGTTAAAAAGAAAATCCCATGGGATCCAGGGAAATGCAGCAAGGTGGATACAAAATTGGCTCAGTGGCAGGAAACAAAGGGTAATTGTTGATGGGTGTTTTAGCAACTGGAGGGCTTTTTCCAGTGGCATTCCGCAGGGCTCAGTACTAGGTCCCCTGCTTTTTGTGGTATATATATTAACGGTTTGGATGTAAATGTAGAGGGCATGCAGATGACACAAAGATTGGCCATGTGGTAGATAGCGAGGAGGATAGCTGTAGACTGCAGGAAGATATTGATGGTCTGTTCAGATGGGCAGAAAAGTGACAAATTGAATTCAACCTGGAGAAGTGTGAGGGGAAGTCAAAGAAGGCAAACAAATACACAATAAATGAGGGAATACTGAGAAGTGTAGAGGAAGTGAGGGACTTTGGAGTGAATGCCCACAGATTCCTGAAGTTAGCAGGACAGGTCAATAAGGTGCTTAAGAAGGCATATAGAATCCTTTCCTTTATTAGCCGAGGTATAGTACATAAGAGCAGGGAGGTTATGCAGGAACTGTATAACTTATTGGTTAGGCCACAATTTGAATACTGTGTGCAGTTTTGGTCACCTCATTACAGAAAGGATGTAATTGCACTAGAGAAGGTACAGAGGAGATTTACGAGGATGTTGCCAAGACTGGAAAAATGCAGCTATGAGGAAAGATTGGATAGGCTGGGTTGTTCTCCTTGGAACAGAGAAGGCTGAGGGGAGATTTGATTGAGATGTACAAAATTGTGAGGGGCCTGGATAGAGTGGAGGTGAAGGGTCTATTCAACTTATCAGAGAGATCAGTGATGAGGGGTCATAGATTTAGTCATAGATGGTAGAAAAGGTAGAGGGGAGATGAGGGAAAAGTTTTTCACCCAGAAGGTGGTGATGGTCTGGAACTCACTGCCTGAAAGGGTAGTTGAGGCAGAGGCCCTCAACTCATTCAAAAGGAGTCTGGATATCCACCTCAAGTGCCATAATCTGCAGAGCTATGGGCCAAATGCTGGAAGGTGGGATTAAAATAGGTGGATCGTTTTTCGACTGGCCCAGACACAATGGGCCAAATGGCCTCTTTCTGTGCTTTAAACTTTCTATGATTCTATATCCCACTGTTGCCACCATTGTTATGACCAGGTGAGAAGGCGTTTAGGGGTTCCCTCTCAGCCTTTGCCTGGTTTAACTGTAACAGGGTTTAATTTTAGAAACACCATGTTTTTAGCTCCCCTTTCAGTGAATCCTTGTTCACTGCTCCAATTGTAAGGCAAAGAAATGAGACAGGTTTTCTTAGATTTAAACAAGAAAGGTAGAAGCTTATTAATCTTAAACTCCAATCCAGTTAATGACGACAAATATGTGACACGACCATGCTAGCATGCATACTCGATAAACACACACGCAGATAGAGACAGAAAAAGTAGAAAGAATAAAGGGGAAAAGTTTGAGGCAATATCTGTTACTTATTTACTGTCCTTTGAGTTCAATGTGGAGTCTTTGGTTGCTGCTAAGTCCTGCTATTTGTTGGGGCCCAGTTCACGCTTCAACTTGTTTCTATGTCGGAGTCTTTTATCTCTTAAGGTGTACATGCCTTCCATCTGGTGGCTTGGAGAGAAGGCAAGAGAGAGACAGCCAGGAGAGAGGCTTGCTTGTTCCAGCTTCAATTGCAAAACTACCTTCTGTTCCTTTCTGGCACAAATAAAAAAAAAAAAACAAGTTGGCCAGCAGGTCAGTCGTGTGACTAACTGGCTTGACCACTTCTGCGCTTGTGGATTGTATTATCTTAGCAGGCCCTGGAATGCGCTTCCTTACACCTTCAATGTCTGGTGACCAAAATCCATTCGAGTTAATTGGATCAGGGAATAGTCCTTTGTCTCCATAAGCAGCGTCTCTAAGTATGCAAATGTCCTTCCAGCCCAAATGTCTGGTGATCTCTTTAACAAGTCATTTCTTCACTCCAGCTCACTTCATTGACCAGGAGTCCTCCCCCCCCCCACCCCCCGCTTCACCGATCAGCAGACCCATTCACCCTCCTCCAGCATTCTCCCTCTACCTGGACCCCTCCCTCTGGCCTCTTACACACTCTTGATCTTTTCATTGAAAACTGTCGCCGAGACATTGGTCATCTCAATTTCTCTGCCTCCTCTCTCACTCTAACCTGTCCCCCTCTGAACTTGCGGTACTTCGTACTCTCAGGTCTAACCCCGACATTGTCATCAAACCTGCAGACAAGGGTGGTGCTGTTGTTGTATCACGTACCGACCTCTACCTTGTAGAGGCTCAGCGCCAACTCTCAGACACTTTTCTCTTCCTACCTCCCCCTGGACCATGATCCCACCACCGAACATCAAGCGACTGTCCACAGGACTGTCACTGACCTCATCTCCTCTGGAGATCTCTCTACAGCTTCCAACCTCATAGTCCCGCAACTCCGGACAGTCCGCTTCTACCTCCTTCCCAAAATCCACAAACAGGACTGTTCCAGTAGACCCATTGTTTCAGCCTGTTCCTGCCCGACTGAACTTATTTCTTCCTATCTTGACTCTATTTTTTCTCCACTGGTCCAGTCTCTTCCCATCTACATCCGTGACTCTTATGATGCCCTATATCATTTTGACAATTTGCAGTTTCCTGGCCCCAACCGCCTCTTCTTCACTATGGACGTCCAATCTCGCTACACCTCCATCCCCCACCCGGACAGTCTGAGGGCTCTCCACTTCTTCCTTGAGCAGATGCCCAACCAGTCCCCATCCACCACCACCTTCCTCCGCCTGGCTGAGCTTGTTCTCAAATTGAACAGCTTCTCCTTCATATCCAGTCACTTCCTTCAAGTAAAAGGTGTCGCTATGGATACCCGCATGGGCCAGAGTTATGCCTGTCTTTTTATGGGATATGTCGAACATTCCTTGTTCCAGTCCTACTCGGGGCCCCCTCCCCCAACTCTTTTTCCAGTACATTGATGACTGTATTGGTGCCGTTTCCTGCTCCCGCCCCGAACTGGAAAACTTTTTCAACTTTGCTTCTAATTTCCACCCTTCTCTTACCTTTTACATGGTCCATCTCTGACACGTCCCTTCCCTTCCTCGACTTCTCTGTCTCCATCTCTGGGGATAGGCTGTCTACTAATATTCATTATAAGCCCACCGCCTCCCACAGCTACCTTGACTACACTTCTTCACACCCTGCCTCCTGTAAGGACTCCATTCCATTCTCCCAGTTTCTCCATCTCTGACGCATCTGCTCTGATGATGCTACCTTCCATGACAGCGCTTCTGATATGACCTCCTTTTTCCTCAACCGAGGATTCCCCCCCCCCACTGTGGTTGACAGGGCCCTCAACCATGTCTGGCCCATTTCCCACACCTCTGCCCTCACCCCTTCCCCTCCCTTCCAGAACCGCGACAGGGTTCCCCTTATCCTTACTTTCCACCCCATCAGCCTCCATATCCAAAGGATCATCCTCCGCCAGCGTGATGCCACTACCAAAGGCATCTTCCCCTTCTTTCCTTGTCAGCATTCCGAAGGGATCATTCCCTCCACGACACCCTGGTTCACTCCTCCATTACCCCCACCACCTCGTCCCCTTCCCATGGCACCTTCCCCTGCATTCGGAGGAGGTGTAATACACGCCCATTTACTTCCTCTCCCCTCACTATCCAAGGCCCCAACCACTCCTTTCAGGTGAAGCAGCGATTTACTTGTACGTCTTTCAGTGTAGTGTACTGTATTCGCTGCTCACAATGTGGTCTCCTCTACATTGGGGAGACCAAATGGAGACTGGGTGACTGCTTTGTGGAACACCTCCGCTCAGTCCGAAAGTATGACCTCGAGCTTAAGGTTGCTTGCCATTTCCACACATCCCCTACTCTCATGCTCACATCTCTGTCCTGGGATTGCTGCAGTGTTCCAGTGAACATCAACGCATGCTTGAGGAACATCATCTCATTTACCGATTAGGCACGCGACAGCCTGCCGGACCAAACATTGAGTTCAATAATTTCAGAGCATG